>NC_056726.1:1983270468-1983570468 GCF_019279795.1 Protopterus annectens
CTGTCCCTAGGTGGCCTAATAAATTCATTTCTGCTCCCCTTGACAAAACATTTTTAACAAAATGTGTTCCGGTTGATGCCATGGTTGTGGTGGCAACCACCAAAAAGGAAATGTCTGAGACTTCCTCATCTATCCATCCTCCTAACAGAGACTCCAGGATTATGGATAGATATGGGAAGCGCATGTTTAGTTCAGCGACCTTTGCTCTTCATTCGCTAAACTATTTAATCCACTTTACTAGGTTACAAAGAGAACTCCTTAAGGAGTTAGGAGATACTCTTCAGGGTACAGTAGCTGCAAGAGCTTCTTACAAGGTTGTCGCCCAGCTTGCTACCCTCAATTTTATTGTCAGCTCATCCATGTGCCTCATCTCTTATGCAGCTGATGGAATGAGTAGGGTAGCGGGTACAGGAGTTGCTCTTAGGAGATATTCCTTGATGCGCTTGTGTTCCTTTGCGGAGCCCTTTAAGTCATCCTTTGTGAACACTCCCTTTGATGGCTCCTCCCTTTTCGGGCCTAAAGTGAAGGACATCCTTAACCAGGTGTGAACAGGAAGGAAAGACTCAGCTGTCGGGGTCTGTTTTTCCACCCCTACCCAACCCTATCCTAAAGGTCAAAGGGGAGGAAAAATGTTGTTCGAAAAGCCCAAGGAGTCTTTCAGAGCACACATGGTGAACCCCCCTCCAGGGGAAGAGGATGGGCACTAATGGAAAACGCCACCCTCGCGGCAGAGGGGGTCCGCAACAACAAGGTGACAGAGATCACTTCTCTGGGAAGCCCTACTAGCGTTCCTGAGACGAGGCCCGACTGTCCTGCTCTGGAGGCAGTCGGGGGTCGCTTATCTTTGTATCCAGACGCTTGGCTCAAAATAACCAAAGACAGCTGGGTACAAAGTATCATTTCCAGAGGATACTTCATTACATTCGCCACACCCCCTCCAATCATAAGAAAAATCCCGGATGTTCCACCCACTTATGGGGAACAGGCAACAATAGAGGTCCAAACATTGCTAAGAAAAAGAGTCATCCAACCAGTCCCAGCAGACCAGACAGGATCCGGAACTTACTGAAGATTCTTTTTGGTTCCAAAGAAGACAGGGGATTAGAGACCCATATTGGACCTCAGCAGACTGAAGCAATACGTAAAGAAAGAGAAGTTTAGGATGGTCACACTTCAGTCAATATTTCCCTTCTTAAGGAAAGACAACTGGATGTGCTCGATAGATCTCAAGGATGCGTACTACCACATAAAAATGGCCAGACCATCCACGGATCACCTGCATTTCCGACTGAGAGCCAGTCGTTATCAGTTTTGAGCCCTGCCCTTTGGTCTCACTACAGCCCCCAGAGTGTTCATCAAATGCTTGGGAGTGGTCACGGTTCACCTGAGGCGTCTAGGATTTCAGGTGTTTCCATACCTAGACGATTGGCTCCTTACCTCCACCACCAGGCATCAACTCATTCAGGTCACAGAGTCCACTCTGTCACTCTGCAATCATCTGGGCATTACAGTCAACTCAGAAAAATCTGCCTTGTCGCCATCACAGCATATCATTTTTATCAGGGCAGAGTTGGACACCACGACCACCACACTAAGGCTTCCAGTAGAAATAGTCTCTCTTCTTCATCAGCATCTCAACCTTCTGATATCAAAAGACAGAGCACCAGCATCAGAAGTTCTGAAATTATTCGGCATGATGGCAGCAGCAATTCTAGCCATATCACTAGCCCTTGTGCACATGCGGATACTACAATAGCTGTTGTTCAGTCAATGGTCTTACCAAGAGCTTCCCATGTCTCACACTATAATGATCACAAATACCTGCAAACAGGACCTTCAGTGGTGGTTGACCTCACTTCATGTCACGATAGGACGCCCATTTGTCCTACCCTCTCCAGCGGCCACAGTGACCACGGACACTTCCCTGATAGGGTGGGGGGAGGGGCATTTTCAGGGAAAGGCAGCCCAAGGCACATGGACTGATCAAGAGATACATCTGCATATCAATGTCCTGGAGATGAGAGCAGTACTTCTGGCGTTGCAGTACTTTCAGGACTTTTTTCCTCTGGGTACGATTGCGATTCAAACAGACATGTCGGTGGTCTGGTATTTGAACAAACAAGGAGGAACCAAGTCTTACCCTCTTTATCGAGAGGCCCTCAGAGTATGGCAGTGGGATGTTCCACCCAGCACTTTTTGTTGGCAGCGCACATCCCAGGGAAATCCAACGTGATAGCAGACAAACTCAGCAGGGCCATTTTGCTGCCCCACGAGTGGTCTCTCAAGAAAGAAATAGCGGACAGGATATTCCACAGGTGGGTCCAGCCTTGCTGCAACCTTTTTGACGGTCACATGAACACCAAATGCAGAAGCTAGTTTGCCCTGATTCCCCCTCTGGGAGAAGCCCCAAGGGACGCACTCATACACGATTGGCCCCTGGGTCTCCTCTATGCATTTCCTCCAATCCCGTTGATACCCAAGGTTCTACAGAAAGCAAAAACCCTGGGAAGGACCATTATTCTAATAGCCCCCCCTATTGGCCTCGTCAGATTTGGTTCCCCTTCCTTCGACTTCATTTTTTGGAGGATCCTTGGATTTTGGACCCAGTTCCAGACCTTCTGACGCACTTGTCGGGGGATCTTCCTCTCTGCAGTCCCTGAAGCTGACAGCTTGGCTGCTTCAGTTCCCATCATAGCCAGGTTCCATAACCTCTCCAATGAGACAAAACAGATCCTTTTTTCTTCTCATAAATCTTCTACTAGGAAGCTATATCTTAGTAAATGGAAGAAATTTTCTATATGAGCCTCTAAAAATAATGTTGATCCTTACCAAGCCCCTATGGCCTCCATCTTAGAGTTCTTAACTATGATTTTTAACAAAGGAGCCGCAGCAGCAACAGTTTGTGTTCAACTGGCTGCCATTTCTAATTTTCATCTTGGATTTGAAGGGTTGAATATCATGTCTCACAAGTTATCCAAAGCCTTTCTCAAAGGAAGCTTTCATATTAGACCACTTGTGAAATTTCCCTATTCTCCATGGAATCTAAATTTTATGCTTTCCCGGATAATTCTTCCTCCATTTGAACCAGCTTCCTCTTGTGACCTCAAATTTTTATCATGGAAGACCATTTTTCTGGGAGTTTCAGGCTTTATCCATCAACCCTCCATATTTGATATTCCATCCTAACAGAGTCTCACTTAGAACAAACCCCTCTTTTTTGCCCAAAGTTTGCACTGAAACCAATCTCAACCAGATTATTCATTTATCAGTCTTCTTTCCCAGCCATTGTAACAAAATAGAGCATATGCTGCACAAGCTTGATGTTCACAGACAGCTCAGATTTTATTTGGATAGAACAAAAGATTTCAGGAAATCAGACCAACTTTTTGTCTGATTTTCGGACTCCAGGAAGGGTAGACCAGTGGCTAAAACAACTCTGTCTAAATGGTTATCTGGTTGTATCACCTTTGCCTATTCAGCTGCCAATATGCCTTTGCAACACAAGATTAAAGCTCACTCAGCCAGAGCAGTTGCTACATCATCTGCCTTTTCTACCAGGCTTCCCATTGATAACATTTGTGCAGCAGCCACATGGTCAAACCTCATACCTTTATCACTCATTACAAAGTTGACAGGGCCTCCTTTGGATCCACGGTCCTGAGAAATATACTCCTGTGAGCCACCCAAGGTTGATGGTGCTTGGGACGCTACCCATCAGTAAAGAATTAATGGCGAGATTGAACAACTTCACATAAATAAGTTATGTACTTTACACTATGTACCATAACGTTCCATGTGAGTTGTTCATCTCGCCTTCATTCTTACGTCCCTCCCTTCTACCCCCTGCTTGGCTGATAGATGACTGAGATGCTGGATCCATCCTGGTTACTCAATTCTTCTATACCTTTGTCTTGGGAGTGAATGAATGACATATGATATTATTTTTACACAACAAACAAGATCTGAGGTATTTCCAGGTGCATCATGGGACAGGGACTTGGCCTCGAGCTATTTTAAGACCTCGAGCTTTGCAATTGGCCGTGTCGGAGCCAAGGGATCACCTCCAAACCCATCAGTAAAGAATGAAGGTGAGATGAAGAACTCACATGGAACGTTATGGTAAGTACATAACTTATTTTTTTTCTTCCGCGACCTTTGCCCCGAGTTCCCTGAATTATCTTTCTCATTTTACCAGACTGCAGAGAGATCTGATCAAGGAGCTCTCAGATACCCTCGCAAGAGCCTTCTCTGAAGTGGTACAGGCTTTAGTTTCCTCACAGCTGGCCACCCTACATTCCATTGGAAACTTCTCCATGAGGCTCATTTCGCATGCAGCCGAAGGAGCGAGTAGAGCTGCAGGTTCAGGTATTTCTGTGAGGCGGCAGGCCTGGATGCACTTGTGCAACTTCGCTGAGCCCTTTAAATCTTCATTCATCAACACTTTGTTTGATGGCACTTCCCTGTTTGGCTCAAAGGTTAGAGATGTGCTGTCCAGGTGAGAGAAAGATGGAAAGACCCTTTCTGCCATGGGTGTTCATTTGTCCACTCCCCAGAGACCATAATCAAAAAATCAGAGGAGCAGTAAAAAATGTGGTTCAGTAAATCACAAGGGTCATTTCCTCATGCACATGGTGAAAGTTCCTCCTAGGGCAGTGGAGAGAACAATGATGGAAGATGTTGCCCTTGCAGGAGAGGAGCGCAGCATCATCAAGGGTCCACATATATGTTCTTTGGGAAACCCTTTCAGCGCTTCTGAATGGAGGCCCAGTTGCCCTTTTCTGGAAGCAATCGGGGGTCGACTATCCCTGAAACTGAGAGCCTGGCTGGAAACAACAAATGACAAATGGGTGCAGAAGGTAATATCCAGAAGATACTACCTTCCCTTTTCCCATCCACTGCCACAAAACAAAAGACTCCCAGATGATCCACCCAGTGAAAGGGAGCAAGCAAACATTCAGATGCAAAAGGTGCTAGACAAAAGAGTCATCCAAGAAGTCTCATCAGACAAGAGAGGATCAGGTACTTACTCAAGGTTCTTTTTGGTACCAAAAAAGACAGAGGACTGAAAACCAATATTGGATCTCAGCAGATTAAACAAATCAGTTCAGCGCAGCAAGATCCAGATGGTCACAGTTTAGTCCATCCTCCCATTCTTGGGAAAAGATGATTGAATGTGGTCTATAGACCTTTAGGATGCATACTACCACATAAAGATGGACAGGCAATCCGGAATTCATTTGCACTTCCGACAAGGAGCCAGTCACTACCAATTCAGAGTACTGCCATATTGCCTCACTATATCCTCCAGAGTGTTCAACAAATGTATGGCAGTAGTAGAAACTCACTTAAGACAACAAGGATTCCAATTGATTCCATATCTAGATGACTTGCTCATCACCTCCCCAACCAGGCATCTACTTCTGCATGCAAGAGACATTGTACTTCAAACTTGTTCTTCGTTAGGTATTACAGTAAATTGCGAAAAGTCACACGTACACCCCTGTCAAGAATAAGCAAACTTGAAACATGCTACAACAAGATTTTCAGATTTGCCGCCAACCTACCCCACAGAACCCATCACTGCCTCAGTCTAAAACAACTCAAATGGCTAGAACTTCCTAACCTGTTATCCTTAAATCAGCTTACCCTAACCCACTCTGTAGTACACCTACCTGGCAAATGTCCAGCCATACACAATCTAGTACAAATCCACGTCAATAGCAGGATCCTGAGATCCTCTAGCAAACTACTACTAAAAGTTACAAAATTTAGCAACAGCTTCAGAGACTCTGTTTACTCTAATCGCACAGCATGGATCACTATCCCTCAGAATGTACTAAATAACACCCAACCCAGCACAATTCAAAAACTTGCTAAGGATCCATCTAAATGACAACTGCCTATGCTCTTGCCCCTCACCAGGCTAAACTTGCCTTTCATTTCATTGTCTCAGCCGACCGTCAAACTCTTTTCCCACTCACTACTCTGCTGTATATATAACTTCTGACAAAAATTATTGTATGTAATTGGACAAAGTTTGCATAGTATTCCACTGAATACTATACTTTCTTTGAGATCTGTATAATTTTCTAACCACCTGCTACTCTGATTTATATATAACTCCTGACTAAATTATTGTATGTTAATGGACAAACATTATTGAATAGTACTCCATTGTACAGTGTGCTTTGTTTATAATATGTATAATTTTCTGTCCTGTGTACTTTTTTGTGGAGCTTTTCTTCCCGGGCATCCAATGAAGCTGGGCAACTAGCCTAGTCAGACTTCCCCAGTATATTAATGTTAAATAAATAAATAAATAAACTGGAAATAACTGGAATGAATGTCTTTTAATTACCCAAAACTGTGCTGAACAGCTACCAGTCTCTCCTTAATGTGCCAAATTCTCTTGTACCTTTCAGAATAAAAGTCTGCATAGACTGTGTCTCTCGTCTTGTTTATTCAAATAAGATGATGAGGCTTGGGTGTTCGTTTAAGTAGTTATTAAAGACAAGCACATCAGTATGGATGATAGGAACATTAAACTTAAACAAACTAACTAACTGATGACTGCACACACATACATGCTTTCACTCTGGCTGCTTACTCAAAATAGCACACTTGCTTGCACATGCTCAGTACTTATATGCATGTGCCTACTGACTGGAATGGTTCTTAAAGGTACAGCATACATTCTGATGTATATCCTCCCTCTTTGACTATTCTGTCATGCAGTGTAAAAATGACAATTGAACAGGCATGCAAATTATACAGACATATATAAACAAGAACAATCATGTCCAGGTTGCCGTGTATCTAGGATTAGATCTTGATATGTAACCTGACCTCATAACATAATAATTAGAACTGGGTTTAGCAACAAGGACAGTCACTGGGGAATGTTCTGCTTCAGGATTTTCAGGGATATTTTCAGGAACAGAAACAGGTGACGAAATGTTCTCTGGAAAAGGAACATTAGACAAATCACTCTGAAAAGGAACATTAGACAAATCACTCTGAGAATTAGAGTCTCCATGACAGGCAAGATGCTGTAATACTGGCTTGGGTATTAAATGTTTCCGATTCCGCTTTAATTCCATCCCTTGCGATTCAATGATGTACGTTCTCGGTTCTTCACACAAATATTTCACAAGTCCGATCTGATCAAATCCTTTTGCTGTCTGCATCCTCACTATCAGACTTCTTTTATCACTATCACTTCTTTTAATGGATTCAAAGACTTGCTGGTTTTGTCGTAGTAAGATTTTTGGGACCAACGCTTTTTTAGAAGTTAAGCTTTTACTGCTTTGTTGTTTTTAGCACATGGAGCCAACAAACTCTTACTGATTGTTAGAGTGGTTCTGGTTTGCCTCAACATAAGTCTCTGAGCAGGTGAACCAAGTAAGTTATCGTGAGGAATGTTTCTGAGATTAAGCAAATTTAGAAAAACATCAGTATTGTCTCATTTCTCTAATAACTATTTTGCACGTTCAGCCAAGCCATTTGATTTTGGATATTCAGGACTACTAGTGACATGAACAAAGTCACATGTTTCAGCAAATCTTTTGAACTGCTGACTTGTAAACTGTACACCATTGTCAGAAATGACTTTATGCGGACTACCATAGACAGAAAAATGTCATCTCCAATTTCGTAATGACATTACTGGACATTAGGTTAGAAAGGTCAATATCGAACCAATTTGAATAAGAATCTACTAACACCAAGTGATGCTGACCATTTCATTCGAAAATATCTGTAGCTACTTTCGACCAAGGTCATTCAGGAATTTGGCTTAACTGAAGTGGTTCATTTTGTTGATGTGGTTTAGTACTGTTACAAACTGAACAATAGGAAAACTTTTCAATATCTTTTGACATAGAAGGCCAAAATACCAGATCTCCCTCCTTCTTTTGGTAGAATCAGTTCCTGGGTGGCCACGATGCAAGATTTTAATATACTGTTGTTGCAAAAGTGTTTGAACAGTCACTTTTGTACCTTTCACGATGATACCATCTTCCATCAAAATCTCGTCTCTGTAAGGAAAATACTGCTGGACATCTACTGGTAAACAAGATTGCTTTGACAGCCATCCTTGACTGATGAAGTGGTTGAGTTTCTGGAGAACTGGTTCTGAAGCTGTGTGATTTGTAAGCTCATCAGGATGTGTGGAAGAAAAATTTCTCACTTCCTTGACTTCAGAATCAGGTGTCTCATTGTCATGCTGTTCAGTGTTTTTTTTTCTCTGGGTGATCAGGATAAAGTATCAGCAAGATAAAGTTTTCCTTTTGTGAAAACAAGAGTGGAATTGTTCTTTTGCAATTTTAACATCATGCATTGCAGTCTCACAGGGGCTGTGGCATATGCTTTTTTAAAATAGTGACCAAAGGTTGGTTATCAGTTTTGATTTGAATAAGTCAGCCATAAATAATCATGGAATTTCGAACATGCAAACACGATGGCCAAACGCTTTCTCTAGTTGAGCATACTGCATTTTGGTTTGGGTATGAGCTTGATGCATATGCTACTTATCTACCCTCTTGAAGAATGACTGCACCAAGACCAAACTTAGGAGCATCACAGGAACAAGTTACTGTTTTGTGAACATCTTAATATCTTAAAGTGGGTGGGGTGGCAATTCTCTGTTTTAGGACATCAAATGCTCCTTGGTGTTGTTCTGACCAACACCATGTTATATCTTTGCATGTCAGTCCTTTTAGCAGTGCTGAAGGTTGACCTAGATCTGGAATTAACTTACACAAATAGTAGATCATGCCAAGAAAACATAATTCTGTGACATTGTCTGGAGCTGGCATCTCAAGAATTGCAGTTTCCTTGTTTGGATCTGGTTGTAAGCCTTAAATGGTGAACAAATGACCCACATAAGTAACTTCTTTCAACCTGAATTTACATTTCTGAGGATTCAGTTTAAGATTCACTTCACGAGCATGTTCCAGAACCTTCCTGAGGTTTCTGTCATGTTCATCTTCACCACTGCCTCCTACAAGAATATCATCTACTATTATAGCACAGGGATAGCCAGAAAAATATGATCTAATGTTGTCAATCTTCATTTGTCCTTGATGTGTGGGACTGGGTTCTGACTCTTGGAACTGGCTCAGCTGTTATAACAGGTCACACAAACCAAAAATTCCTGAGCTAAGTCCCTGCCCAGAATGCCTCTCTCCGGATTACCCCAGATCTCATTTGCTGGTCTTTTTGTAAAGACATGTCAGATGAACTCTCCTTGAGTTAAGTGTAATTTTATTATTTCTTCTATCAATACAAAAAAAATTTCTAAAGCCTTTTTTCTTCTACCCAATTAGCTTTCCATATATCTTATTTCTGGTATTTTTTTCCTGCTAATCTTAGTTGCTTCTTTTCAGTGGGTGTACTATCCCCTTTTCTCCCTCTTTACTGTTTGGTATCTGTCCTACCATTGCTGATAGTGCTATCCCTTTACTCCTACCTCTGGTAGTTTTGGTTTACCAGTGTTGGTAGCCCTTCTCTCATTCCTCTCTTCCTCTGTGTGCATGGATAATTAATGTGAGTGTTTTCTACCATTGATTTATTTTTCCAAATCAGCATGGCAGATAAGAGCAAAGGTACAAATGGCTTCAAACAATGTTCTGTTTGTGGCTGAAAAATGTCCAATTCTAATGGGCATTCATCTTACATTTATTGCTTGGGCCTAGCGCATTTACAACAACAATGTGATATCTGTCAGGCTTTTAGTCACTTGGTCCTCAATAGAGAGGAAAAATAAGCTTACTTTGAAAGGTCTAATAAAAATGTCCTTTGATGAGGCTTTGTCCATTCAGCCTAGGACAGCAAAATCCGATGTGTCTTCTCTATCATCATCTTCTTCCCCTTCCTCAAAAACTGAACATACTAAGAAGAGGAGTCTCTTGGTGCCGGTGACCCTTCAGCTCCGGCACATAAGGGATCTAAATCATTAGCTTCCACATCTACTGTGGAACCAAAGTTGGATGTCAAAAAATCTATGGAACCATCCTCCTCTGGTTGCAGTAACAACCTCTGTACCTCAAGGTTTGGTGCCATCCACCTTGGTGCTGATCTTTCAAGTCACCTCTCCTTCCATGATGCCGGTTATGGTGCCGACAGTATTTTTGGATCCAGTTCCTTCCCCAGCATGATTAGTTCCATTGGAACCATGATTCATTTAATTTCCTAGAATTAAGTATTCCCCATCAATAGATCCATTTGTGTATCAATTTCTAAGCCCCTTTTTACAGAGGCCAGAATCTCCTTCAGCCTTTTCGGTCCTTTCCTCTGGCAGTCTGACAGAAGTCGACATCTTGATGTTGGTGGATCAGCTCCTCTTGGCGAAGGGTCTTTCCATTTCTTCCCAGGCTTCATTTCCTTCTGGAGTTGGGACTTTTTCTCCAAAGACTCTAACAGACAACCCTCCTCTAACCACCACTACAGTTTTAGAGACTTCGTCTCTGAGTTCTCCAGTTCTGACTGTCCTAGTACCGACAGATCTCATGTCTTCGGCCCAAGTCTCTGCCCTGAGTTCTTTGGCTTCTTTGGAACCGATGGACTCCTGGGTTCATAGATCCACTGCGCCATTTGCGGGCTCTTCCTCGGCTTCAACCTTGATGGCAGTTTCCTCGGAGCAGGGTGGGACCATGGCTCTGAGGTTGTCCTTCCTGTTTATGGGCTCCCATCCCTCTTTGAACTGACCTGCCTTTCAAGTTATGGAGAGGGCCTTAGCCTGGTTTCTTCCCCATTGGAGCATTTTCCCAGGTTTCCCTCTGGTCCAGAGCTTCCACCAATCTCCTTGTCTGGACAGTGAGCATCAGAGCTGCAGAACACTCCCATACAAGGCCTTACCTCTTCTGAGTCCTTCACAGAAGCTGCCACCGAGGAGGTGCCTTGGAAAAGGTTGTGCAAGAGGAAACACCTTGATTCCCAGGAGGAATCTGTCACAGAGGACACTGACTTCGATAATAAGGAGGGCTTGCCCCGGTCACCACCAGAAGATGTCTCCTTTGGAGATATTCTTGAAATATTAAAAACCCCATGACCCATCCTCAGAGGAGTCTGTGTACTTGCAAGCCTTCGGTGCTTACCCATCTACGTCTTGGGTGACCACGCCGGCTGATGATCTTATTAAGTTGATTGCACAGCAGGCATGGAAGGCCCTTGATTCTGTAGAGCCAATCCCCAGGAGACCAGATAAAATCCTTTCAACTCCAGAGAGCATCAGCACTGGGCCAAAGGTTTAGTAGTAGATGCCATGGTGGTTGCAGCAGCCACCAAGAAGAAACTAGCAGAAGAAATTTCCACTGTTCATTCCCCTAACCGAGAGTCTAGGGAGATGGACAGATTTGGGAAGTGGGTCTACTCTTCTTCAACCTTTGCCTTATGGTCATTGAATTTCATGGCACACTTTACTAGACTTTAGAGGGATCTGATCACGGAGCTCTTAGATACCCTTGCAGGAGCTGTGTCCGATGAGGTACAGGATAAAGTAGCCTCCCAGCTTGCTATCCTGGATTCTATCTTTAACTCATCCATGAGGCTTTTTGTGCATGCAGCCGAAGGGATGACTAGGGCAGTGGGTTCCGGCATAGCCTAAAGGAGGCATGCCTTGATGTGCTTGTATGAGTTTATGGAGCCATTTAAATCTTCTTTTGTCAACACTCCCATTTCACGGATCTTCCCTTTTTGGTCCCAAAGTTAAAGATATCTTAGCCAGGTGTAAAAAGGATGGAAAAATACTATCTGCTATGGGCGTATGTTTTTTTGCTCCCCAGTGCTCCTATTCCAGGAACCAGATAAGCAGAAAAATGTGGTTCAAGAAAACCCAAGGGCCTTTCCAGGACACATGCAGTAATGACTCCCCAGGTGGCAGAAGGGGAGCTGTACTGGAAGATGCCGACCACACGGCAGAGGTGGCCTGAAAAATCAGGGTTCCAGAGATTCTTTCTCAAGGAATCCCTTCCAGCGCTCCTGAAGGGAGGCCCCATTGCTTGCCTCTGTTGGAAGTTGGGGGAAGAATGTCCTTGCACTCACTAGGCTGGCAAAAAATTACCAGAGATGCTTGGGTGCTAAGGATCATTGCCAGAGGTTACTATATTCCCTTCATTCTCCAAAAACAGGAAGAAGGATACCAGATGTTCCACCGAATAAGAGGGATCAGGCAGCTCTGGAAATACAAAAGCTGCTAGAAAAAATGTCATACAAGAAGTCCCACCAGACCAGATAGGATCCAGATTCTAATCAAGGTTCTTTTTGTTGCTAGAAAAGACAGGGGACTGGAGACCAATTTTGGATCTCAGCGTTCTGAACAAGTTTGTTCAACAGACAAAATTCTGGATGGTCACAGTTCAGTCTGTTCTCCCTTTCTTAGGGAAAGACAATTGGATGTCTCCAGGATGCATATTACCATATAAAAATGAACATGTGCTCCAGGAGGTTCCTCCACCTTCGTCTGGGAGCCAGTCATTATCAATTCAGAGCCCTGCCCTGCGGTCTCACCACAGCCCCCGAGGTGTTCACCAAATGTATGGCAGCAGTAGCAGCTCACCTGAGACTGCACAGATTCCAGGTGTTTCCATATTTGGATGACTGGATCCTTACTACTCCCACCAGCATCTACTCGAACAGATAAGAGATTTCAACCTATGCATTTGCTCTCATCTAGGTATAATGGTGAATTTCACCAAATCTCAATTAAGTCTGACCCACCAGTTGGAGTTCATAGGAGCCTGTCTGAATACAACCTCTTGCATAGCCTCCTTTCCTGTTCACTGACTGCAGAAAATAAGACCTCGGGTAGACTTTATTCTCTCCAAAGACAGTGTTCCCGCATTATTAGTTCTACAGGCACTGGGATCAGTGGCGGTGGCCATCACATTAGTACTGCTAGCAAGGTTCCACATGATAATTTTACAGTGGCTTCTGTCCTCCTGGCCTATCCTCAATCACCCCCTGAATCACCTCATTCAAATTACCAATTGTTGCAAGAAAGATTTTTTTTTTGTTGGATGGAATCCGAGGAAATTCTTTTGGGCCAACCATTTGTTTCACTCCATCCCCAGGTCATAGTAACCACAAATGCCTCCCAGATTGGGTGGGGGGGGGGGGCATTTTCAGGGATGACCAGTCCAAGGCACTTGGTCCCTGATAAAGACCACTTGCATATCATTTTTCTGGAACTCAAGCAGTGCTTTTAGTGTTGCAAGCCTTTCAAACTGCCCTCCCTCTAAGAACAATTGCAGTTCCATCAGATAACTTCTCAGTTGTCTGTTACATCGACAAGCAAGGTAGAACCAAGTCTTACCCCCTGTTTCGAGAAGCCATCAGGGTGTGGCAATGGGCAATCTCTTCAAACCGCTTTCTGGTAGCAATGCACATCCCAGGGAGCTCGAACATGATAGCAGACAAATTGAGCAGATGCATCATCCTGCCTCACAAGTGGTCTGTCAATGCCAGAGTGGTGAAGGAGATTTTCCATCGCTGGGGTCAGCTTTGCTGTGTCCTATTTGCATCTTCCAGAACAACAAGTGCAGCAGCTACTTTCCCCTAACCACCCCCCCTCAGGGGGAGTCCCCAAGAGATGCTGTCCTTCATGACTGGCCCTCGGGACTACTCCGTGCTTTCCCCCATTTGTCTAATACCCCTTTTCTTAAAGAAAGCCATAACTTTGAGGAGCAAAGTCATTCTCATTGCCCCATTTTGGCCTTGACAATTCAGATTCCCCTTTCTTTGGCCTTACCTACTTCAACATCCATAGACTTTGGACCCTGATCCATAGCTCCTGTCCCATCCTCAGGGACTTGTTCATCCCAACATGAAAAACCTCAAGCTTACAGCTTGGTTGGTCCAGTTCCTTTGATTGCCCGGTGAAATAACTTATCTTTCCCAGTTTGAAAAATGTTTTTAGATTCTCATAAACCTTCCACAAGGCAACTCTACCTCAGCAAATGGAAAAGATTTTCCTCATGGGCACGCGATAATGGATTTGATACTTTCTCGACATCATTTGAAAAGGTTTTACAATTTTTGTCTATGCTCTTTGAACAAGAAGCTTATTCTTCTTCTACCATCAAAGTTCAGCTTGCTGCTATTTCTAATTTCCATAACGGTTTTGAAGGACAATCTTTAATTTCACATAGACTGTGCAAGGTTTTTCTAAAAGGAATCTTAATGTTAAAGCCTCCTTATAGGGAACCCCTCATTCCCTGGGATCTTACTATGGTTTTGCAGTCCTTGGTCCAATCCCCCTTTGAGCTGGCAGCTACCTGTGATTTGAAATTTCTTTCATGAAAGACCATTTTCTTAATAACCATTGCATCTGCTAGGAGGATTTCAGAGATTCATGCGTTATCCTCAGAACCTTCATATTTGATTTTTCATAAAGACAATGTATCTCTAAGAACCAGTCCATCCATTGTTCCAAAGGTTGTATCTGAAACTAACATTAATCAATCCATTGAATTGCCAGTATTCTTTCCTAATTTTTCTAACAAGGGAGAATGCTGCTTAGATTTATTAGATGTTCACAGGCAATTGCGTTTTTATCTCAACAGAACTAAAAATTTCAGAAAGTCGTACCAGTTATTTGTTTTCTTTTTAGGTCCTTCCATGGGTAAATCAGTCTCAAAGGTCACATTGTCTAAGTGGTTAAAAGAATGCATTACCTTTATCTACAATAAGAAAAACCTCCAATTAACAGTCCCAGTTAAAGCACACTCCACAAGGGCTATAGCCACGTCTGCTGTTTTCCACTCTAAGGCTTTCATGGACAACATGTGCAGCAGTGACGTGGGCTTCTCCACATACCTTTATTACTCATTACAAAGTGGATCTGGTCTCCAGGGGAGGAGCGTCATTTGATTTTATGGTGCTCAGGAATATCCTTTCATAAGGCCTCCCAAGATACAAGGTAGCTGGAGAGACTGTCCCACATGTCAAGGATAAATGAAGATTTTCAACATCAGATAAAGAAGTTATGGACTTAAAACGTTTCATCTGTGTTGCCGATCTTCATTTATCCTTAACACCCCACCATCCTTCTCCCTCCTTCAGATTCCTTGAAGGAACAAATCTTAGTCCTGGTTATATGTTACTTTGTGCATGACAATGGACATAGCCTCTTCAATGGCTGTAGTAATACTTTTCCTTGTCTTTTTTATAGCTGCAAACTCGATCTGAGGTAATCTGGAGAGAGGTATTCTGGGTAGGGACTTAGCTCAGGAGGTTTTGGTTCGCACGAGCTGTTTCCAAGACTCGTTTCCAAGTCAGACACGTCAAGGATAAATGAAGATCGACAGCACAGATGGAACATTTTGTGAAGTCCATAGCTTCTTTTTCCATCGAATGTTGAAAGACTTCAGTGGCAGAATTTATTCCAAATGGCATTCTCAAAAATCTGTATCTTCCAAATGTTTTACTGAATGTGATTAGCAAGGAAGATTTTTGGTCAAGCAAAATTTGCCAAAATGAACTCTTCACATCTAAAACAGAAAAAACAGTGGCATTTGGCATAAGGGCAGCAACTTCTTACGCATTGGATGATGAGGTCATTTTAGTGCTTTGTTCAATTGTCTTGGATCAATATATATTTTAATATCATCTGAGCTTCTCTTATGAGCTACCGCAATGGAGGATACCTATTCAGTTAGTTCTTCTACTGGATAAATTACTCCAAAATGTACTATTCTGTCTAGCTCAGCTTTGATTCTGTTCTGCATAGCTACTGGAATTTTCCAAGCTGGTCTAATGACTCAGCTTACCTCATGGTCTAACTTCATGGAGTACACATCTGGGAGTTTGCCTAGTTTGTCTTCAAAAATGTCAGCATAGTCAGACAAAATAGTTTGGGCAAAATTTGACCTGTTATCATTCATGCTTACATGGTGGACTTCTTTATTAAATGAAAGCAGTCCCATTTTCAAACTGTCTGTGAGGCCTAATAATGACTGTACGTGACTGTTGACTATGTAAAACTGCAAGTTGTAGCTCTTCTCAGCTGAGTAACATGAAACCACTACTGAGCCTTCAGTTTGAATTTCTTCAGCACCATAAGCAACAAACTTCACATACTTTGCCAGATTAAGTTGTTCTCCAGTTTTTACTCTAGCAAACGTTTTTTGCTGACATAACATTACTCTTTCAACCAGTATCTACTTTGAGCTCTATAGGTCTCCCTTTAATCCGAACAGTAAAAATACTTCACTTTTTGCCCACTTATCTACTGCAGTGACTTTTTCATCAAGCACAGGCACACTATCAACATAAAAAGTAGGGTTGCAGCTTTCTGGTTGATCAACTTGCCTCTTTGAATGCTCGCTTTTAATAAAATAATGTACCCCTTTAGATTTACAGAGCCTTTTGAAATTATTCCACTTTTTACATTTGTGGCAGTGCTGACAAAAGCTAAGCACTTTTCTCGTTTGGGCTCATGATTACCTGCACAATTATGACAGTTGACTATGAGGTTTGCCTCAAGTTTTGATGAGTCCCCCCTCTGCTTTACTGAGTGTGCCCTGGTCTTCACTGTAGCTGCTCTAGATCTCATTGTAGGAGCCACGCCATTTAGCCTGTATCTCTTAACCTCCTTCTGCATACTACCAACATTAGCACTGGAAACACTGCAAGCATGCTTTTCTCATTTGTAAGCATATTTCTGTGCTTTTCTATGAGCTCATATATCTGACAAATTTCTGTGGCCTTGTTTAAAGTTAAATCACTGTCTCGAAGCAAAATCTTTTTTGACTGCATCATTAGTAACACCATATAGAAGGCTGTCTTTTATCAACTCATCCCTCAGATCACCAAATATGTCCATTTTGCCTTATTTCTCAAGTCAGTTATATGTGCTGCAAATGTTTCAGCAGGCCTTTGATCTCTTCTGTAAAATAAGTGCCTTTTGTAATAATCATTTGGGGGTTACACATTTCTCTAAATTTATGTTTTAAGCACTCAGGGTCTTCCTGTGTTTCAGCCGGTACCACAGTATGGTGGTCTTCCCCTTCCCCTGCATATACATCATGTGAATACACAAATGAACGCTGTCTTTCAATGGCTTCTGATTAAGCAGAATAATTGCTTTTGTATGTGCGTCTTTATCAGGAAAAGCATAATGTATGAAAATATCATATTCTGTTCAAACGCTCTCCATTTTTCTGCAATATTGTTATCAAATACAAGTGGACTGGGTCTGTAAAATACTTCTGCCATGCAAACAAATTGCTTTTTGCCACAGTGCAATATCTAGCCTTTATAATTATGTTCAAACATACACACACACCAGGTGCTTGTAATAATATTCAAATGCACAATAATCTCTTCAAAATAACTGTACTTTGCGAAATAACTGTACTGTAATATTGCACACACTTGCCAAAACTTTGCACACTTCGGATACTTCAAATAGCTTTAGTGAATGTGAAAAAGTAGTACATTGTGAAAAAATGCAGTTGTTTTTCCTTTTTTTATACATTTTATGTGATTTGGAAGTTATGTTGACCATTTTCATAAGTATTGTTAATATTTTTATCAATATGTCACAGTTTTGAACATTTTTTTTAATTAAAAATTAATTTTGATTGTTTTGAATGCTTCATTTTATATTTGTTGCATAAAAAAATCATCTAAATGAGTTTTAGTACCTGGAAATTATCTTTCTGACCTGTTTGCGAGTCATTTGACCTTCGGATGATTTACTCCAGTATATTCCTCCATTAATGACTGTATGCCTCATGGTTTTCACTTTGGATCCCATTCTGACACCATGTTGCTCGTCTTGTGTATTCAAATAAGATGATGACGCTTGGGTGTTCGTTTAAGTAGTTTATTACACACATACACATCAGGATGGATGACAGGAACATTAAACTTAAGCTAAGTGACTGACTGCTACAGACATGCATGCTTTCATTCTGGCTACACACTCAAAATGGCACTCTTGCTTGCATGTGCTTAGTACTTATATGCACATGCTCACTGACTGGAATGGTTGTTAAAAGTACAACACACACTGTGATCCACACACTGTAGTTCAGTTAAGAATGTTTTGATGTGATAGTGTTCAATCTCGCCGTTTGTTCTTACACATGGGTTCGGAGCCGATCCTCGGCTCCGTGTCGGCCGCTTGCAAGCTCTGCATCGAGAAGAAGCTCGAGACAATCTAATACCCACAATCCCCCTCTGCCTTTACCTCAGATCTAGTTTGTCGCTGCTGCGTTCGCATCGCTGGGAGCTAGCTTGAGCATCTTCAGATAAGATATAACTTTATTTTTTTGTTATATTTTAGAAAAAGTTGTTCTGAAAGTACCTTTAGGTATACTTAGTGTATGTGTGTGTGTAGGTAGAATTTCTCGGTACCGTTAAATTTAATTTATCTGGTTAGAGTTTTTCGGGGCCTACTACCCCCTTCTTAAATTTGACAACCGGACTGACATACCCATCGGATTTGACTTGTTTACATTGGATTTGTCTTTTATACTGGACTTGACCTTTCTCTCTACTGTAAAATGTCTGACAAAATTAAATCAGGCTTTAAACGTTGTCAGTGTGGCCAAAAAATGTCAGTTACTGACAACCATAGTTCCTGTGTCTACTGCCTTGGCCCTCTCCACTTACAAGAGGACTGTTCAATTTGTCACTCTTTTAGTGGGAGGGTCATGACAGATAGGCGCAGGAAACTCATGGACAGAGGGTTGTTAAAACCTTCCTTTCAGGAGGCTCTGGATGCTTCAGACCAGGCATCGAAATCCTCGAAGGAATCGAAGACGTCGGAGCCCAAGTCATCGGCTCCGAGCTCTTCGAGTAAAGTTAGATCACCGGTTCCACAGACTTCGGGGCCGAGTGTTCAACTGGTGTCGGTTCCTGAGCCTCGAGTCTTGGAACCGGTGATGGAGCTCCCTCCCTCGACTTTATTGAGGTCGGCTCCCTCTTCGGTTCCTTCGACCCGTTCTTCTAAGCTCACCGATGTCGATGTGGATCGTGTGGTGCAGAAGTTATTGGAGCATTCGGCCCTATCCAAACTTATTTCAGTTTCCACCCAGTTGGTGTCGAAACTTGAAGGCCTCCCATTGTCTCCATCCATTCCTCCTCCAAGACCTATCGAGTCTTTGGAGCCGGAAGAGGTTGATCTTCTGATTGTGGAGCCCTCGGGTCCAGAACCGTCCTTCTCTCGGTCTGTTCCTCTCACCTCGACTCCGTCGGACCGGTACGAGTCTCGGGCCGACGATCTGTCCTTGGTTCCGGGGCGAGTCGAACCGGCGTTCGGTTCCGACCCTTCCCTCGGGGCCTCGGCGGATCGATTCGGCTCCGTCCTCGGGTCGATGCCTTCGGTGCCTGTTTCGGGATTCTTCCCATTTCTTGAACCGGAGATTCTTGACTCGGGCCCGGGGCTTCGATCTGATGAGGAAGGTGTTGTCTACCCAGACAACCACATCAGTAGAAGCAACCTCTCCTCCCCATAAAGGGCGTTATCCTCCTCTGCACCCACGGCCACATCCAAGCGTCGAGCACCGGTGTCTCAGCCACCCCTGGAGGGTGCCCCCTCTTCCTCGGAGGCTTTTTCGGATGCTCCCCACGAAGAAGTCCCTAGGAAAAGATTGTGTAAGAGGAGACACTTGGATTCTCCACAAGAATCCTTGACATCCGATACTGACTTAGATGAGTCAGAAGGGTCCCCTAAGTCACCTTCAGAAGATGTCTCTTTTTCTGACATATTGGAGATCCTGAAACAGAGAGGTGACTGGCAATCCCTCCCCCCTTCTGAGGATGAGTCAGTCTTGCTGAAGGCATTCGGTGCTCACCCTTCTTCCTCCTGGGTCACTCCGCCCTTCGACGAATTAATGGAACTTATTGCTCGAAGGGCCTGGGAGGCTCCTGACACAGTGGAACCAGTCCCAAGGAAACCCAATAAGTATATCACTGCACCCCAGGACAAGACTTACTTAACAAAAGGAGTTCCAGTGGACGCTATGGTGGTGGCAGCGGCCACGAAAAAGGAGATGTCGGAATCTTCCTCATCTGTCCATCCCCCTAATAAAGATTCTAGGACTATGGACAGGTATGGGAAGCGCATTTTTAGTTCAGCGGCTTTTTCCATGCGATCCCTGAACTATTTGACCCACTTTACACGACTACAGAGGGATCTAGTCAAAGAGTTGGGAGATACCCTCCAGGGTACTACAGATGCTGCTGTCTCAGAGAAAGTGACAGCGCAACTTAATACCCTTACATCCATTGTGAACTCGTCCATGAGGCTGATCTCTTACGCAGCGAAGGTTCGAGTAGGGCAGCAGCTTCAGCGATTGCTCTTCAGACAATCCTGGATGCGCTTATGTTCATTGCGGAAGCCTTCAAGTCTTCCTTTACTAACGCCCCATTTGACGGTGCCACTCTCTTTGGCCCCAAAGTAAAGGAGACCCTTACCGGTGTGAGCAGGAGGGAAAGACTCTGTCTGCTGTCGGAGTCCGTTTTTCCACCCCAACCAGACCGTACCCCAAAGGGCAACGTGGTGGAAAAATGTGGTTTCGAAAACCCCAAGGATCTTTCCCAGGCACACAGGGTGATGCCCCTTCTAGAGGCAGAGGAGGGGGCAGAGGTGGAAGACGCCGCCCTGGCGGCAGAGGGGGTCCGCAGAATCAAGGTGACAGGGATACACTCCCTGGTAAACCTTTCCAGCACTCCTGAGAGGAGGCCCGACTGTCCTGCTCTGGAGGCAGTCGGGGGTCGCTTAGCTTTATACCCTCAGGCCTGGCAAAACATAACTACAGACAAGTGGGTAAAAAGCATGGTTACCAGAGGTTACAGTATACCCTTTCTATCCCATCCCATTCCAAAGAAAAGACTCCCAGATGTACCGCCCCATCTGCGAGAGCCAGCAGCTATAGAAATTTCAAAGCTGCTAGAAAAAGAGTCATCCAACCAGTCCCAGCGGACCAGCAAGGATTCGGGACTTACTCAAGGTTCTTTTAGTTCCAAAGAAAACAGGGGACTGGAGGCCCATTCTGGACCTAAGCGACCTCAATACCTTCGTCAAGAAAGAAAAGTTCCGAATGGTCACGCTTCAATCGATCCTTCCATTCTTACAGAAGGACGACTGGATGTGCTCAATAGATCTGAAGGATGCATACTACCACATCAAAATGGCCAGGGCATCCAGAGATCATTTGCGCTTCCGGCTGGGTGCCAGTCACTTTCAATTTCGAGCCCTGCCCTTTGGTCTGACCTCAGCCCCCAGGGTCTTCACCAAATGCATGGCAGTGGTAGCGTCTCACTTGAGGCGCCAAGGGTTCCAGGTGTTTCCGTATCTGGACGACTGGCTCCTCTCTGCCACCACCCAGCGTCAACTAGTACAGGCCAGAGACTATACTCTTCAACTGTGTATTTACCTAGGAATTTCCGTAAACTTCGGAAAATCCTTACTACAGCCATCACAAAGTATCTTATTCATAGGAGCGGAATTAGATACACATCAGTTAATTCTAAGACTTCCTCCAGAAAGGATACTTTCACTTCAGACTCACATCGTCTTCTTCTCTTGTCCAGGAAATCCCCAGCAAAACTGGTACTGAAGGTTTTGGGACTCATGTCGGCTTCTCTTATTGCAATACCCTTGGGAAGACTGCACATGAGAGTCCTACAATGGCTACTGTTTGCGCAATGGTCGTTCCAACAACTACCTCTAACACACGAGATTCTCATAACGAACACATGCAAAACACACCTAAACTGGTGGCTCCAAACGTGCAACCTTTCCAAGGGGAGACCATTTGTGCTACCCACGCCTACAGTTACGGTGACCACGGACGCTTCCCTGCTAGGGTGGGGGGGCATCTTTCAGGGACAGACAGTCCAAGGCGAAGGGACCAATTTAGAGTACAATCTGCACATCAATGTTCTAGAGTTGAGGGCAGTGTTTCTAGCGTTGCAACACTTTGCTCCCCTTCTTCCTCTGGGAACTATTGCAGTTCAGACGGACAACATGTCGGTAGTCTGGTACATAAACAAGCAAGGGGGAACCAAGTCCTATCAGCTATGCAGAGAGGCCATGAGAGTCTGGCAATGGGCGGAGTCCACGGGTCGCTTTCTAATAGCAACGCACATCCCGGGGTCATCCAACGTCATAGCCGACAGGCTGAGCAGAGCAATTCTGTTACCGCACGAGTGGTCCCTAAAACAGTCAGTTGCGAAAAAGATTTTTCGCACGTGGGGCCAGCCATCCTGCGATCTGTTTGCGTCTCCAATGAACGCCAAATGCAGGAGCTACTTTGCCCTATTACCCCTCCAGGGGAAGTCCCCAGGGACGCACTGATTCACGATTGGCCCCCGGGACTCCTGTACGCATTTCCTCCCTTCCCCCTGATATCAAAGTTTCTCCGGAAAGCCAGAAACCTACACAGGACAATAATCCTCATTGCCCCATTCTGGCCTCGTCAAATTTGGTTCCCCTTCCTGATGACACACTGCATTCGGGGACCCTGGATCCTGGACCCAGAGCCAGATCTATTGACTCACTCGTCAGGGGCTCCCCATCCAGCGCTTGTCCCTCCATCTAGCAGCTTGGCTGCTCCAATTCTAACTTAGCCAGGTCTGGTCTTCTTTGCCTGCAGTTCAGAATATATTAGTGGCTTCTCATAAAGCTTCCACTACTAAAACATATTCTAGTAAATGGAAGCGATTTGTATTCTGGGCGAATACACAGCAATTGGATCCTTTTATAGCTCCTTTGAATAAAATATTAGAGTTTTTAACAGACTTGTTCCATCAGGGTGCTTCTCCTGCCATATTAAGAGTTCAGTTGGCTGCCATTTCTAATTTCCATGTGGAAGAATGTGGGGCTCCTGTTATGGCCCACAGACTTTGTAAAGCCTTTTTAAAAGGGGCTTTTCGTATTAGACCACCAATTAGATCACCTACGTCACCTTGGAGTCTAAATTTATTGTTATCTAAATTAATGTTGCCCCCCTTTGAACCAGCCTCCTCTTGCCCATTGAAATTTTTGTCTTGGAAGACTCTCTTTTTGGTAGCCATTACATCCGCTAGGCGAGTATCTGAACTTCAAGCTCTCTCCATTAAGCACCCTTATTTGATCTTTCACTCTGACAGAGTTTCTCTTCGAACTAATTCATCCTTCCTTCCTAAAGTTTGTTCTATTAATAATATTAATCAGTCCATTGAATTACCCACCTTCTTCAAGAATCACTCCAACAAAATGGAGTATATGTTGCACAAATTAGATGTTCACAGACAGCTAAGGTTTTACTTGGATAGAACAAAAGATCACAGAAAAACTGATCAACTTTTTGTAGCCTTTGCTGATAATAGGAAAAGAGTAGCGGTTACCAAAAGAACTCTTTCTAAGTGGTTAACGGATTGTATCATCTATGTCTATGATTCTTCAAATCAAACTCTTTTGCACAAACCCAAAGGACATTCCACAAGGTCAGTGTCTACATCCCTGGCTCATGCAGCCCGCCTACCACTAGACGCTATTTGTGCGGCTGCTACTTGGTCTAAGCCACATGCATTCATCTCTCATTATAAGGTAGACAAGGTTTCTAGGGACAGGGCAACCTTTGGTTCCACTGTGCTCAAGAACGTCCTTCCGTGAGTTCCTCAGGAACAAGGAGCTAGGGACGCTACCCATGTGTAAGAACAAACGGCGAGATTGAACACTATCACATGTAGAAGTTATGTCCTTACCATAACGTTCCATGTGGAGTGTTCATCTCGCCTTTGTTCTTACATTCCCACCCTCCCGCCCTTAGGAAGAACGTTCAGTTTTTGGTGCCTGGCCTGGGGCATTCTGCTTCTGCTTTGCAGTTGCTGTGTATATAGTTGACATGTATATATATGTGTATGTGTCTATATATATATATATAGACTCTTAGTTCTGTGCATATGTGATGTAAGCATGAGTGTGCTCTCTCTGGCTACTGGTTTGCTTGCAAACTAGATCTGAGGTAAAGGCAGAGGGGGATTGTGGGTATTAGATTGTCTCGAGCTTCTTCTCGATGCAGAGCTTGCAAGCGGCCGACACGGAGCCGAGGATCGGCTCCGAACCCATGTGTAAGAACAAAGGCGAGATGAACACTCCACATGGAACGTTATGGTAAGGACATAACTTCTATTTATGTACAGTGGAGGTAGATGTCAACAATATCCGAATCAAATCTTACTGTCTCCAATAGAAGTGCTGATAAACTGAAACAGACCGAATTATGATGTCAGTAACTTCTGCACTCATTACACTGAGAATTATTTCTTTTCTCCTAAATAAGATAGTTAATATTCTGGAATGCTGGATATTTGACCTGACTTGATTGTCTGTACCAAACTTCTGTGGACTGCACTGCAATGACTTTCTGCTTATCAGTCTGAACAAACTAACTAAATCTGTATCTGAACTATTGCCTAATAATACCAAAACCCTTTAAATTTCTACATGCCTCTTTAACCTTGGTTCTCATGCCTGTTTGTACTTAATGCACTGCACATTCTTTTAACACATTTTATTTTTATCGGTATTCTTGACTGAAGGTTACTGGAACATTCCTTTAAATCTGCTTTTAATATGGCTGCATTTTTAGGCCTTTAAATGAAACCTGGTGTTATAATGCTGCCCAATCTTTCCAGCAGGACTTGTCTCAAGGTCTCATGGTAGCTTCCATTTTCATTCTGTGACGAAAGGTGATACTGGCAGCACAGCTAGCTGGAATTTTGCAAATAATTATATGTCATTGTTGAATATTGAAATGATTTATACAAGATGCTTCTTTTACAAATGTATTAAAAATGTATGTCATGTGTATATCAGACTGCTCTGTATAGATGTTTGTGTTGAAAAGGCATTTGTAAAAGTGCTGTGTTTTAAAATTTATCCACAGTGTATTCTACTGGAAGAGAACAGAAATGTACATGCACTGTTGTAGCTGCTTAAATGTATATATGTTAACAGTGGAAACTGGGATGCAGGAGGTTAACTTCAGATCTGATGTTGTCAATCTTCATTCATACTTGACTGTTGGGTTCGGTTCCAATCCTCGGAACCAAATCGGACATTACATCAAGCTCTTGCCAGCTAGAAACTCTCAAGCCAAGGCTACCCATACTGCCTCTCTTCCCTTCACCTCAGATCTTGTTTGCCGCATAGAAAATTGGACACGTCAGCCGTGCTCTCATCTAAGTGTTAAATCTTTTCTTTGATATATGATATATATATATATATATATATATATATATATATATATATATACACACACACACACACACACACACACACATATATATATATATATATATATATATATATATATATATATATATATACACTCACACAAGTTGCTGGCTACTAAGTCTTGTCTGCATATATCAACTGGACACAAGCTGATTTAAGTATATTTTTCTGCACTTATTTAAGATTTGACTCAATAAATATTGTGTGTCTTTGATTCAGTAAATTTTGTGTCTCTGTCTCTCTGCAGTTAGTTCCCCACCCCACCCTCACTGTTTCTTGTTGTGGTGTTAATCTTGGTGGCTTTGGAATTGCCTATCCCTGCTGTAAATCTCTTTTTGCACACTCCTCCTGGACCCATCTCATTTGCTCACTCAACTGAGTACAGTGAGATCATATTTTGATTTTGGATACTCCTACCAGTCCCATCTCCTCTGCGGTGTACAGAGAGAGCACTTGGGAAGGGCATTCCCCTATAGTATCTTAATCTGCTCTGTTTCCTCCGTCTCAAAAAAAATTGCACTTCATCTGCCTTACTGTATTTGTGTTTCTTCCTACTTTATTACCTTATTTTGCTTTTGCCTCTTCTTAAAAGTACTCAATTGAATTTATTCTGCTGCCTTTAATACTGCTTGTTAGTAGCCTGATTAAATTGTAACTGTTATTCTAAGGCCCTTGGTGTAAGCACTTGGGCTTCAAACCAGTTGTTTTACATTAAGAAGGTTTGTGGTCTGCACTGTTGTGGCAGGACAGGTAGCATACATCCTTCTAAGTTGGGAACTGCTGATTGAAGGCTCAGTGTCTGTTATTCTAAAAGTGTATTCATTCTGGGTTAAGGAGTTGGGCTTCAGGCCAGTTATTTTACATTAAGAAGCTTTGTGGTCTGCACTATTGTGGGAGGAGAGGCTAGATTCTGCCCTTCTGATCTGGGAATTTCTGGTTAAAGGCTTGTTGCACATGCTTACTTGAACTGTTTCTTTCTGAAATCGGTATGCCTTGTTTGCTGTAGCATAGACTAGATTCAGGCCGGCTGGATCTAGCTTTGTTTGTATAACTTGTGCACTGATCCAGGCCGTCTTTTTTGGAGAAGGTTTCTCTGTACCCTAGTGGCAGGGCTGTGCAGTTAGAACTTGTCTGATTGAAGACTGCTGGAACAGGGCTCAGTTTTAAGCTTTTTAACTGGTTAATTGGGTAAAGTATTGTCTTGATTGTATCTGCTCTATTTTCTAGAAAAAAATATATATATACTTGTTTCTCGCCTTTCTGAACTAGTATAGTTCAGTTTTCATGTTTTTGCTGAATCCAGGGCTGTGTTACAAGTTTCTGTGTTGCCAAACCTTACTTGGATAGAAGGAAGTTTCTCTGTTCACCTGTGAGAGAGGGGAGCTTTGAGCAGGCTATCTGTCCCTGGAGGAGTGGTTTCAGCCCAGAAGTTAGTAGTTTATTGGCCTTTTTGGGCTAAGTTTGATTGTATCTGCTCTATTTTCTGGAAAAAAAAATAATATACTTGTTTCCCACCTTTCTGAACTAGTATAGTCCAGTTTTCAGGTTATTGCTGAATCCAGGGCTGTGTTACAAGTTTCTGTGTTGCCATTACCTTACTTGGATAGAAGGAAGTTTCTCTGTTCACCTGTGAGAGAGGGGAGCTTTGAGCAGCCTATCTGTCCCTGGAGGAGTGGTTTCAGCCCAGACGTTAGTAGTTTATTGGCCATTTTGGGCTAATTTCTATCTCTTTCACTTCCCTGCTATAAAAACCTCATTTGCACAGTTTTTACGCTTGTATTCCGCTCAGCAAGTGCCTTCCAGGTGTTCTGTAGAGTCTACAGCAGCAGAGAGACAAAAGAGTGACTTTGGATTGATTAAGTATCACTTTTCTGCTTTTCTTGCTGTCTTAACTAATTCTGCCTAAAACGCTAGTTTTTTTAGCGAATCTGTGATTTAAAAAGTTTGTTATTGTATACAACTCCGCACAGCTCCTCTTGGTGTCCTGCAGAGTGATACAGGCAAAAGAGAGACCCAAGAGAGACTTTTCCAGATTTAAGTATTTTTTACTCTGTTTTTTTGCTCTGACTGTCTTTTCCCGCCTAAAAAGAGAATTTCTAACTGATCTGTGCTTTAAAAAGTTTAAATTGCATTTGCATTCTGCTTTTTATGGTTTTTGCACTTGTTTTATATCAATTTAATTTGTTTTTGTATTGCATAACTGTTGTAGGCTGCACACTAAAGTGCGCTAGCCTGGTTATAGCATTTACAGTGTTTTCTGTGTGTTTTTCTGCTGTTTCCTGAAAAAAAAAAAAAATTCTCTTTTCCTGCCTTTGCTGAACTAGATTAGTCCAGATTTCAGGTTTTGCTGAATTCCGGACTGTGGTATAGTTTCCTGTGTTGCCCATATCCTTACTTGGATAGGAGGAAGCTTCTCTGTTCACCAGCGAGAGTGGGGAGCTTTGAGCAGCCTATCTGTCCCTGGAGGAGTGGTCTCAGCCCTGAAACTAGTAGCTTATTGGCCGTTTTGGGTCAATTCCTATCTCTTTCAGTTTCCCTGCTTTAAAACCTGCATTTGCGCGGTTTTGCACCAGTATACAACTCCGCACAGCTCCTCGTGGTGTCCTGCAGAGTGATACAGGCAACAGAGAGACCCAAGGGAGACTTTTCCAGATTTAAGTAATTTTTTTCTCTGTTTTTTTGCTCCGACTGCCTTTTCCCGCCTAAAAAGCAAATTTCTAACTGATCTGTGCTTTAAAAAGTTTAAATTGCATTTGCCTTCTGCTTTTTATAGTTTTTGCACTTGTTTTATATCAATTTAAGTCATTTTTGCATTGTATAACTGTTGTAGGCTACACACTAAAGTGCGCTAGCCTGTTTATAGCATTTACAGTGTTTTCTGTGTATTTTTCTGCTGTTTCCTGAAAAACAAAACAAAAAAAATATATATTCTCTTTTCCCGCCTTTGCTGAACTAGATTAGTCCAGATTTCAGGTTTTTCTGAATTCCGGACTGTGGTATAGTTTCCTGTGTTGCCCATATCCTTACTTGGATAGGAGGAAGCTTCTCTGTTCACCAGTGAGAGTGGGGAGTTTTGAGCAGCCTATCTGTCCCTGGAGGAGTGGTCTCAGCCCTGAAACTAGTAGCTTATTGGCCGGTTTGGGTCAATTCCTATCTCTTTCAGTTTCCCTGCTTTAAAACCCACATTTGCACGGTTTTGCATCACGCAGAATAGTAGCGCAGCATCAGGCAGCGACGTTTAAACGGGTTTAAAGTATTCCCGGCTCCACAAAGTCTGCTCTTCACTTTTTCCCTTAGAACTGTTCTAAATCTCAAAGTAAGCACTCTATTTTCATTCTAAAGCCCTGCACTTGCTCATATAAGTAATCTTATAAGTAAGCACTAATAAACTAAAGCACTACACCCTCTTATACTCCCTTTAAGTACTTGGCTCCCTATTGGTCCTTTTTGATCAGTCAAAAAGTAGTTCCTTATACTATTCTGTCATGTCCAAAAGTCAGTTTCGGGTTTACTCTCCAGTCCAGCTGGTGAATCTGGGAATCTTGAGGCAATGTTACAACTGCCTTATGTACATAGACCACCCTCTCCTCCTCCCAACAAGCTCAAATATATGTGAGAGATGCAACTATATAGCCAAACTGGAGGCTGAGCTCTCCCAACCCAGTACTGACGCAGTCAGTCAGGAGGAGAAGGTAACCACACACACCACAAATCCAGTCTTATATAGACCTATCGCAACAGCAAACCAAGCACATAAACACACAAAAACATACTCTGAGGCTCTAAATAAAAATGTGCCCAAGCAGCAGAGACCTCCAAAGCAGACATGCAAGCAACCGCTACCCCACAACAATACCCACGTATCACATAGTTCACAAAGTCAGTGTGCCACACAGTCACAGCCCTTAAGGCTAAACAACACACCTGATACACTTGTAATAGGTGACTCTATTGTCAGACACACTGACGTCCCACTCACCAGGCTGAACAAGGAGAAGGTCACTGTAAGCTGCCTGTCGGGTGCCAGGATCCGCCACATAACACAAGCACTCAGGTCACTCCAAAGCAAGTACAAATATGACTCCGTCATTGTCCATGCTGGTGTGAGTGACCTGAGACGTACCTCCCTGGACTACATGAAAAGAGACATAGAGGAGCTCTCTGATCATGTAGCCCAGGCTGGTATGACCCTGAACTTGAGTAGCATCTTACCCTCACCAAGAATGATGCCACAGTATAAAGACAAAATGATCAATTTTAACAATTGGCTAAAGTATTGGTGTCATTCAAAGGGGATCCAGTGTCTGTCAGCCTGGGATGACATGCTTGCCAAGCCACGTTGCTTCGTTAGGGACGGCTTGCACCTGTCACCCCTGGGCTTTTGAATACTGGCTAAGGCTCTTGCCTCCCCCATAGTGCCTTTTTAGGCAAGGCTCAAAAGACAAACCCACCTCCATAGACAACACAAGGAAAAAGAAACTAAAGGTAATGTTGCTCAAGGCCAGAAGTCTAAACCTCAAGATGCATGCACTCGAGGCTCTCCTCAGTATGGAGAATATCGATGTATGTGCGGTAACAGAAACCTGGTTCGAGGCTCCCGAGAGCACCCCAGCACTACCAGGTTATACCTCATACCATGCTTTTCGGCCCCAAAACTCGGACCGAACCACAAAAGGGGGGGGGGGT
Source organism: Protopterus annectens (assembly GCF_019279795.1). Lineage (NCBI taxonomy): Eukaryota > Metazoa > Chordata > Ceratodontiformes > Protopteridae > Protopterus > Protopterus annectens. Next base: position 1,983,300,389 of record NC_056726.1, read on the forward strand.
TATCCATATTCATCAAAGATACCCACACCTCCAGGTTAGTGGCACTGCACGAAGCATTGGAGACCATCCATGTGCAACTAACAGTGGGCAAAACTGCCTTTCAGTTTGTAGCCTGCAACAGACCACCCTCCCAAACTCAGGAACCCCACTCGGCTTTCCTGAGAACACTGGAGAATATGAAAGGCTCTCCAAACACCATTATACTGGGTGACTTCAACTACCCAAACATAGACTGGGAGCACTACTCAAGCCCCAACACCCTCGCCCAACGGTTCCTAGAATTTATAAGCTCAAATGCTATGGAACAACTGGTCAACACTCCCACAAGAGGGGAAAACATATTGGACCTGATCATCACCAACATGGGGACTCTATGTTCCATACCAGAGGTACACCTCTCATTGGTAAGATCTGACCATACATTTATCTCACTGGACATCCATATCCTGTCCCCATCCCCAGCCAAGGAAACCACGGTGAAGAACTTTTGAAAAGCAAACTTCACACTTTTCAAAACCGAGGTGGAATCCTTCAAAGCCCCCGGGCCAGTGGAAAATATGGCCCAAACCGCAGAATCCTTTACAAACGCATTCTATGGACACCTACAGGAATGCATGGATCGTGCTATCCCAAATAAAACCAAGACTTACTCCTCCAAAGGCAGGAGACCTATCTGGTGGACCCCAGCCATAAGTAAGCTATACAACAGAAGGAGGAAGCTACTACATGATAGAGCAAAATCCCAAAAAGGGAAGTCATCTCTGATCAGTACTGGCAAGAAACTATGATCCCTCATAAAATCATCTAAGGCCAGCTTCGAAAGAAAAATTGCACAAGACGCTAAAGATAATCACAAGGCCTTCTTTAGTTATGTCAGGAACCTGGGTGGCAACTCCCAGATATGCTCTGAATTAGTGCAAAATGACAAAAAATACACAGAACCCACAGACATTGCCAACATCCTGGCAGACAGGTTCAGTGCAAACTTCTCCCCCCCTTCCCCTCCAAAAGAGCAAATGTCTATCCCAACAGAGTGTAGCCTCCCTGACATCACAGATGCACAGGTGAGAGCTGCTCTCTCCAAAGCAAAAAACACAGCATCAGTGGGACCGGACAGTGTCCCGGGCTGCGTCTTACATGAGCTCCAAGAAGAACTGAACCCTCACATAAAGTCACTGTTCAATCTCAGCCTTACTACAGGATATTTACCCAAGGAATGGCGTACAGCAACAGTGGTCCCACTCCACAAAGGTGGTGCCACAACAGACCCCGGAAACTATCGACCTATAAGCTTGGCTAGCCTGGTCTGCAAAGCTATGGAGCGTATCATCATGGAACTCATAAACAAAGACATTGGGAACCTCCAAACACTGGATCCTATCCAATTCAGCTTTGTTAAGGGCAGATCTTGCCTGTTGAACCTGGTCGACTTCTTTGAAACAGTCACCAAGGCCATAGATGAAGGGAAGGTAGTCCACGCAGCCTACCTGGACCTTGCAAAAGCTTTCGACACAATACCCCACTCGGGCATCATAAATAAGTTCACCAGCCTAAATATCAACCCCTGTGTCACAAGATGGGTTGCAAACTGGCTCAGGGATAAAAAACACATGGTCAGAATTGCAGGTGCCATGTCAGACTCTAAACCAGTTATCAGTGGCTTCCCACACGGCTCAGTCCTGGGACCTGTCTTGTTCGGTATATATTTCTCTGAGGTACAGGCTAACACGGGAGGACTATGGCTGACCAAGTTCGCAAATGTCTGCAAACTGGGAGCCATAATCGACTCGCCAACTGACACAAGCATTCTCCAAAAGGGTCTCACAGAGACGGATAACTGGTGCCAGCACCATGGCCTAAAGCTAAATGCCAAAACGTGCATAGTCATCCCCCTTTGGGAAAAACAAAGTACCCAGAAATTACCACATAGGCGGTAATCCATTAAGTACGGAAGAAGTAATTAGGGATTTGGGGACCCAAGTAGATTGCAATCTCTCCTTTGACAATCACGTTGCCAAAGTGGTTAGAAAGACCTTCTATATAGCCCACCTTATCACGAAAGGGTTCACATCTAGATCAAGAGAGGTCATTGTGCCCCTCTACTCATCACTCATCAGGCCCATAACTGAATACAATGCCCCATTTGGGATGTACCTTACCCGACACCTGCAGCAACTGGAAAGACCCCAAAAGTACCTCACCAAGAGGATCAAGGGACTCAAACAGATGCCCTACGCAGTTAGGCTAAAGAAACTCCAGCTCTACTCGGTTGCTTACCGCTTACTCAGAGGCGATCTGTGCCTGACGTATATAGCCATGTCCAACACAGAATTAAATGACATGCTCCACCTCAGGAAATCCAAATCCCTTAGGGCTACACGCTCCAGGGACTTAAACCTCAGCACAGAAATAAATAGGACATGCTGGAGGGACAGATTCATATCCCAGAGGCTCCCCTCACTCTGGAACAAAATCCCAATCAATGTTAGGCAGAGCCCCACAATGACCCTCTTCAAGAGAAATCTTGACGAGTGGATGGGAGATCGTAGGTTTACCCCTGGGATCTCTTCTGTGTCCCTACTAGACAGAGGCACAGTAAACTAACCTTAAAAGGGCTATCTTCTGTGACCTACTATACAGAGGCACAGTCAACTAATCTAAAAGGGTGGCAAAAGCCAAACACACTCTGGCTAGGCTTATAAATGCCCTAGGGCAGATAGCCTAGTATCAATCTATGAACCTGTGTATAGACAGATATGTATAAATATATATATACATATATATATATATATATATATATATATATATATATATATATATATATATAGCCCTAGATTTTTCTCTACTTGTTTAATTTGTTGCTTGTTCTCCTTTTATAGTTATTGTCAGTGGTGCATATTGGTGTGAGTTTTTGTATAATCTTTCTTTACCTTTTCTTAGTAGTTTCAACTTACCATCATTGGTATAGGCCCTTCCCTTCCCTCTGGTATTTCGTCAATACCATTGCTGGTATTTTATTCTCCTTCTTTCCTTCTATTACCCTCTTGGAGGTATTTTTCTATGTACCATTGCTGGTATTTTCCCTTAAAAAAAATCTGTACTCCCTGTTTTTTCCATTAATTTTGTGTGTGTGTGTGTGTGTGTGTGTGTGTGTGTGCGCACTTCCCCTCTTGCTGTTCTTGAAAGATGGCAGAAAAAAAAGGTAACCAATGGTTTTAAGCAATGTGACAAATGTGGCAGAAAGAAGCCCAACTCCAATGGGCGTCTTCCATGTGTTTTTTATTTATTATTTGTTTAACGGGAAAGTCCGACTTGGATCGAAGCCAATTTTCAGTGGAGGCCTAGGGAGAAATACTCCAGACTCATGTCTTTGTAACATGGGAGGAAACCGGAGTACCCGGAGAAAACCCACATGAATGCAGGGAGGACATGCAGACTCCGCACAGAAGGCACTCCAGCCGATAATTGAACCAGAGAACCTCTTGCTGTAAGGCGACAGCACTACTGCTGCAACACCACGACATCCAATACTTTATTGTTTAGGTGTCCCTCATTTAAAGATACAACTGCCATGCGAACTTTGCAAGGGTTTCAATGCTTGCACCCTTGCAGAGAAGCATAGCAAACCTGTTTATCAAGAGATTGCTAAAATGCCCTTTCAATGAGGCTTTATCTGAGGCGTAGACATCTAAGTCTTCCAGAAAGGAATCTAAGAAAAGGAGCCATTCAGTGCCTTCATCTTCTAAAGTACAAGAAGGTAAAACTACTAAGACTTAGGTTTCAACTCATTCTTCGGAACCGAGGCCTTAAATATCTAAATCTGCACTGACTCTTGCTCTGGCACCGAAATCTGTCACATCTCCCACGGTGCCAACTGTTATTGAAGCTACCAAAACTCCTATGGTGCCATCCTTTTCATTGGTACCAATGACTCTCTCGGCACTAACAATAGTCTCTCCAAATATTCCGGTAACGTCCGCCCCTGTAAAGCAAATTACTGGTCAACAGACCATGGTGTCGAAGATCAAGAGTACACCCAAGACTAAACACTCCCCATCTATAGACCCTTTCTTGGGTCAACAATTAAGTGCATTTCTTGAAGGGCCAGAATCATCCTCAGGGATGCCCATCCGTTCCACTAGGAGGCTTTCAGAGCTGGATGTAGTCAGATTGGTGGATCAGCTCTTGGCAGCCAGAGGCCTTCCCTGCTCATCCTAGGACCTGTCTCTCACCCAGAGCTGAGAGTTACTCTCCCAGGACACCCACTTATCTTCCTCCTTCAACCACTTCACAGGTCTTAAAGCCCACTCCTTCGACATTCCTTGCGCCAGCTACTTCAGTACCGATGGTGGATCTCACCTTGGTTCTAGAACCGACTCTGTGCTTTCCGGCTCCATCAGAGCCGACCCACCCACAGGACCATGATTTGGCTGCTGGCTCCAGGATCCTTGGATTGGCTCTGATTTTCTCCACAGTGCCATCTCCTGTTCCTTGTGCCCTGGCAGTTATGAGTACTCCCATGACTCCTACTCTGGGAGGGGGCTTGTTGGAGCGTGGTGTGACCCTGGTTCCGAGGTTGTCTTTCTCGGTTCTGGGCTCCCATCCCTCTTCGGGCAGGCCTGCCTTCCAGATTATGGAGAGAGCCCTAGCTTCAGCAGGCTCACAGCTGGCACCATCTCTGTCAGAGTGTCACATTTATGTATCTTCTGTCTCGCAGCTGTCAAAATCTGCTACCTCGGGGCAGCGGGCACAAGAGCAGCAAGATAACCTATTGCAGGGTCCCCTCTCTTCGGAGTCCTCCCCAGACCTTCCCCCTGAGGAGCCACCCTGTAAATGATCGTGCAAGAGGAAGCACCTGGATTCTCCAGAAGAATCGGTCACCGAGGATACAGATTTCGATGAAGGGGAGGGCTCCCCTCGGTCACCCCCTGAAGATGTCTCCTTTGGAGACCGCCTGGAAATTCTGAAAAAGAGGGGTGATTGGATGTCCACAAACCCATCCTCCGAGGAATCTGTTTTCTTGCAGACTTTTTCTGCCCAGCCTTCTACTTCTTGGGTGACCCCGCCTGCCAATGAACTGGTCAAACTCATTGTGCAGTGCACATGGAAGGCTGCTGATACCATAGAGCCAATTCCCTGGACACCAGACAAAATTCTTTCAGCGCCTGAGGATGAGCCCCACACTGGTCGAAAGGTCTAGCAGTAGATGCTATGGTGGTGGCGGCGACCACAAATAAGGAACTCACCAAGGAGAGTCCATCTGTCTATCCCCCAAACCAGGAGTCCCAAATGATGGACAGATTCAGTAAGCGGATCTTTGTTTCATTTACCTTTGCCATATGGTCCTTGCACTTTTTGGCACACTTTACCCAGCTCCCAAAGGATCTGATAAGCGAGCTTTCAGAGATCTTAGCAGGAGCAGTGTCTGACAATGTCCGAGACAAGTTTGCCTCCCAGCTTGCCACCCTTGATTCCATCTCTAACTCGTCCATGTGGCTTATTGCTCATACAGCCGAAGGGACGTCCAGGGCAGTGGGTACAGGCATTGCCATTAGGTGACATGACTGGATGCGCTTATGTGACTTGGCGGACTCCTTCAAGTCTTTATCAACTCTCCCTGATGTTACTTCCTTATTTGGCCAAAAAGTCAGAGACACATTAGCCAGGTGCGAGAAGGATGGAAAGACCCTTTCTGCTGTGGGTGTGCATTTTTCCACCCCTCAACCACCTTACTCCAGGAATCAGAGGAGTGGGAAGATTTGGTTCAGAAAGTCCCAAGGGCCTTTTCGGGACATACATGGCGAGTATTCCTTCTGGGGCAGAGGTGTGAATTCTTCGGGAAGATACCCCTGCACTGGCAGAGGGGGCTCACACAACCAGGCTTCCAGGGATCCTTTTTCTGAACCACACTACCAGCGCTCCTGAGTGGCATCCCGATTACTTACCTCTGCAAGCAGTGAGGGAAGATTCTCTCTGCACTACTCAGCCTGTTACATAATAACATTGGATTACTGGGTGCAGACAATAATTACCAGAGGTTACCATATCCCCTTTGAGCTTTATCCCGGACCACGAAGGAGAATCCCTGATGTTCCACCCAGTTGGAAGGATATAGCAGCACTAGAAATTCAAAAGCTGCATCAAAAAAGAGTCATCCAGATAGTCGCACCAGACCACATAGGATCCAGATTTTACTGAAGATTCTTTTTAGTGCCAAAAAAGACAGGGGACTGGAGGCCAATCTTAGACCTCAGTGTTCTGAACAAATTTGTACAACAGACAAAATTCCAGATGGTCACGATTCAGTCTTTCCTTCCTTTTCTGTTAAAAGGCAATTGGATGTACTCCATAGATCTTCAGGATGCATATTTACACATAAAAATGGACAAATGCTCTAGAAGATACCTCTGCTTCCAGCTAGGAGCCAGTTATTACCAGTTTTGAGCACTGCCCTTTGGTCACACCACAACCCCCAGGGTGTTCACGAAATGCATGGCAGTGGTAGCAGCTCACTTAAGGCTTCAGGGATTCCATGTGTTTCTATATTTAGATGAGTGGCTTCTCACCGCCCCAACCAGGCATCTGCTGCTTTCCACCGTGAACTCCATTCTACGGCTTGCAGAGTTCTTGGACATCTCATTAAACAAAGAAAAGTCAAATTTATCCCCCACACAGAACATAGAATTCATCAGAGCAACATGAAAACACAAAATCCTGCTTGGCTGCTCTTCCACTTCACAGACTGGTGAAGTTGAGGTTACAACTTCAAGTGATACTCTCTCAAGACAAAGTTCCAGCTCGTCTAGTCTTACAGCTCCTTGGGTCCATGGCAGCAACAATCACTTTAGTTCCTCTGGCATGGTATCACATGATGCTGCTTCATTGGCTGCTGGTGTCATAGTGGTCACTCTTAACTCATCCAATGTCCCACGCAATCTGCATAAACAACCGATGCAAGCAGGATTTATCTTGGTGGATGATGCCAGAAGACAAATTATGGAGCCGCCCCTTTTCCCCCCTCAGTCCAAGGCCGCAGTGACCATGGATGGATCCCTGATGGGGGGGGGGGCATTTTCACAGAAAGACAGTCCAAGGCACTTGGTCCCCTCCAGAAGCCAATTTGCATATCAGCGTCCTAAGACTGAGGGCAGTGCTCTTAGCATTCCAAGCATTCCAATCTGCCCTCCCTTCAGGGACAATTGCTATTCAGTCAGACAACATGTCAGTGGTCTGGTACATCAACAAACAGGGAGGAACCAGGTCCTACCCTCTATGTCAGGAAGCCCTAAGTGTTTGGCAATGGGCAACCACTTCCAACTGCTTTCTGATAGCAACACACATTCCAGGGATCTCCAACTTAATTGCTGACAAACTGAGCAGATGCATTCTCCTGCCACACGAGTGGTCTTTCAATCCCAATGTAGTGACGGAGATCTTTCGTCGATGGGGTCAGCCTTGCTGTGATCTCTTCCCCTCTCCCATAAACTACAAATGCAACATCTACTTTGCCCTAGTTCCCTTTCAGGAGGGAGTCCCCGAGAGATGCTCTTCTCCACAATTGGCCCCCGGGACGTCTTTATGCCTTCCCCTCCAGTCACTCTAATTCCTCAATTTTTGAAGAAAGCCCAGCGGTTGAGAAGCAAAGTGATTCTCATTGCACCTTACTGGCTCCATCAGGTCCGGTTTCCCCTTTCTCTGGCCTCACTTAGTTCACCGTCTGTGGATTCTGGATCCAACTCCAGACTTGTTATCTCATCCACAGGGCCTGGTCCATCACATCTTACAAAATCTCAAGCTGACGGATTGGTTTCTCCACTTCCAATAATTGCCAGGCAAAACAATTTATCTTCCCCAGTACAAAAGATACTTCTGGCTTCTCATAAACCATCCACCAAAAAACTTTATCTTAGTAAATGGAAGAGATTTGTGTTTTGGTCTAATGAAAAGGGTATTGATCCTTTCTGAGCTTTGATTGATAAGGTCTTGGAATACTTAACCACGTTATTTCAATTGTTAGCCTCTACTTCTACTATTAGAGTTCATTTAGTTGCCATTTCAAATTTCCATAACAGATTCGATGAGCATTCCTTTATGTCTCATCGTCTTTGCAAAACTTTTCTTAAAGGCGCTTTACATTTGAAACCACCTTTCAAAGATCCCATTGCACCTTGGAATCTAACGTTGGTCTTACAATGTTTGGTCCATTAGCCTTTCGAGCCAGCAGCCACCTGTGATATCAAGTTTGTATCTTGGAAGACTGTATTCCTGGTAGCCATCACATCGGCCAGGAGAATCTCAGAATTGCAGGCTCTGTTTGTAAAACATCCATATATCATTTTACACAAAGAGAGAGTATCACTCAGAACTAACCTCTCCTTTCTATCTAAAGTAGTGTCAGATTCCAATATTAATCAGACCATAGATTTACTAGTCTGCTTCCCAAATTTCTCAAACAAGGGAGAATATTGTTTGCATTTGCTGGACGTGCACAGACAATTACATTTTTATTTGGATAAAACAAAATCATTTAGAAAATCGGACCAATTGTTTCCATCCTTTTCAGGTACTAGACTGGGCAAACCAGTGTCGAAAGTCACTCTGTCAAAATGGTTGAGAGATTGTATTACTTTTATTTATGACCAAAATAAGCTAAACTTATCAACAAAAGTTAGGGCTCATTCTACCAGATCTGTTTGCACTTCGGTAGCCTTTCATTCCAGAGCTTCTATGTATGACATATGGGCAGCCTCAACTTGGGCTACCCCCCCAACCCCCCCCCCCCCGCCATAGCTTTACCACACATTACAAATTGGATATGGTCTCCAGGGGAAGAGCATCCTTTGGCTCTATGGTGCTCAGGAATATCCTTCTCTGGGGCCTCCCAGGGTCTGATGAGCTAAGGACTCTGTCCCAACAGCCAAGTATGAATGAAGATTGACTACATCAGATGAAGAATTTATCTTCTTCCCATAACATTCTATCTGTGTTGTCAGTCTTCATTCATTCTTGACATCCCACCCTTCTTCCCCCTCCAAGTGACTCCTGGAGATCCAGAACTAGTCTTGGGGTTCTAGTAGGATTGTTGCTCAGACAAAGCTTCCATGATTTTCTACTTTATAGGCAAACCTCGATCTAAGGTGAAGGGAAGAGAGGCAGTATGGGTAGCCTTGCCTTGAGAGTTTCTGGGTGGCGCGAGGTTGATATAATGGCCATGTCAGTTCTGAGGATCAGAACCGAACCCAACATCAAGAATGAATGAAGATCTACAACACAGATGGAATGTTATAGTAAGAACATAACTTCTTTTTTAGTAAACTTTAGAAAAATATCTGAAATTAAATTACTTATAGTATGCAATAAAAAGGCTACCTCTCACATTTTCACTGCAGCTAGAGACACAGAGTCTGTGCTAGGAAGCTTTCTGTATAGTCCGTGGAGTGAACTAATTGCTACTTTTGAAGCATGAAGGAATATACTTATTTTATGAATTCCATCATCTGCCAAAGATCTGAGGAAAAGCCCTTGTCTGGATTTTTTACAGATAGATGCTAAATATTTCCAGCTCCTAGCAATGGGGGGTTTGGCCTGGGAATTAGAAATCAGATGACCAGAAATGATGTCATTCTGCAAACTGTCCCAGCAGTAATATTTTAGATATTAATTTGAGAAGTCTCTTAGTGCGACAGAGCATTCTGTATTTGGTATTGGACCTGAGAAGAACCATTCACCACAACATCTGCCTTGCTCTAATGAAGTAAGTTTCTAGGGAACAGTATAACTGTGTTAGATACAGTCAGGAATATAGTAAATCTTAGTACAGATATTGTTTCTTTATTTGAGACTCTCCTGCAATGTTTTAAATATTTCTTGTGGTTGTGAACTCTGATATCACTGTGAATATATATTTAGTATTGTCTTGTTCTTTTATTATTTATTATTAAATATATTTAAACTTTCATTGTGGCTGATCTGTGTAGAGATGTTTAAGTTTTGAGAGTACTTGCATATTTATTTGATGACACTGTTTGGGTCACTCCTAATAGCCTTGCTCTTGGTCAAAGTACCATTTGTATTAGTATTAATATTACTCAGTAAGATTAGACACCCTTTGTTAAGGTCCTTAAAGTAGCTGATATGGGTTCTGATGGCAGTGAAAACTACTTTGTAGTCTGGGGAAAAGGGGGCATATCTAGTAAACCTGTGCCAGCTACTTGGGCAGGGACATGAAGCACAGGTTGGACGTAGGGGGTGTTGGAGGACTTGGCTTGGAACACTGGTTAAGGACTCAACTCTATAGCTGTACCAGTGCGGAGTCTTATTGGGGAGCTGGAGAAAGCAGGAGCAACCAGTCCCGGATGGACTGTGATCTTTATGTGCTCTTAAGGGAAATTGCACTTGATGCAGAGAGCTGCATCTGGAAATAATGTGTGTGTGTATACCTGTTATCCTCTCAGTGAACGTCCCCCACTGTTGCCATTAGTGAGGACCGAGGGTCCTTGATTGCTGGTCCAGTGGAGGGTTGTCACATTTGGTGAGCAGTGGTGGGATATCCAGATCACATTTGGCTGGCAGTGCTGGGATCACCACATCACATATTGGGATTCAGTGGTGTGGATATTGAACTCCTGTAGCCTGTAAACAATGGTCGCTAAAAAGGTGTTTGTTCTCTCAAGCAGCCACACAGTTTCATATCACAATAATTTTATTTGCTTTTTGTTAACTTAGTTAGTCAGGGAGAGCAGACAAGGATGTTATGAGAGGAGTATGGCAAGCTGACAAGGAACCAGTTGGCTCAGATGTGCAAGCCAAAGGACTGGGGCATGCCATCCTGACTAAAGGAGAAATGATTGCAGCCTTAACCACAGCTGCATCACAGACCAGCAACCAGGAGGGCAACCAGACTGGCCTTGGGAATATACAACTTTAAGAAAATGGACAATTCAACTTTGCCTTAGAGGAATTAAAATTCCATCTGGATTTACAAAGGCTTGAACTGGAGGCCAGACATTTGGAATTAAAATCAGCAGAGAGACTGCGGCATTTGGAAGCTGAAGAACATGAGAGGCAGAGGCAACATGAAAAGGAAATGCTGACTTTTCGCCAGGGTCATAGAAGTAATGAGGAGGGGAGTAACCAAACCCCAGAAGCAATAAAGGTCAGTAAATTTCTTCCACAATTTACAGAGGGTGATAATTTTGATAGTTTTATGTTTATGTTTGAAAGAGTATGTAATGTTGACCAAGGGCTCTGGATACAGTTCTTGACCTCTTTACTCCATGGTAAAGCTGTAACGGCTGTTTCTAAATTGTCTGATACTGATTACTTAAATTATAATACAATTAAAAATTTGTTTATTAGAGTGTTTTAAGTTATCACCTGAAGCTTATAGGAAAATGTTTCATGAGTTTAGAGGCAAGGCAGATGAAAGTGTGTGAATAGGTTAGAAAGACCTTCTACATTGCCCACCTGATCATGAAGGGATTCACATCCAGATCAAGTGAGGTCATTGTTCCCCTGTACTCTTCACTTATCAGACCAATGATCGAGTACAATGCCCCATTCGGGATGTATCTCACCCGACACCTGCAGCAATTGGAGAGACCCCAAAAGTTCCTCACCAAAAGGATAAAGGGATTCCAAAATCTGTCATATGCTGCCAGACTGAAGAAACTCCAGCTCTATTCAGTCGCATACCGTCTGCTCAGAGGTGACCTGTGCCTGACATACAAGGCCATGTCCATCCCGGAATTAATGGACATGCTCCACCTCAAAAAATCCAAATCTGGCCCCACTAGTTACATTTAAATCATTTAATCCTTGATCCCGGCCGTATACCTAAATTAGTGGCTCCCGTGTTACTGGCGGACTCTGAGCCAGCGACTTAAACCTTAGCACGGATATAAATAAGACATGCTGGAGGGATAGATTTATCACTCAGAGACTCCCTATGCTGTGGAATAAAATCCCGGTCCATGTGAGGCAGAGCACCTCGCTGGCTCTGTTCAAGAGAAATCTTGACCGGTGGATGGGAGATCGTAGGTTTACCCCAGGAATCATCTCTGTGTCACTGCTGGATAGAGGCACAACAAACTAATGGGCACAATATTTTTTAACATAAGGGGTGGCGTAAGCCACAAAACTTTGGGCTAGGCTTATAAATGCCTTAGGGCAGATAGCCTAGTATAAACCTATGAACCTATGAATATATTGCCGAGTTAAGCACTTATTTTCATAGGTGGGTGAGTGGGTGTCAGGTCACCACTTCTGAAGGGCTGGCAGACCTTTTGGTGAGGGAACAAGCCCTTAGCACTTTGCTGAGGATATGAGAATTTTGTTGGCAGATAGAGAACGCAATACTGCGGATGAGATGGGAAAAAAGAGACCTATACCTACCAGGCAGGGCACCACTGCACAGGAAAGGGATACCTAGTGCTGCACATGGGTGTAAGGAAACCCATGATGGGCAGCCTAAACTGCCCCAACAGAGTCCGCCAGTAACACGGGAGCCACTAATTTAGGTATACGGCCGGGATCAAGGATTAAATGATTTAAATGTAACTAGTGGGGCCATCTATCTTATAGATGTCCATGGAGACAAGGTGAGGAACAAAAGGTAGGGGAACAAGTAAGTGTGAATGACAGAATGCCAGTGGTAAGTTGTCTAGGACAACAAGAGTACCAGACTACCACAAGAGGTTATATCCTATTTTAGTAGATGGAAAACAGGCCACTGCTAACACAGACATAGCCTCTGACCTAACAATTGTGAAGCCTGCAATGGTTAAAGAGGAGCACTACTTGCTTGGGCAATCTACTCCATTCAGAGCTTTAGGACCTTTGGCTAGAGTTCATCTTGATTGGGAGGGTGGAAAGGAACCAAGCAAGTAGGTGTGTTTGAGGATATCTCTGCAGATGTCCATATAGGGAATGATTTTGATAATACAGTACCTTGTGTGGATGCAGTAGCATGCAGTCAGGCTTGTAGATAGGCATGTGGGTCTGATAGCCTTGTGGGGACCCAGACAGGCTGCACACTTGAAGCCAGGGCTGGTGGCATGGTTACTTCAGGGGGGAGCTATCCTGTAGCCCTGTGACTGAAGGTGAGCCACAGCTGGTGGTGGGTACTGATGTTCCCTTGGACAGACTGACTGCAAGGCAGAGATGAGTAGTAGTACTCAGGCTGAAAGTGAGGCACCACTGTCAGAGGATACTAGACTTCCTGTGGAAGGGGAGCTGGGAAGGGTTACAAAGAGAGAGCTGAGATAGGCCCTGCTCTCAGACCCTACATTACAAGGCGTGAGGGAGGTAGCCAGGGAAGCACCTGATTCTCAAGGAAAACGGGAATCAGTATACAGGGATAAAGGGTTACTCTATAGAGAGTGGACCCCAGAGGGAGGGCTAGAGGGTAAGGTAATACAGCAGCTGGTAGAGCCCAGAGCCTACCGTCTGCCACTTCTAGCCATAGCCCATGACATTCCCTTTGCAGGCAATATGGGTATAAAGCATACCAAGAGGCATATTTTATGCAGAACTTTTATTGGCCTAGGATTTCCAGGGATGTAACAGGGTACTGCAGGACCTGTGAGCAATGGCAGAAAGTAGGCAAGGCAGGAGACAAGGTGAACACTCCTTTGATTCCTTTGCCTGTGATTGAGAGGCCAGTTCAGAGGGTAGCTATGGATATTGTGGGGCATCTGAGTAACCCAAGTTCCATAGGGAAGAAGTACATCCTACTGGTAGTAGATTATGCTACCATATACCCTGAGGCGGTGTCTCTGTCCTCCATTGAGGCAGAAAAGTTGGCAAATGCTTTGTTAGAGATTTTCAGCAGTGTAGGTTTCCCAAAAGAAATACTGACTGACAGTGGTGCCACTTTCATGTCAGACCTGCTGGCTTGTCTGTGGGAGTGCTGTGGAGTGAAGCACCTAAACACCACCCTGCCACTCCCAGACTAATGGTCTGGTGGAAAGGTTAAACCCTACATTAAAGATCATGCTACAGGCATTTGCAGACCAGTTTAACAGGGAGTGGGGCAAATATTTGCCCCATCTGTTATTTACTTACAGAGAGGTGCCCCAGGAATCCACAGGTTTTTCACCCTTTGAGTTGCTGTATGGGCATAGGGTGAGAGGACCTCTAGATTTGATTAGTAATGAGTAGGAGGGTGAGTGTGAATCACACAAGGAGTCTGTTGTGGCATATGTCCTAAACCTCAGCACAAGGCTCAAGGAACTCATGGGCTTGGCTCAAGAGAGCCTGGCAGAAGCCAAACAACAGAAAAAGTTCTGGTATGATGGGAATGTTCGAGCTGGAGAGTATGCTCTAGGGCACCAGGTTATGGTTCTCATTCCTGTCAGAAACAACATGCTGCAGGCAGCGTGGGAGGGACCATTAAAAGTGGTAAGGAAGGTCAGTGATATTAACTGTATAGTAGAATTGCTAGGCAGGAGGCAGGGGTACAGATTGCACCATGTTAAAACCATGAAACCTTACCTTGATAGGGAGACCCTGGTGCTAAGTATTTACAGTAGAGGGCAGGAGGAGTCTGAGGGGGTTGTATGGCTACAGCAAGCCAGCTAGTAAAGTCCTAAGTTACTGTGGTAGACCGTAGGGTTGCAGGTATATGATATGACACTACAACACTGTAATGGGGTCAGCAGTGGAAAGGCAGCTGGAATCTCAAGACAGGGTATGGGGTAATGTATTCCGAGATAGGCTCATTCCTCTTAAGCAACATTTCTCACTTGAAAAAACAACTTGAGTATTCGAAGGCGACGGACATGTGATGAAAAAAGATAATGCCAGCACAGCTAGCTGGAATGTTGTAAATAATTATATGTCATTGGTGAATATCAAAATGATTTATGCAAGATGCTTGTGTTACAAATGTATTAGAAATGTATGTCATGTGTATATCAAACTGCTCTGTACAGATGTTTGTGTTGAAAAGGTATATGCAAAAGTGCTGTATTTAAAATCTGTCCACAGTGTGCCCTACTGGAAGAGAACAGAAATCTACATGCACTATTGTAACTGTTTAGACGTATATATTTTAACATTGGAAACTGGGATACAGGAGGTTAACATCATTCTAATAAACTTTGGAAAAATATATGAAATTAAATTACTTTATAGGATGCAATAAAGAGGCTACCTCTCAAGTTTTCATTGTAGTTAAAGACACAGAGTTTGTGCTAGGAAGCTTTCTGTATTGAACTTGGAGTGAACTAATTGCTGCTTTCGAAGCATGAAGTAATACAATTGTTTTATGACTTCCATCATCTGCCAAAGATCTGAGGAAAAACCCTTGTCTGAATTTTGTACAGGTAGATGCCAGATATTTCCAGCTTCTAGCAATGGGAATTTTGGCCTGGGAACTAGAAATCAGATGACCAGAAATTATGTCATTCTGCAAGCTATCCCAACAGTAATATTTTAGATATTAATTTGAGAAGTCTGTTAATGTGACAGAGCATTCTGTATTCGGTCTTGGACCTGAGAAGAACCACTCGCCACAACATCTGCCTTGCTCTAATGAAGTAAGTTTCTAGGGAACCGTATAACTGTCTTAGATACAGTCAGGAATATAGTAAAGCTGAGTTTATTGCAATTTGTTTTAAATATTTCCTGTGGTTTTGAACTGTGATGTCACTGCGAATATATATTTAATATTGTCTTGTTCTTTTATTATTTATTATAAATATATTTAAATCTTTTATTGTGGCTGTTCTGTGTAGAGATATTTAAGTTTTGAGAGTACTTGCATATTTATTTGATGACACTGTGTGGGCCACTCCTAATAGCCTTGCTCTTAGTCAAACAACCATTTGTTTGAGTATTAATATTACACAGTAAGATTGTCACCCTTTGTTAAGGGCCTTAAAGTATTGGATAAGGGTTCTGGTGGCAGTGAAAACTACCTTAAAGTCTGGGCAAAAGCGGGCATAACTAGTAAACCTTTACCAGCCTTTCCCAGCTGTGTGTGTGTGTGTGTGTGTGTGTGTGTGTGTGTGTGTGTGTGTGTGTGTGTGTGTGTGTGTGTGTGTGTGTGTGTGTTTGTGTGTGTGTGTTTGTGTTTATGTGTGAGCTACTTGGGCAGGGACACAAAGCACTGGTTGGACAGAGAGTGTTGGAGGACTTGTCTTGGAACCCTGGCTAAGGGCTCAACTCTATAACTGTGCCAGTGGCGAGTCCTATTGGGGGATCTGGAGAAAGAGTGAGAAACCAGCCCCAGACTGACTGTGGTCTCAGTATGCTTTGAAGGGAAATTGTACTTGATGCAGAGAGCTGCATCTGGAAATACTGTGTGTGTGTACCTGTTTTCCTCTGAGTGAACATCCCCCACTACTGCCAGTGGTGAGGATTGACGCTCCATTATTACTGGTCCAGTGGAGGGTTGTCACACATGCTTCCTCAAGTCAGGTTTCATATGTGTGTCCTTCACTGGACTATTTGGAATTCAGTGGTGTAAACATCTTTAGAGTTTCTGTCCTATCCACTTCAAATTCAAACACCTGTCACTTGTAGCTGGAGTGGTGGTCGGATCCTTAACTTACAATTAAGGAACCTATTCCATCTCCACATTCCTCAGACTTAAATGATCACAGATTCATCTTCTGGGACGGCAGTACAATGGGCACATCATTCAAGTTACCCAACAGTCTCAGGAGTCTCACTGGTATGTCAGTATCATGTAAATGAGCGCAGCTCTGCTGACCCTGCTGGCCTTCCAGGACTCCACACCACAGGAGTTCAGTTCTGTTTAGTCAAACAACATGTCTTCTGCTTAGCATATCACTTGTCAGGGCCCATCATACTCCTATCCACTGTATGCGAAGGTGGAGAGAGTGTGATAGTGAGCATTCAAGATGCATTACACTGCATTCTGACAGCAGCACACATTCTTGGAAGACCATTTCTGTAGTGGACAAACTCAGCCATTGTCTCCTGATACCTCACAAACTATCACTGAGCTGTGAGTTACTCAATGGTGAAATGAACTGTTTACTTCTGCGATGCTTTCTTTGCTTGTTCAACTCTCACCACAAGTTCCAGGTGTTTTTCTCTTATCTGGTTCCCCCAATTTCCACTGATGACAAGATTCTTCAAAAAAACATCACAACCCTTTCTAGTTCGCAATACCTTGTTCTCTCTTCTGTGACACTTTTTATACTGAAGCACATTCATCTTTGTTACTTGAAGATGCTTTTGTCTCACCCTTCAGCCAGACGTCATTCATATCTTTCTTATCCCTCTGAATTTTTTGGCACTATACATAGTCACTCATTTGTCAAAGTTGGTACACACAGATATACAGATTTATCTGTTTTATATATGTCTTTTTTTCTTAATACTTCTGATAGTGGTGAATACCTCTTAAGGTATCTATCATTTCCACTGCACAGTAGCCTTTAGGCTTCTGTCTGGTTTAATTTCTGCAAGCCTTTTGTGTTTCTAATACAATGATAGGAATGGACCCCATTTCTAAGTCAAAGTATAATTAAAGTTCATGAAATTAGTATTGTTGTAGTCTTTGATGTTAGCGAAAAGTGGTCTTTGCAGCACCTGCAATGTGCCCAGAATTGACTCCTTTTGCACTTGTTATGGAGTTAGATGTATCAGTCGCATATCTAAATGCAACTGTAAATTCTTTTTTATGAGACCCATTGCTCCTACTACTGTTGGAACTGTCTGGGTATAGTTCTTCCACATTCCCCTTGTTTCTGCTTGCAAATCCTGGTATTTTATGACTTTTTGTATATCTGTACATAAAAGCACTGTAATCACTGGCTGTAGCAGTTTCAATGATCAGTACTACTTTTGCCTTCTTTGTGTGGACTACCATATCTGGTTTTCTCACATCTGGTTTTTAAACTGTTGGCAATGGGTGGTCTGATGTGATATAAACTTCAATGTTAAGTTGTCTATCTCGCCTTCATTCTTGCTGGATGGGTTCGGAGACAAACCTCGGCTCCGACTCAGCCTTTTACTAAAGCTCAAGAGCTATTTACCGGCTCGAGGCCTCCCCTTATCCCACAATGCTAGGCATCAGATACCCAGATCTCGTTTGCCGCTTCAGCTACGAGGTTGCGTTTTTTACCGGCTCCAGGTCGTATAATTCTTTTATTACTTCTTATAGTCAGGATTGTTAAAATGTTTAGATAGCTTTTGCTATTAGTTTAATCTAATCTTGTAACCCCTTTAGATCCCAGTTAAAAAAACTTTTTTTTCCTGTCGTTACAGAGTCCACCCCACTCCCTTCCCTATTTAGGGTAGAGTTAGGCCTGTCTATTTTTACTTATATATTGTATTATATATACATAGATAATTGTTGTTAGTGTAACTGTTAGTTATAATGTTTTTTTGATATCCTTATTCTTATCTAGTGCGTGTGTGTGTGTGTGTGTGTGTGTGTGTGTGTGTGTGTGTGTGTGCTTGCTGTTTTAGGGCACTAGTTAAATTTTTTCCTTGGTATCTCTTTGTAATGTCTAAAGATACCAAGGTTTCAAATTTCAAGTGTGACTCGTGCTGTCAGAAGATGTCTCTGACAGACGGTCACACTTCTTGTGTTTATTGTTTGGGTCCCCTACACCTGCAGGACACTTGTTCGGTCTGTCATGCCTTCAGTCCGAGAGTCCTGCAGGAGCGTAGGAATAAGCTCATTTTGAGGGGCTTGTTGAAGCCAGAAGGATCCCCGGCCAAGCCTTCGTCGGGGAAATCCTTAAAGCCCGCCAAACCGTCGGCTCCCTGTTCGGAGCCGACGCCGAGCGGAGCTTCTGCTTCCTCGTCGGTTCCAGCCGGAACCGACACTTCGAGGCCTCAGTTGGCTCTGACTCTACTATCGGAGCCTTCTCTGAGTCAAAAGCATTCAAGGTCTCCCTCCTTAGAGTCCGTTCACTCAGCTCCCAGATCCCCATTACTACAGTCGGAGCGGAGCCATAGATCCCATTCCTCTCGGCCCTCCAGGTTATCGGATCATGACTTAGAGAGGGTGATCAGTAGGCTCTTAAAGTTGCAGGCACTGGCCAAAATGTTGACTAGCCCTTCTCAACAGACTGTGGCTATCCCTGTTGCTTCAACTGTTCCTCCTCCGACCCTACCAACGTGTTCAGAGCCGGAGCTCATTGGGGCTTGAATCGTCAGAACGTCGGAGCCGATACCACACCTTTCGGCTCCCTCGTCGGCTCTGATCTCTTCATTGGTTCCATCCTTGGAGGGATCCGGGTGCCAAGACGCCCTCGTCGGCTCCGAGGGGGTGAGTGGCATCGGACCCTTGTCCGACCCCGTTCTCCCTCTCGGGGCCTCAGCATAGGTGAGCTCAGCCCCGACATCGGCCTCGGAGCCGTTCCTCTCGGTGCCGGAAGGGTTTCACGTCTCTCCGGAGCGGGGACCATCTTCTCTGCCTGATAGGGGCGCCTTTGAGGTCATGAGGAGCATGCTGACTCCAGTGTCGGCTCCACGATCGACCGCTTCGGCTCCTCCCCCCATGGTTCCTGCGTCGGTCTCTGTCCACCCTCCTGACCCCAAGCGTGGAGAACAGGCGCTCCAGGTAGCCCCATTGGGGGTATCTTCCTCTTCTGAGGCCTCCCCTGATCATTCAGAGGAGCCGCCTCGGAAGAGAAAATGTAAGAGGAAACATGTTGACTCCCCCGAGTCAGTCACCTTGGACACCGACTTGGAGGATTCGGAAGGGTCCCCAACGTCCCCCTCTAAGGATGTATCCTTTTCAGACATCCTTGAGATCCTAAGGCAGAGGGGGAACTAGACTGCCCTTAACCCTTCTGAGGACGAGTCGGTGTACCTGGACATGTTTGGTTCTCACCCTTCCACCTCCTGGGTGTCTCTGCCTTTTGACCCACTCATGGAAGTGGTGGCTCGGAAGGCATGGACGGCCCCGGACACAGTGGAACCAACTCCCTTCAGGCCCACAAAATTCATCACAGCCCCATCCGATAAACAGATGTTAAGTTGTCTATCTCGCCTTCATTCTTGCTGGATGGGTTCGGAGCCGACCTCGGCTCCGACTCGGCCACTCTAAAAGCTCGAGAGTTGGTTCCACCGGCTCGAGGCTCCCCTTATATCCCACAATGCTAGGCGAGAGTTACCTCAGATCTCGTTTGCCGCTACAGCTTCGAGGTTGGTTGCTTCTACCGGTTCCTGGTGAGTGTTAGCTTTTTATACAAAAAGTTATTCTTTTTTTCCCCTTTTAACTTTAATTCTTCTCAAATTAGTGTAGGATATAGTTCTTTATCCCGACCCTATTTTTCCCGTTTTCTTATTAAAAGAACCGTTGGTTCTTCCCTTGGGCCTTTGGCCTTCCCTTCCCAAGGGTGTGTTTGTGTAGTTACTTTAACTTTTTTGTGCTTAATTTCTAGTATTTTTACTAAAATTGTTAATTATTTTAGTATTAATAATTTTTCTGACAGGGTATAACTGTGTGTTTGGTGTGTGTTAGTGTACACCTGTCAGTTAGGATAATGTCAAAGGAAGCAAAGGTCTCTGGATTCAAGAAGTGTGATGCGTGCTGTCAGAAAATGTCTCTGACAGACGCTCACACTTCTTGTGTCTATTGTCTGGGGCCTTTGCACCTGCAGGACTCCTGTGCTGTGTGCCATGGCTTCAGCCCCAGGGTCCTGCAGGAGAGAAAGAACAAGTTAATTTTGAGAGGCTTGTTAAAACCAGAGGATTCCCTGTCAGTTTCAACAGGGAAGCCCTCTAAGGCATCGAGGTCTTCGGCTCCGGCTTCTGAGCCGAGACCTCAGGTTGTTCAACCTTTGCCTTTATCGGCTCCGGCTGGAGCCGATAAGACTCAGTCCACAGTTTCTGTGGCTTCCTCGGCTCCGGCGGGCCGAGGTTATCGAGTACCGATGTCGGCTCCGACAAGATCTTCGGAGCCGACAACCAGAAAGAGGTCTAGGTCACCTTCTCTTGGCTCCGTTCATTCGGCTCCAGGATCTCCCCTGCTGTCTGAACGGAGCCAAAGGTCTCATTCCTCTAGGTCATCGAGGCTTTCCGATCATGACCTTCAGAGGGTGGTGAGTCGACTACTTAAGTCCGAGGCACTAGCCCAGATGCTTCAGAGCCCGACTCATCAGTCGGTGCCTGCCCCGTCCATCAACTCTTTCCTCCTTCGACTCTTTTGAGTTCGGAGCCGGGTCGTGTCGGAACCAAGACTGTGGTCACTTCGGAGCCGAGACAATTGTCTTCGGCTCCGTCGTCGGCTCCGTTTTCTTCCGTGGAGGAATCTCGGCGCCGGACTTCCCTCGTCGGCTCCCTGGGGGTGAGTGGCATCGGACCCTTGTCCGACCCCCCTCTCCCTCTCGGTGCTTTGGCGCTGGTGAGTTCGGCTCCGACATCGGCCTCGGAGCCATCACTGTCGGTGCCGAGGGGGGTCCTTAGCTCCTCGGAGCGGGGACCTCTGGCTCTGCCTGACAGGGGTGCTTTCGAGGTCATGCGGAGTGTGTTAGAGCCTGGCTCTACTCCACAGTCGGCTCCGTCAGCCCCTCCCTCTATGCTGCCTCAGGGTAAGTCGATTCACTCCCTCATCCCGGACCGCAGAGAGCCAGCTCCTCAGGAGCCCCTTTGGGATTTCATCCTCTTCGAGGCCTCTCCTGATTTGGCAGAAGAGCCCCTCGGAAGAGGAAGTGCAAGAGGAAGCACATTGACTCACCTGAGTCTATCACGTCGGAGACAGATCTGGATGATTCTGAGGGTTCCCCGTTCCCCTTCTGAAGATGTCTCATTTGCAGACATTCTGGAGATCCTTAAACAGAGGGAAATTGGCCAGCCCTCAACCCTTCGGAGGACGAATCTGTGTATCTTGAGGCGTTTGGCTCTCGTCCTTCCACCTCCTGGGTGTCCCCCCCCCTCGACCCCCTCATGCAGGTGGTTGCTAAGAAGGCATGGGCGGCTCCTGATTCAGTGGACCCCACTCCCAGGAGACCCTCCAAATTCATCACAGCTCCATCAGACAAGCAATTTTTATCAAAAGGAGTTTCTGTGGATGCTATGGTGGTAGCTGCCGCCACAAAGAAGGAACTGGCTGATCCTTCAGTGCCTGTCCATCCACCTAACAAGGAATCTAGGTCCATGGATAGGTACGGGAAGCGGATGTTCTCCTCAGCGACATTTACCATGCGTTAAGCTGAATTACCTGTGCCATTTCACTCGTCTTCAAAGGGACTTGATCAAGGAAGCGAGTGAAATGTTGAAGGACCCTACAGCTGCGGGTTTCCAAGAGAAAATGAACACGCAGCTGGCTATTCTAATTCCATTTCCAACTCCTCCATGCGCCTCCTCTCTTATGCGGCCGATGGAGCGAGCAGAGCCGCAGGAACAGGGGTAGCCTTACGTAGGCACGCCTGGATGCGGCTATGCAACTGCGGAACCTTTCAAGACGTCTTTCACAAACTCCCCTTTTGATGGATCATCTCTTTTTGGTCCTCAAGTGAAAGAAACCCTGACTAGGTGCGAGACTGATGGCAAGACCCTTTCTGCCGTCGGAGTCCGTTTTCGACTCCTTCTAGGCCTTACCCCAAAGGCCAGAAGGGTGGAAAGATGTGGTTCCGTAAACAATCTCAAGGGACTTAGCCTGACGACAGAGTCGTTTCCTACCAGAGGCAGAGGTGGGAATAACAATGGTAGACGCCGCCCTAGGGGCAGGGGGGGTCCGCAGAACCAGGGCAATCGGGAAGCCTTTCCTGACAAGCCCTTTCAGCATCCCTGAGGTGTTGCCCGACTGCCCATCTTCGGAGGCAGTCGGGGGGAGATTGTCACTGTACCCAGAAGCCCGGCTATCCCTGACTCAAGACAAATGGGTACAGTCCATCATTTCGAAGGTTATTCTATCCCCTTTCTTCGTTTTCCAAATCAGTCAAAAATCCCTTCCAGATGTTCCACCCGCTCAAAGGGATATAGCAGCTTTGGAAATTTCAAAACTGCTTGCAAAAAGAGCAATTCAGCCAGTGTCAGCAGACCAACAAGGATCCGGAATCTACTCAAGGTTCTTTTTAGTTCCAAAGAAAACAGGGGACTGGAGACCAATTTTGGATCTCAGTATTTTGAACAGATCAGTCAAGAAAACAAGATTTCGGATGGTCACGCTGCAATCCATTCTTCCCCTATTGGGAAAAGGAAACTGGATGTGCTCTATAGACCTTCAGGACGCGTA
This sequence comes from Protopterus annectens, assembly GCF_019279795.1. Lineage (NCBI taxonomy): Eukaryota > Metazoa > Chordata > Ceratodontiformes > Protopteridae > Protopterus > Protopterus annectens. The sequence continues at coordinate 1,983,323,559 of NC_056726.1, forward strand.
CTATCACATAAAAATGAACAGACGCTCCAGAAGATTCCTCCGCTTCAGGCTGGGAACCAGCCATTTTCAATTCAGGGCTCTGCCCTTTGGTCTCACCACTGCCCCCCGGGTGTTTACCAAATGCATGGCAGTGGTAGCTTCTCACCTGAGACGACAAGGATTCCAGGTGTTTCCATATTTGGACGACTGGCTTCTCACAGCTCCCACCAAGAATCTCCTTCTAATGGCCAGAGATTATACTTTTCGCGTTTGTCAAAAACTGGGTATTTCAATAAATTGCGAAAAGTCTGTTTTGTCGCCTTGTCGTACTATTACCTACATAGGCAAATTTAAATACTATAAACATGTCTGCAACGCTAACGAACCAAAGGATATCAGACATTCAAAAATTGGTGTCACTTCTTCTCAACAACAACAGAGCCAAAGCCAGGTTAGTTCTAAAGGTGTTGGGAATCATGGCAGCGGCCATACCTCTCCTCCCATTGGCCAGATACCACATGCGGATCCTTCAGTGGATGCTTTTTCTCAATGGTCATACCAGGAACTTCCAATGTCTCACACCATTATGATCACGCAAGCGTGCAAAAAGCATCTCATGTGGTGGATGTCTTCCCCCCAGCTCCTGTTGGGAAGACCATTTGTTCCACCTCCTCGGGTTGCTACTCTGACAACGGATGCCTCCCTGATCGGGTGGGGGCATTATCAGGGCAGGACAGACCAGGGCACTAGGCAACCAATCGAATGCCACTTGCACATAAATGTTCTGGAGATGAGAGCAGTGCTTTTAGCGTTGCAAGCCCTTCAAGACTCTCTTCCCTTGGGAACGATTGCAATCCAGACAGACAATATGTCTGTAGTGTGGTACATCAACAAACAAGGCGGAACCAGATCATACCCCTGTGTCGAGAAGCACTCAGACTGTGGCAATGGGCGATTTCTTCTCAGCGTTTTCTGATAGCAACGCACATCCCGGGAAGTCCAATCACATTGCGGACAAGTTGAGCAGAGCTATACTCATGCCTCACGAGTGGTCTCTGAAAGACTCTGTAGTGAGAGAGATATTTCTCAAGTGGGATCAGCCTTGCTGCGATCTTTTTGCTACTCCCCAAAACAGCAAGTGCAGAGAATACTTCACTCTTTTCCCTTTACCAGGCCAACCCAGCAGGGGGGCTCTAGTCCAAGGTTGGCCCGGGACTTCTGTATGCATTTCCTCCTTTCCCACTGATCTCTCAAGTAATACAGAAAGCTATCGCTCAGAAGGCCTCATTGATCCTCATTGCTCCTTACTGGCCTCGACAAGTGTGGTTCCCCTTTCTACATCGATTTCTTTTGGGCGACCGTGGAATCTGGACCTAGTTCCAGATCTTTTGATCCATCAGTCGGGTCAGTTTCATCGCTCCCTCCCCTCTCTGAACCTCACTGCTTGGTTCCTCCAGTTCCAACCGTAGCCAGGCTTCCTCAATTATCTCACTCTGTTAGAGATATATTGATAGCTTCCCATAAATCTTCCACTCGAAGATTTATTTGAGTAAGTGGAAACGCTTCTCATATTGGGCACAAGGAAAGGACATAGATCCTTTCACCGCTTCCATCCAACTAGTCCTTGATTTTCTAGCTGAACTCTTCCATGCAGGTTCATCTCCATCTACTCTTAAGGTTCAATTGGCAGCTATTTCTAATTTCCATGTGGGTATTTCTGAATCTGTCCTAATGTCCCACAAACTCTGCAAAGCCTTTTTGAAAGGAGTTTTTCTTCTCAGACCTCCTATAAGAAATCCTCCTTCTCCTTGGGACCTAAATTTAGTTCTTGCTTCTTTGATTCTTTCCCCTTTGAACCTGCAGCTTCATGTTCCTTGAAGTTATTATCATGGAAAACTCTCTTTCTGGTGGCTATCACATCAGCTAGAAGAATTTCAGAACTTCAAGCGCTCAGTTGTCGTTCTCCTTATCTTTTGTTCCATAAGGACAGAGTTTCCTTACGAACTAACCCGTCCTTTTTGCCTAAGGTGGTTTCAACATCAAATCTAAACCAAAGCATTGACCTCCCTGTCTTTTTCCCAGAGTATTCAAATAGGTCTGAACAAAATTACATTGCCTGGATGTTCATCGTCAATTAAGGTACTACTTGGACAGGACGAAACAATTCAGAAAATCTGATCAGCTGTTTGTCTCCTATGCGGAAAGCAGAAAAGGACTTCCAGTTTCAAAGGTATCATTATCCAGATGGCTAACATCTCTGATTACCCTTGTTTATGAGATTAGACACCAAAACTGCCTAATAAACCTAAAGCCCATTCCACCAGAGCTTTGGCTACTTCTCTAGCCTTCCAAGACAGACTGCCTATTGACACCATTTGTGCAGCGGCTACTTGGGCTACTCCTCACACTTTTATTTCCCATTATAAGTTGGATTTAGCTTCTAGGCATAGAGCTAATTTTGGTTCCACTGTTCTCAGGAGTCTGTTCCGTTAGGCCACCGGGACAAGGTGCTAGGGACGCGGTCCCATCCAGCAAGAATGAAGGTGAGATAGACAACTTAACATATAGAAGTTATGTTCTTACCATAACGTTCCATGTTAGTTGTCTTCTTCTCGCCTTCTTCTTGCGTCCCACCCTCCTTCCCCCTGGCCTGGACAGACCTAGAGGAGTTGTGATCGTGACCTCTCTTTCTACCACCTCTTTCTTAGTCATATGCTATTATGCATATTTCTTATTTCAGGATATAGGTCACCCTTTTCTTCCTGCTGTTAGAGGTGGATTCTGTTTTACAGTTATACTGTTATTGATATAAGCTGGGTTAGCTTACAAACGAGATCTGAGGTAACTCTCGCCTAGCATTGTGGGATATAAGGGGAGCCTCGAGCCGGTGGAACCAACTCTCGAGCTTTTAGAGTGGCCGAGTCGGAGCCGAGGTCGGCTCCGAACCCATCCAGCAAGAAGAAGGCGAGAAGAAGACAACTAACATGGAACGTTATGGTAAGAACATAACTTCTATTTTCTTACGAAGGGTGTCCCTGTTGATGCCATGGTGGTCGCAGCAGCCAGTAAGAAGGAGCTGGCTGACCCTTCTGTGCCTGTCCATCCACCTAATAAAGAATCTAGGACAATGGACAGGTACGGGAAGCGGATGCTTTCTTCAGTGACCTTTTCCATCTGGTCGCTGAACTATCTGTAACATTTCACCCACCTTCAAAGGGATCTCCTTAAGGAACTGGGTGATAACCTTCAGGATCCATCGGCTGCGGGGTCTCAGAAAAAGATTAACTCCCAGCTGGCAACCCTTAACTCTATAGTTAACTCCTCCATGCGGCTCATTTCTTATGCAGCCAATGGGGCGAGTAGGACCGCAGGCACAGGCGTGGCTTTGAGAAGACATGCCTGGATGTGGTTATGTAACTTTGCTGACCCCTTTAAGGCATCCTTCACCAATACCCCCTTCGATGGTTCGGCTTTGTTTGGACCACAGGTGAAGGATACACTTACCAGGTGTGAGCAGGAAGGCAAGACTCTCTCTGCCGTGGGAGTACGTTTTTCTACTCCCTCTAGACCATACCCTAAAGGTCAGAAGAGTGGAAAAATGTGGTTTCTCAAACCCCAGGGAGTCGTGCCTGACACACGTGGCGAGTTTCCCTCCAGAGGCAGAGGAGGGAACAACAATAGACGCCGCCCGAGGGGCAGAGGGGGTCCGCAAAATCAGGGTAGCAGGGAATCCTTCTCTGACAAACCCTTTCAGCACCCCTGAGGGACTGCCCGACTGTCCACCTTCGGAGGCAGTCGGGGGAAAATTGTCACTGTACCCAGAAGCCTGGTGACTCCTCACACAAGACAAATGGCTACAGTCGATCATATCCGAGGGTTACAAAATCCCCTTTGTCCACACCCCGGTACAAACAAACAAGGCCCTTCCAGATGTTCCACCCAGTCTAAGGGAACAAGCAGTTCTAGAAATTTCAAAACTGCTAGAAAATAGAGCCATCCAACCAGTCCCAGCAGACCAGCAAGGATCCGAGATTTACTCCAAGTTCTTTTTGGTACCAAAAAAGACAGGGGACTGGAGACCTATTTTGGATCTCAGGAGGCTGAACAAGTCGGTTCAAAGAACGAAGTTCCGGATGGTCACGCTACAGTCCATTCTACCCTTTCTGGGTCAGGACAGTTGGATGTGCTCTATAGACCTTCAGGATGTGTACTACCATATCAAGATGAACAGGCGCTCCAGAAGGTTTCTCCGCTTCCGGCTTTTAGCCAGTCACTACCAATTCAGAGCCCTGCCCTTTGGCCTCACCACAGCCCCCAGGGTGTTTACCAAATGCATGGCAGTGGTTGCGGCTCACCTGAGATGACAAGGATTCCAGGTGTTTCCATATTTAGACAACTGGCTCCTTACTGCCACCACCAAGCACCAACTACTCCAATCCAGAGATTACGCTGTACAAACGTACAACGCGCTAGGTATCTCTATAAATTTCAAAAAGTCTGCATTGTCGCCTTGTCAGTCTATTACTTTCATAGGCGCCGTTTTAAACACAGTGGAGCTCTCAGCAAACCTACCTACACAAAGAGTTTCAGACATTCGCAACCATGTTCAGATCCTATTACAGGAGAGCGGAGTCCAAGCCAGATTTGTACTAAAAACACTTGGTCTCATGGCAGCAGCAATCACTTTACTCCCCCTAGCATGTTTTCATATGCGGATCCTGCAGTGGATGCTATTTTCCCAGTGGTCCTTTCAGCAGCTCCCCATGTCACATACCATTCTAATCACTCAGTCATGCAAAAGACACCTTTCTTGGTGGACGGTCTCCCCTCAGGTACTCCAGGGCAGACCTGTGGTCCTTCCTCCTCCTGTTGCCACTGTGACAATGGATGCCTCCCTGATCGGGTGGGTGGGGGGGGGGCATTTTCGGGGCAGGACAGTCCAGGGCACATGGCAACCCTTCGAATGCCGCTTGCACATAAATGTCTTGGAAATGAGATCGGTATTAGCGTTGCAGGCCCTTCAGGACTCTCTACCCACCGGGACTATTGCAATTCAAACAGAAAATATGTTTGTAGTGTGGTACATCAACAAGCAGGGCGGAACCAGATCCTACCCCCTATGTCGAGAAGCACTTAGACTTTGGCAATGGGCGATCTCTTCTCAACGGTTTCTGGTGGCAACACATATTCCCAGGAAGTCCAACGTCATAGCGGACAGACTGAGCAGAGCCATTCTCATGCCTCACGAGTAGTCTCTCAACCAGATATTAGCAGAAAGAATTTTCAGAAGGTGGGGTCAGCCTTTCTGCGACCTTTTTGCAACACCTGTAAACAGCAAGTGCCCAGACTTCTTCACCCTCTTCCCTCTCCCAGGTCTACCCCCCAGAGACACTCTAGTTCACGATTGGCCCCAGGGTCTTCTGTATGCATTCCCCCCCTTTCCCTTGATTACTCAATTAGTCCAGAAAGCGACTGCCTTGAGAGCCAGGATGATCCTCATTGCCCCTTACTGGCCTCAACAAATTTGGTTTCCGTTCCTGCAACGCAATCTACTGGAGCAGCCCTGGCATCTGGACCCAGTGCCAGATCTTCTGACCCATCAATCGGGTGGGCTGCATCAGTCCCTTCGATCTCTCAACCTCACAGCTTGGTTGCTCCACTTCCAACCCTAGCCAGGCTTCCCCTTATCTCTCAACCAGTTTGCGATATCATCCTCGCTTCTCACGAGTCTACTACCAGAAAGACTTATGGTAGCAAATGGAAGCGTTTCTCTGTCTGGGAAGGAGAAAAACACATGGACCCCTTTACAGCTCCTGTCCAGACAGTTCTAGAGTTTCTAGCAGAACTCTTTCAATTGGGCTCCTCCTCAGCCACCATCAGAGTTCAACTGGCAGCTATTGCAAATTTCCACGTTGGCTTGTCAGAGACCAGCATCATGTCCCACAAACTTTGCAAAGCCTTTTTAAAAGGAACCCTTTTACTTAGGCCCCCGGTTAAGGACCCTCCCCCACCGTGGGACTTAAATTTGGTACTGTCTTCTTTAATTCTTCCTCCCTTTGAGCCGGCGGCTTCTTGTTCGTTGAAGTTGCTCTCGTGGAAAACACTCTTCTTAGTAGCCTTCACCTCAGCAAGACGGGTCTCGGAACTTCAAGCCCTTTATGCCCTCCTTATCTTGTTTTTCACAAAGACAGAGTGTCACTTAGGACTAATCCATCTTTTTTACCCAAAATAATCTCAGAGAAAAATCTGAATCAGACCATAGATCTTCCAGTCTTCTTCCCAAATTATACCAATAGAGCTGAACGAAAGTTACATTGTTTGGACGTTCACCGTCAATTACACTTCTACCTGGATAGAACTAAGCAGATGAGAAAATCAAACCAGCTCTTCCTATCTTATGCAGAAGGGAAGCAAGGCCAACCAGTCTCTAAGATAACCTTGTCCAAGTGGTTGTCCTGTCTTATCATGTTGGTCTACCAGTTGAGGAACAGGGAACTTCCTACTAAGCCTAGAGCCCACTCAGCCAGAGCTTTAGCTTCTTCAATAGCCTTTCAGGCAAGATTGCCGATGGATTCCATTTGCGCAGAGGCCACTTGGGCTTCTCCTCATACCTTCATTTCTCATTACAAGCTCGATATGGCCTCCAGAAGTCGGGCTAATTTTGGTTCCACTGTACTCAAGAGTTTGTTCCATTGAGCCACCCAGGACTTAGGTGTTAGGGACGCTGTCCCATCCAGCAAGAATGAAGGCGAGATTGACAACTTAACATTGAGAAGTTATGTACTTACCATAACGTTCCATGTTAGTTGTCTTCTTCTCGCCTTCTTTCTTGCGTCCCACCCCCCATCCCCCTAGCCTGGGAAGATCTAGAGTACCTTGTGAGAGTTATTGCCACCTCAGTTATATCCCCAGCTAGCTCCCTTTTTTTTGCTAGCTCTTCTAGAGTGGTATATATATATATATATATATATATATATATATATATATATATATATATATATATATATATATATATATATATATATATATATATATATATATATATATATATATATATATATAAATAGATAGATAGATATATCTTTATTTTTGTATCTATGAGTAGGTGGATTATTCTCTGTTGTGGTGGGACGTATATGTCCATAGTGTTAGCTATCAAACGAGATCTGGGTATATGACGCCTAGCATTATGGGACATAGCACAGCCTCGAGCCGGTAAAAATAGCTCTCGAGCTTTAGTATTAGGCCAAGTCGGAGCCGAGGTTCGGCTCCGAACCCATCCAGCAAGAAAGAAGGCGAGAAGAAGACAACTAACATGGAATGTTATGGTAAGAACATAACTTCTCATTACACTATTTGGATGTTCACAGGCAATTACGCTTTTATTTGGATAGGACCAAGCAGACAAGAAAATCAGATCAACTCTTCCTGTCCTATGCTGAGGGTAAGCAGGGCCTACCAGTTTCTAAGGTAACCTTGTCCAGGTGGTTGGCCTCTATTATTACCTTGATCTACCAACTGAGACATAAGGAACTCCCTACAAAACCAAAAGCTCATTCCACCAGAGCATTGGCTACGTCGGTAGCTTTTCAGGCTAGACTTCCAATGGAATCTATTTGTGCTGCAGCCACATGGGCCACTCCTCATACCTTCATTTCACATTACAAGTTGGATGTGGCCTCCAGGAGTCGAGCTGATTTTGGTTCCACTGTGCTCAAGAGTCTGTTTCGATGAGCCACCCAGGGCTAAGGAGCTAGGGACGCTGTCCCATCCAGCAAGAATGAAGGCGAGATAGACAACTTAACATTAAGAAGTTATGTACCTACCATAACTTTCCATGTTAGTTGTCTTCATCTTGCCTTCTTTCTTGTGTCCCACCCTCCAGCCCCCTAGCCTGGTCAGGACCGAGAGGAATCTCTTTTTGAGGCCTTCTTCCTATGGTTGACTCCTTTTTAGGTTACGTCCTCCTCTGCTTGTAGCACTGTAGGTAAACCTTGTGGTGGGAATTGGTGTTTGTTCCTTGGTGTTAGCTCTACCTAACGAGATCTGGATATCTGACGCCTAGCATTGTGGGATAAGGGGAGGCCTCGAGCTGGGAAATAGCTCTCGAGCTTCAGTAAAAGGCCAAGTCGGAGCCGAGGTTTGGCTCCGAACCCATCCAGCAAGAAAGAAGGTGAGATGAAGACAACTAACATGGAATGTTATGGTAGGTACATAACTTCTTATTATTTTCTATAGTGCTTTATAGCTCATGTTTCCAGTGCTTCTCAGCTACCTCAGTGTTATAATGTTTGCACAATGTACAATGCGACAGTCTTGCCACGTTATTATGACTTTCAATATAAAGGCCTTCTGCCATTAGTGTATCATACATAGCAACAAGATGTGCAACTGTTTCTAATTATGTTTTTACAAAACCTGCACTTGTCTGTTTCTCTGACATGTTCAGTGGCATTTGTAAACCAAAGTGTATGTAATCCACTGTCCTGGGCTGCCAGTATTAACCATTCATTTTTTTGTTTAAATTGACCTCTCTTTAACCATTTCTTCATTAGATCCTGATTAACATGAGCTTGTTCCAGGAGTTTTCTCTACTTGCAACTACATTTATGCATTTTCCACATTTCTTGCTTTTTCATCTGATCCTTCACTGTATATTCTTTCCTTTGTTTTTTGGCACATTCAGTTGCTGCCTGAATTTTATCTACTTCTGGTTTAGTTTCCATTCCCGCTTGACATCAATATGCGTCTGCTAAACTAAACAGGAAAGTCATCTTAGAGTTGTGCTCCTCGTGTTTTAAAACTTTCACTATGTTTCAATTTTGAGAGGTCAGCAGATATGTATGTAGTCCTATGATTGCAGATCTATACATGTTACCAGTTTCAAGAAGGACCATTCCGCCTTCGAATGGGGACTATATAATCTTGGTATACACTGATTTTTATAAATCATTTGATAACCATGAAGCATTTTTCCTGTTTTCCTGTCCACCTATTCCAATACCTTTTGAGGCCAGTTAATCACCCCAAAACTATAAGTAAGAACAGGAAGAGCAAACTGGTTCATAGCTTGGACTTTGTTCCTAGATGTCAGGGCTGTTTTCAGTATTAGGCTACATGGGTTGTTCCCTGCCTAGGAAACAACAGTCAACCAGCTTCAAAAAGCTCTGGCTTCCCCCACATCTTCACACTGACTGGTAATTAGCTGATCCCAAGGAGGGAAATTAGCAGTCAGAGTGAAGATTTCCTCAGTGCTTTCTTGCCGTCTTAAGACACATTTGTTGGGCTTCACAGGAGGAGCAATCGGCTAAGAGCTTAATTTCTGTTAGATAGGGCCTAGTTGGAGAACCGTTCCTCACAGAAATTATTGCTGTTCTAAGAAAAATAGTGCACATTTTATTTTTTAACTAAAAAATATATTTTCCTTGTAATAAGCCCAGTATTTTTTCAAAATATCACAAGTTTCCTGTCAGGGACCACTATTTTAGTTAGAGGTGTCCATACATGTATTTGGGGTTAATTTTGTGAGAATTTATGTAACACTTGTGTAAACTTTAAATCTGATGTTGTCGATCTTCATTCATTCTTGACTGATGGGTTCAGTTCTGACCTCTCGGAACCAACTCGGCTGTTATACATAGCTCGTGCCAGCTAAAAACTCTCGAGCTAAGGCTGTACCCACAATGCCTCTCTTCCCATTACCCCAGATCTCGTTTGCTGCGTAGAGAATTGGATATATTAGCCGATGCTCTGAACTAAGTGCTTTAAAAAATTGTATTTATCATTATTGTTTTTTGGATAATATTGGATGTTAAGTTGTCAATCTCGCCTTCATTCTTGCTGGATGGGTTCGGAGCCGATCCTTGGCTCCGACTCGGCCAAAACTAAAGGTCGAGAGCTAATTCCACCGGCTCGAGGCTCCCCTATATCCCACAATGCTAGGCGGTAACTACTCAGATCTCGTTTGCCGCTATAGCTGACGAGGTGCGTTTTCTACCGGCTCAGGCAGGTTAGTTACACTTTTACCTTTAGGTACTTCTTAAAACCCCTTTTTTAATTTTGATACCATAACTTTTTAGTTTAAATTAAAAATTTAGATAAATCGACCCCTGTTTGTCGAACCCCCTTTTCCATTTTTCCCTTATTTTTAGGCCTTCGGCCGCTTCCCTTCCCTTAGTCCTTAACTGACTAAATTAGTTTTTTTTTTGTAAGGGCTTGTGTGTGTGTGTTTGTGGCTTTAGCCTTAATAATTTATTTTAATAGTTTTGTAAAGAGAGTGTCTGTAGTGTGTTTGTGTGTGTCAGGCTCTCTTTCTTACTATGTCGAAAGACAAGGTCTCAGGCTTCAAGAAGTGTGACTCGTGCTGTCAGAAAATGTCTCTGACAGACGGTCACACTTCTTGTGTGTATTGATGGGGCCTTTGCACCTGCAGGACTCTTGTGCTTTTTGTCATGGGTTTAGCCCTAGAGTCCTGCAGGAATGCAAGAATAAGCTTATCTTGTGGGGCTTATTAAAGCCTGAAGGCCCCCCCAACTCAGTCTGTGTCGGGGAAGCCTTCAAAAACTTCCAAACAGTCGGCTCCTGTTCCAGAGTCGACTGCTGAGAAGACTAAGTCAGCTTCGACATCGGCTCCGGCTGGAGCCGATGTTTCTAAGCCTCATACTGTTACCTCGGCTCCGGCTGGAGCCGAGGCTGATAAAACGTAGTCGGCTCCAATACCTTTATCGGAGCCACAGTCGAGAAAGAGGTCCAGATCCCCCTCTATCGGATCCGTACATTCGGCGCCAGGATCCCCTCTTCTTTCGGAACGAAGTCACAAAACTCATTTCTCACGGTCTTCCAGATTATCCGACCATGACTTGCAAAGGGTAGTGAGTAGACTTTTCAAGTCCGAGGCACTGGCCCAAATGCTGCATAGCCCGACTCACCAGACAGTGGCTATTTCTGTTCCCCAATACATTCCTCCTCCGACTCCTTTGAGTTCGGAGCCAAGGCTTGTTGGAGCCATGACTGTCGGTGCGTCGGATCCAATACCTTCCATTTTGGCTCCGTCGTCTGCTCCGATCTCCTCCTTGGAGGGATCTCGGCACCGAGCTTCCCACGTCGGCTCCGAGGGGGCGAGTGGCATCGGACCCTTGTCCGACCCTGCTCTCCCTCTCGGGGCTTCGGCATTGGTGAGTTCGGCTCCGACATCGGCTTCGGAGCCATCCCTGTCAGTGCCAGGGGAGGTCCTTGTCTCTTCGGAGCGGGGGCCTCGGGCCTTGCCTGACAGGGGTGCCTTCGAGGTCATGCGGAGCGTGCTAGAACCAGGTTCTGCCCCACAGTCAGCTCCTTCAGCCCCTCCATCTACAGTGCCTGCGGTGATTTCTACTCACCCCCTTGTCTCAGACCGCAGAGAGACAACTCCTCAAGTTTCCCCATTGGGAATTTCCTCCTCTTCCGAGGCCTCTCCTGACCATGCAGGAGATCCCCCAAGGAAGAGGCAGTGCAAGAGGAAGCACACTGACTCCCCTGAGTCTATCACCTCTGACACTGACTTAGAGGAATCCAAAGGTTCCCCTCGATCCCCCTCTGAGGATGACTCCTTTGCTGACATCCTTGAGATCCTGAAACAGAGGGGGAACTGGCCAGCCCTTAACCCTTTGGAGGATGAGTCAGTGTATCTTGAGGCGTTTGGCTCTCGCCCTTCTACCTCCTGGGTGTCCCCTCCCTTTGACCCCCTTATGGAAGTGGTGGCAAGGAAGGCTTGGACGGCTCCTGACTCAGTGGAACCCACCCCGAGGAGACCATCCAAATTTATTACTGCCCCCAGAGACAAATATTTTTTATCCAAAGGTGTCCCTGTTGATGCCATGGTGGTGGCTGCGGCCAGAAAGAAGGAGTTAGCTGATCCTTCGGTTCCTGTCCATCCTCCTAATAAGGAATCTAGGACCATGGACAGGTACGGCAAGCGGATGTTCTCATCAGCGACCTTTTCAATGCGGTCGCTGAACTACTTATGCCACTTCACTCGTCTCCAGAGAGATTTACTCAAGGATATGGGTGAACTGATAAAGGATCCTACAGTGGAGGGGTTCAAAGACACAATGAACTCCCAGTTGGCAACCCTAAATTCCATCGTTAACTCCTCCATGCGGCTGGTCTCATATGCAGCAGATGGGGCGAGTAGAGCCGCAGGCACAGGTGTTGCCTTATGACGTCACGCCTGGATGCGGCTATGCAACTTTGCGGACCCTTTCAAGGCGTCCTTCACCAATTCTCCCTTCGATGGATCATCCTTGTTTGGTCCACAGGTGAAGGATACATTGACCAGGTGCGAGGTAGAAGGTAAGACTCTCTCTGCTGTAGGAGTCCGTTTTCTACCCTTCTAGACCCTATCCCAAAGGTCAAAGGGGAGGAAAGATGTGGTTCCAAACAATCCCAGGGAGTCTCATCTGACGACAGTCGATTCCCTCTAGAGGCAGAGGGGAATAATAATAGACGCCCTAGAGGCAGAGGAGGTCCATAAAACCAGGGTAGCAGAGAAATGTTCTCTGACAAACCCTTTCAGCATCCCTGAGGGGCTGCCCGGCTGTCCACCTTCGGAGGCAGTCGGGGGAAGGTTATCACTGTACCCAAAAGCCTGGCTTTCCCTTACTCAAGACAAATGGGTGCAGTCGATCATATCCGAGGGTTACAAAATTCCCTTTATTCACATCCCAACCCAACCCAAAAGATCCCTTCCAGATGTTCCACCCGGTCTAAGGGATCAAGCAGCATTAGAAATTTCAAAGCTGCTATCAAAAAGAGCTATCCAATCAGTCCCGGCAGACCAGCAAGGATCCGGAATCTACTCCAAATTCTTTTTGGTACCAAAGAAAACAGGGGACTGGAGACCCATACTGGATCTCAGCTACTTAAACAAGTTTGTCAGAAAAATAAAATTCCGGATGGTCATGCTACAGTCCATTCTACCCTTCTTGGGTCAGGACAATTGGATGTGCTCGATAGATCTTCAGGACACGTACTACCACATCAAAATGAACAGACGCTCCAGGAGATATCTCCGCTTCAGGCTGGGAGCCAGTCACTACCAGTTCAGGGCCCTGCCCTTTGGTCTCACTACAGCACCCCGTGTGTTCATTGCATGGCAATGGTCACGGCTCACTTGAGATGTCAAGGATTCCAGGTGTTTCCATATTTGGATGACTGGCTCCTTACCGCCACCACCAGACATCAGCTTCTTCTATCCAGGGACTTCACCATCCAATCTTGCCAAGCTCTAGGCATTTCGATAAATTTAGAAAAATCTGCTTTGTCGCCTTGTCAATCTATTATCTTTATAGGCGCCACCTTAGACACACTCAGTCTTTCAGCCAGACTCACAGAGCAGAGGGTGTCAGACATTCGGAACCAAGTTTCCCTTCTCTTACAATGCATCAAAGTCAAAGCTAGAATGGTTTTGAAGGTACTAGGACTCATGGCAGCAGCTATTCCCCTTCTCCCCTTAGCTCGCTTTCACATGAGGATCCTCCAATGGATGCTGTTTACTCAATGGTCCTTTCAACAGTTCCCGATGTCCCATACCATATTGATAACTCAAGCATGCAAGAATCAACTGTCTTTGTGGATCACATCACCTCAACTTCTCAGAGGAAGGCCCTTCACTCCCCCCCCCCAGTCGCCACGTTGACAACAGACGCCTCCCTGATCGGGTGGGGGGGACATTATCAGCGCAGGACAGTCCAGGGCACGTGGCAACCTTTCGAGTGCCACTTGCACATAAACGTCTTAGAGATGAGAGCAGTGCTTTTAGCGTTGCAAGCCCTTCACGACTCTCTTCCCACTGGGATTATTGCAATTTAAACGGACAACATGTCCGTAGTGTGGTACATCAACAAACAAGGCAGAACCAGATCATACCCTTTATGTCGAGAGGCACTCAGACTTTGGCAATGGGCGATCTTTTCTCAGCGTTTTCTGATAGCAATGCACATTCCCGGGAAATCCAACGTTATTGCAGACAAATTGAGCAGAGCAATTCTCATGCCCCACAAGTGGTCTCTGAAGAAATCAGTTCTAGAAGAAGTATTCCTAAGATGGGGCCAGCCTTGCTGCGATATTTTTGCTACTCCCCAAAACAGCAAGTGTCACGACTTCTTCACTCTCTTCCCGTTACCAGGCCATCCCACCAGAGACGCTCTAGTCCACGATTGGCCTCGGGGACTTCTATATGCCTTTCCCCCCTTTCCACTGATATCTCAACTAATTCAGAAAGCTATCGCCTTGAGAGTGACAATGATCCTCATTGCCCCTTACTGGCCTCGACAGATATGGTTTCCCTTTCTTCATCGTTACCTTTTGGAGCAGCCTTGGCATCTGGACCCAGTACCAGATCTGATAACCCACCAATCAGGTCAGCTGCACCAATCTCTGCCTTCTCTAAACCTCACAGCGTGGTTTCTCCGATTCGTACCTTAGCCAGGCTTCCCTCAATATCTCACTTGGTCCGAGATATCTTGATAGCCTCTCATAAATCTTCTACCCGGAAGATTTATAGTAGCAAATGGAAATGCTTTTCCCTTTGGGCAACATCAAAAAACATAGATCCCCTTACTGCACCTATCCAGTCTATTTTATACTTTCTAGCAGAACTCTTTCATTTAGGATCTTCTGCATCAACCATTAGAGTTCAGTTGGCTGCCATATCAAATTTTCATGTTGGTGTTTCAGAGTCTAGCATCATGGCTCACAAACTCTGTAAAGCCTTTTTAAGGGGTGTATTTCTTCTCAAACCTCCAATCAAAGTTCCCCCGCCTCAATGGGATTTGAACATGGTTCTGGCATCCTTAATTCTTCCCCCCTTCGAGCCGGCGGCTTCATGTTCTCTGAAGTTGCTTTCTTGGAAGACACTTTTTCTGGTAGCTATAACTTCAGCGAGAAGGGTATCCGAACTCCATGCTCTGTGCAGTCGTCCTCCTTACTTAGTTTTTCAGAAAGACAGGGTATCCCTCCGTACTAATCCATCCTTTTTGCCTAAAATTTCTTCTCAAATAAACCTAAACCAAATTATTGATCTTCCCGTCTTTTTCCCTAACTATTCAAACAGGTCGGAACAAAAGCTACATTTTTTTGGATGTTCATCGCCAACTTAGATATTACTTAGACAGGACTAAACAATTCAGAAAATCTGATCAATTGATGTTATGTGATCCTATCTCGCCTACATTCTGACTGATGGGTTCGGAGCTGATCCCTCGGCTCCGACTCGGCACGCTTATGCCAAAGAGCGAAGTCTCTTATTGGCTGAGCTTACTATATCCCAGGATGCACCACTACCAGTCCCCCAGATCTCGTTTGCCGCTAACTAGCAAAGACGTGGTCTCGAGCTGGCTGAGCTAAGTAGTGTTTTCACTAACTTTTTCTGTCAGGAATTTGCTATTTCTATAACAAAAAGCTGTTTTAACAGCTACTCTGTACTTTTGTGTGTGACTGGAAATTTTTTTGTGGAAAATTTGTGTGTGATTGGGTGTTTGTTCTGACTAGAGGCCACCTTGATCTGTAGGGCCTTTCCCTGTCAGTCAATCCCTTTCAAATCCTTAGGGGTTCTAGGATCCCCTTGAGTTATTTTCTCTGTTGTTATCGGGCTGTCAATCTTAACCGGCAACCGTAAGCTAATCTTTGTTGTGTCAGTCAATTTAGAAAGACAATACAGAATAGTGGGTTTTTTTCTGTGAGAGAGTTACTGAATTGTTGTTATAATGTCTCAGGCTCCTAGGCCTTCGGGCTTTAAGAAGTGCACTAAGTGCAGTTTTAAAATGTCTATCACGGATGACCACTCTCTCTGTGTATATTGTTTGGGCGCCAAACATTTGCAGGAGTCCTGCAGCGTGTGTCACGCGTTTTCCTCGAGGGTCCTCCAGGAGAGGAAAAATAAACTTATTTTGAAAGGCCTTATAAAACCCTCTTTTGAAGAAGCATTAGCGTCCTCTCCTTCTCCTGCTAAAAAGAAAAGGGAGTCGGCTCCGACCAGTCCGTCGGACCCGACTGCCAAAAGACATAGGCAGGCTTCTCCTTCGGCTCCAAGGACTTCGGAGCCGAGGGCGGAACGGTCTGCCTCGATGCCTCCAGTCTCGACTCCTCTGGCTTCGGAGCCGATGGCTGGGGCATCGAGAGGCGGGTCACCTTCATCGGCTCCACTGATCTCGGAGCCGATGAAGGTTGTCCGCTCAGACACTTCCTCCTCGGCCAAGTCCTCCTCGGCACCGATGGAAACTGGTTTGTGCATTCCTTCGGCGCCGATAGTTATCGAGCCACCTCGGAGCCGGTCCCCTAGTCCCTTGGGGCCGTTGGAGAGGCCTACTCGAACCCGTTCGGTCTCCTCTAGGTCATCGAGGATGTCAGATTCGGACATTGACAGGGTGCTCCAAAGACTGTTCCAGTCCCCAGTCTTTCAAAAATTTGTTTCGGCTCCAACCCAATTGGCTTCGGAGCCGATAGCCCACTCCATTGCCATTCCTCCTCCGACCACTTCGGCTCCGTCGGAGCAGGTGCTGATGGAGCCAGTGGAGATCCTAGGGTCGGCTCCGACCCTATCTCCAACCCTGGCCTTCGGGTCCGAGTTTAGCACACGGACTTCTTCGGCCGGACCCGGGGGTGGCGTTTCGGGACCAATGCTGTCGGTTCCGAGCCTCCCTCTCGGTGCTTTGGCCGCGGGACTTCCGTCTGCTATCATGGCTCCGGGGACCGGACACTCCCAGGATTCTGGGGGTCCGGCTTTCAGAGCTATGAGGAGTGCCTTGGCCAAGTACCGGCACCTTCCCTGGGCATGGAGACTGGGTCTTTGGCAGTTCCCTGTCTCTAGGCAGCGGAGCCCGGGCCTGAGGTTACCCCCACTGGGGGTTCCCCTCCTCCTGAGGGTTCTTCGGAGTTGTCTTTGGAGGAGCCCCCAAGGAAGAGATCGTGCAAGAGGAAGCACGTGGACTCCCCCGAGTCTCTTACATCGGACACTGATCTTGATGATGCGGAGGGGTCCCCAAAGTCGTCCTCGGATGATGTCTCATTTGCAGACATTCTAGAGATCCTTAAGCAACGAGGTGGCTGGATTTCCAAGCCCCCCTCCGCTGATGAGTCAGTGCTTCTCAAGGCCTTTGGGGCTCAGCCCTCCGCCTCCTGGGTGTCTCCGCCCTTCGACGAGCTCCTGGATTTGGTTTGTCGGAGGGCGTGGGAACATCCAGATACTGTGGAACCAGTGCCTTCTCACCCTAACAAATTTTTGTCTGCCCCACCCGAGAAGGAGTTCTTGACGAAAGGCGTGGCCGTAGATGCCATGGTGGTGGCATCTGCTACACAGCAGGACGTGGCAGAGGCTTCAACGTCCGTCCATCCTCCTAATAAGGAGTCTAGGAGCATGGACCGCACGGGAAGCGCACCCTGACTTCAGCGGCCTTTACTCTAAGGTCCCTGAATTATTTGGCACATTTCACCAGACTACAGAGGGATCTGGTCAAGGAGCTGTCAGACTCCCTCTCAGGTAACCTACCTGAGCAGCTAGCCCAGTCGGTTAGCTCTCAGTTGGCTATCCTTACATCGATTTCTAACTCGTCCATGAGGCTCATTTCATATGCGGCGAAGGCGGTAGAGCGGCAGGCACAGGCGTGGCTCACGGAGACAAGCCTGGCTCCGTTGTGTCATTTTATGGAGGCCTTCAAGTCTTCCTTCGCGACGCTCCCTTTGATGGGTCCTCTTTGTTTGGACCCAAGGTAAAGACACTCTTACCGCTGTGAGCAAGAGGGAAAAACTTTATCTGCCGTAGGAGCACGTTATTCCACTCCCTTTCGGCCTTATCCCAAGGCTAAAGAGGAGGGAAGATGTGGTTCCGCAAATCACAGAAGTTCTTTCCTCAACAGCAGGAAGATTCCCCTTCCAGAGGCAGAGGACGGGAAATTTTTCTGGGAGACGCCGTCCCAGAGGCGGCAGAGGGCCCCAAACACTGGAGACCATGAGTCCTTTCGTGGCTCTTCAGCCTCTCACACTTCATGAGGGATTGCCCGGCTGTGCTGCTCGAGCCAGTCGGGTGCCGTTTGCCAAGCACCCAAAAGCCTGGGAGTCTATTACTCAGGACAGATGGGTGCTTCAGATTATTGCCGGAGGTTACACCATTCCCTTCACACACTCACCCCCACCGTCCAAAAAATCCCGGACCCACCACCCAGTCAAAGGGAAATTGCAGCCGCAGAAGCTTCAAAGCTGCTAGAAAAGGAGTCATCCAACCGGTCCCCACAGACCAGATCGGATCCGGAAATTACTCAAGGTTCTTTTAGTGCCAAAAAAGACAGGGGACCTGAGACCCATTTTGGATCTCAGCAAACTAAACCAGTCCGTCATGAAGTCCAAATTCCGAATGGTCACTTTACAATCCATTCTCCCATTGTTGGAGAAGGATGTTTGGATGTGCTCCATAGATCTCAAGGACGCCTATTATCACATACCGATACATCAGGCGTCCAGGAGGTATCTGCGCTTCAGCCTGGGAGACAGTCATTTCCAATTTTGTGCACTGCCCTTTGGTCTCACCACAGCCCCCAGGGTGTTCACCAAGTGTTTGGCAGTAGTGACTGCTCACCTGAGGAGTCTCGGATTCCAAGTGTTTCCCTATCTGGACGACTGGCTCCTGACTGCCACCACCAGGCATCTACTACTAGACAACCTACAAGCCACCATCTCCCTGGGTGTTTCCCTGGGAATTACTTTCAACTGGTCAAAGTCTGTCTTGCTGCCCTCTCAGCGCATAAGATTCATAGGAGCAGAGATAGACTCAAAATTGATGCGCATCTTCCTTCCTACCGAAAGGATTCAAACATTACAAGGTCAAGTCCGAGCCCTGCTTCCAAGATCCAAAGCCCCAGCCAGGTTGGTCCTGCAACTTTTAGGTTCAATGTCTGCCACGGTTCTCTTAGTTCCGCTGGCAAGATTGCACATGAGGATTCTTCAGTGGCTGTTATCGACACAATGGTCTTTTCAGGATCTCCCACTCAATCATCTCATATTGATTACAGAAACGTGCAAATGGGACCTCCGCTGGTGGCTTCAACCATCCAATCTGAATCAGGGAAGACCTTTTGTTATACCCCCTCCGGTGGCCACCTTGACAACGGATGCCTCCCAGACGGGGTGGGGGGGGCATTGTCTGGGCAGGTTAGTTCAGGGTTCTTGGCTTCCAGACGAAACTTTTCTCCATATCAATGTATTGGAAATGAGGGCTGTACTTCTGTCCCTACAAGCCCTCCACAAGTTTCTCCCTCAAGGCATTATCGCTATCCACACAGACAACATGTCGGTGGTCTGGTATCTAAACAAACAAGGAGGGACCAGATCTTACCCCCTTTGCAGAGAGGCCATGAGGGTGTGGGAATGGGCAGTAGCTACCAACCGCTTCTTGGTAGCGACCCACATTCCAGGAAAATCCAATGTATTGGCAGACAGATTAAGCAGGACGATTCTCTCTCCTCACGAGTGGTCCCTGAACGAAACAGTAGCAGCTCAGGTTTTCAAAGATGGGGGACCCCGTGCTGCGACCTATTTGCAACACCACAAAACACAAAGTGCAAAAGGTTCTTTTCCTTGACTCCGTCAGGGGAGGCAGCTACGGATGCTCTAGTCCAACCTTGGCCAACAGGACTACTTTATGCTTTTCCTCCGGTTCCACTCCTCCCCAAAGTCATCCAGAAAGCTTCCCAATTGGGGTCCACAATGATTCTAATTGCTCCGTACTGGCCTCGTCAGGTATGGTTCCCCTACCTAAAGAAATTTGCTCTGGACGGTCCTTGGTTTTTGGATCTAACTCCGGACCTGCTGATTCATCAGTCGGGACGACAGCACCAGTCCCTTCAAACTTTGAAATTAACAGCTTGGCTCCTCCACTTCCGACCTTCCTCAGAAATCACACCTTAGACCCGGAAGTTATTCACATTTTATCTTCAGCCCACAAACCCACCACTAAGAAATTGTATCTCAGTAAGTGGAAGAGGTTTGCTATCTGGAAGCTCAACTCAGAGGCTTAGACCCTATTACTGCCCCGATACCAGAGGTCTTAAAATTTTTAACATCCTTGTTTAATCAAGGATCTTCAGTCTCTACTATTAAAGTCCAACTGGCAGCTATCTCCAAATTTCACGAATCTATAGACCCACCGTTGATGAGCAGCAGATTATGTAAAACTTTCATGAAAGGTGCTGTGCTTTTAAGACCCCCAGTTTTTCATCCTGTGCCTCCGTGGGATCTTGATTTGGTACTTCGTGCCTTAACATCTTCCCCTTTTGAACCGGCTGCTACATGTGAGTTGAAATATCTGTCTTGGAAAACTGCCTTCTTAATTGCAATTACCTCTGCAAGAAGAGTTTCAGAACTTCAAGCCCTATCTATCAAACCACCGTACTTGATTTTTCACAAGGATAGAGTATCACTTAGGCCTAATCCATCTTTTGTTCCAAAAGTTTGTTCTAGTCTCTGTCTCCAACAATCTCTAGAGCTACCAGTTTTCTTTCCAAAATTTTCAAATGAAGCGGAATACACTTTGTATAAACTGGATGTTCACAGGCAATTGCGCTTCTATCTAGACAGGACTCAACACATTAGAGAAACAGACCAATTGTTTGTGTCCTTTTCAGATAATAAATTGGGTAAAACCATCACTAAAGCTACTATTTCCAAATAGATTAGAGATTGCATAACTCAGGCTTATTCCTCTTCAAATAAGCAACTTACAACATCTATCAAAGCTCACTCTACCAGAGCTATGGCTACCTCTATTGCGTTTCATTCCAAGCTCGCTATTTCCGAGATTTGTGCTGCGGCTACTTGGTCCAACCCGCACACTTTCATTTCCCACTATAAATTGGATGTGGCATCTAAAGGGCGAGCATCATTTGGTTCCACGGTACTCAGGAGTGTTTTCCAGTGAGCCACCCAGGATTCAGGTGCTAGGGACGCTGTCCCATCAGTCAGAATGTAGGCGAGATAGGATCACATAACATCTTTTAGTTATGTACTCACCATAACTTCAGATGTTTGGGATCCATCTCGCCTACATTCCTAATACCCACCCTCCTTCCCCCTGCCTTGGAGATCAGAAGAGATTGAACGGTTTGAGTTCCACTGTTTTTATCTTGTTTCATCTGGCAATGTTATATAAGCAGTGCGTGCGTGTGTGCATGTATGCAGATAAACTAGATCTGGGGGACTGGTAGTGGTGCATCCTGGGATATAGTAAGCTCAGCCAATAAGAGACTTCGCTCTTTGGCATAAGCGTGCCGAGTCGGAGCCGAGGGATCGGCTCCGAACCCATCAGTCAGAATGTAGGCGAGATGGATCCCAAACATCTGAAGTTATGGTGAGTACATAACTAAAAGTTTCTGTTATATGCGGAAGGCAAATTGGGCCTTCCAGTTGCTAAAGTATCCTTCTCTAGATGGCTCACCTCTACAGTTACCTTCATCTATGAGATCAGACGTCAAAAACTACCCTCAAGACCTAGAGCTCATTCAACTAGGGCATTAGCTACATCCGTAGCTTTTCAGGATAGGCTGCCGATAGATTCAATTTGTGCAGCAGCCACCTGGGCTTCTCGTCATACATTCATTTCACATTACAATTTGGACATGGTTTCCAGAAGCCGTGCAAATTTTGGTTCCACTGTTCTCAAGAGTCTGTTCCGATAGGCCACCCAGGATAAGGTGCTAGGGATGCGGTCCTATCCAACAAGAATGAAGGCGAGATTGACAACTTAACATTAAGAAGTTATGTACCTACCATAACGTTCCATGTTAGTTGTCTTCTTCTCACCTTCTTTCTTGCGTCCCACCCTCCTTCCCCCAAGCCTGGACAGACCGACTGGAATTCATTTTGTGTTTTTCTTCTGAAAGTTATCATTCCCACACGTTCTTCCACCTCTTCTATCCTTACTGAGGTCTGCCTTTCCTTTACGCAGATTGTTTTGAAGTGGATTTCCCTACTCCATTCTATGGAGACTAGGATTGCTTGGTATAGCTATCAAACGAGATCTGAGTAGTTACCGCCTAGCATTGTGGGATATAGGGGAGCCTCGTGCCGGTGGAATTAGCTCTCAAGCTTTAGTTTTGGCCGAGTCGGAGCCGAGGATCGGCTCCGAACCCATCCAGCAAGAAAGAAGGCGAGAAGAAGACAACTAACATGGAACGTTATGGTAGGTACATAACTTCTTATTTAAGACTCTCTGTTTACTTATTGGATAGTCTCGCTAACTTTTGTTTTGTGTGAGTGACTCTTTTTGACCTTTCTACCCACTGAAAAATTATATGGTGCTGCTTACTGTGATTGATTTGAAGTCTTCTTAAGACACTCAGTCTTGCTGGCTGGATTCTGCTAAAATCAAAGTCTGGTTATATTTGCATTCACAGTCTGTTGCATACAGAAACTTGCAGAATATACACTGATGAGAGAATATACTTTGCAGCACTTGCCTTTAAGAGCAATAACCAATAACTTTTATAATAAACCACACGTACTTCTGTTACAGCTTAAAGTACTTTTCCACTTTACTTCTCATATAGTATAGGTGATGTGAGAGATATAACATTTACCTCGAGACAAATGTGTCTCTACCAATACCTTTAACATAACTGGATTCATACAGATCTTTATATACAATTTTAGTCATGCACATACATATACATTTCCTCTTGGTATTCTATTCTGGAGAATTGCTCATCCTGTAGAAACAATACTGATTGTTGCAGATGCTGACGCAAACTGCTGACTTAATGATATTATTTTTCAGCTTCCTGGTTTAACAATGTCTTCTCACATTTTTGCTGAATTTATAAGAAGCCAGCTTTTTTGACAGTGTGAACATCCTGTATTCTATTTGGATCTTTGTATAAGAACATCTGTTCTTGTGCCAGTGCTGATAACAGTGTCCTGTTGTCTATGCAGAAAAACATGTTTTTAAGGAAACGCATTTTCACAGTGTCATTGTCCATTCTTTAAAAGCAGATTTTGCATTTTTGCTCTTGCATACATCCTGTTTTTAAGTCTGTAAGGGAAAAATGTCCATTCAGCAGATTCCTTATTTTCCAAGCCACGGTCATTTAGTATGAATGCTGATCACATATTACTAAACTCTATTTCTGCATTTAAGCAAGCTTTATTTTATACCTTATTTATGTTACATATTTGTAACAAAATTACTTTCAACCTTAAAACCCTGTTGAGCATAATCTTACACCCACACCTTTTTACCTTATGGTAATTCTCATTACCATAGTTGGTAACGTGCCTCTTCCTTCTCTTCTTCCCTCTCCTCTTACCATTGGTAGTTGGGCTTTCATCCTTGTTTATCATCCCTTTACCCGTTGGGTAATTATCTGTACCACTGTCAATATATCCAAAAAAAAAACCCCTTTCAATAACTTTTCCTTTCCTCCTTTTTCTCTGAGTGAATGTCATGTGTGTGACTGACTAGACTATTCATTGACATGGTGGAGAAACAGAAGGGAACATCTGGGTTTAAGCAGTGTCATGACTATGGCAGAAAGATGCCCGATTTTGATGGGCATCTTTCTTGCGTGTACTGTCTGGGTGCCCCTCACTTGGACATATCTTGTAATAATTGCAGGACTTTAGCACCCAGATTCTACAGAGAGGCACAGTTGCTTAATCTTGAAATGTTTGTTGAAGTGTCCTTTTAGTGAAGCCCTTTCTAAGGCAGAGACTTCAAAATCTCCAAAGCCTGAAATAAAGAAAATGAGCCACTCGGTGCCAACTTCTCCTATGGCACATGAAACAAAATCTCAGAAACCCCATGTTCTGACAGCTTCTTTAGAATTGAAGGCCAAGGTACCAGAAGTGACAATGTCATCACCTCTGGCACCGAAGACAACACAATCCACATCGGTGCCGTCAGGTACTGAACCGATGCAAACCACTTCAGCACCGACCATTGCTTTGTAGTCAGCGACCTCTTCGGCACCGACAATAGTTTCATCCTGTCATTCGGTCCCACCTTCCCCTTCCACACAACAGCCCATGGTGCCAAAGGTTGATCCATTCAATTTACCCAGGAGTGGATATTTCCCTTCAATAGACCCCTTTTTGGGTCAGCAACCGAGCCCATTTCTGGAGAGGTCTGAGTCCCATTCGGGAATGTCAATCTATTCCTCCAGGAGTCTCTCAGAACTAGATGTAGTCAGATTGGTAGACCAGTGTTTAGCAGCCAGATGCCTTCCTGCACCTTTACAAACCTCTCTCTCACCTGGAGCCAAGGCTTATTCTCTACGGACTCCTCCAGTTTATCCTCCTTCAATCTCCTTTCAGAGTTTGGAGCCCCCTATTTCAACACTCCTGGTGCCAGCTACTTCGGTGCCGGTAGTGGACCTCACCTTGGTGTCGGAGTCGACTCTGTAGTTCGGCTCCTTCAGATCTGTCACACACCCAGGACTGAGGTTTGGCTGTCAGTTCCGAGATCCTTGGACCAGTTCCAGTTGTTTTCATGGTGCTCTGTGGCTCTCGGGGCCATAGCAGTTTCAAGCCCTTTTTTGGCTTCTACTCTGGGTGGCGGCTCGTCAGAGTGGTGGTGGTGGGGGGTGACCCGGGTTCCGAGGTTCTCTTTCTCGGTTTTGTGCTCCCATCCCTTTTTGGGGAGGCCTGCCTTTCAGATTATGGAGAGAGCTTTACCCTCAGCGGGATCCCAGTTGGTTCCATCCCCATTGGAGTGCCATATTTTTGTCTCCTCTGGTTCACAGCTGTCACTATCTGCTACGTCTGGACAGTGGGCACAAGAGCTGCAAGATACCCTAGTTCAGGGTCCCCCCTCTTCAGAGTCTTCCTCAGAACTTCCCCCTGAGGAGTCACCCCATAAGAGGACATGCAAAAGGAAGCACCTAGATTCTGCAGAAGAATCAGGCACTGAAGGCACAGATTACAATGATTGGGAAGGGTCCCCACGGTCACCCCCGGAAGATATCTCCTTTGGAGACATCCTGGAAATTTTAAAACAGAGGGGTGATTGGAAGCCCTAAAACCCATCATCTGAGGAGTCTGTGTTCTTACATGCTTTTCTTGCCCGCCCATCTACTTCTTGGGTGACCCCGCCCACTGGCGACCTGATTAAATTGATCGTTCAGTGAGCGTGGAAGGCTCCTGACTCCATAGAGCTTATTCCCTGGAGTCTGGATAAGATTCTTTCAGCCGTGGAAGATCAGCTCCATTGGTCTAAGGGTCTAGCAGTGGAAGCCATGGTGGTGGTAGTGGCCATCAAAAAGGAACTCGCCGAGGAGAGTTCAACTGTCCATCCTCCTAACCGAGAGTCCCGGACGATGGACAGATTTGGGAAGTGGGTCTTTGCTTCATCGACCTTTGCTATTCAGTCCTTGAGCTTCTTGGCACACTTTACCAGACTCTAAAGGGATCTGATAACTGAGCTTTCAGACACCCTTGCAGGAGCAGTGTTTGATGAAGTTCGAGATAAGGTTGCCTCTCAACTTGCCACTCTATAGTCATTCTCAAATACGTCCATGCGGCTTATTGCGCATACAGCCAAAGGGACATGTGGAGCAGTGAGTACAGGCACTGCCATCAGGCATCATTCCTGGATGCGCTTGTGTGATTTCACGGAGCTCTTTAAATCTGCCTTTATCAATGCTCCTGTTGATGGTACTTCATTGTTTGGCCCAAAAGTTAGAGACACGTTAGCCAGGTGTGAAAAGGATGAAAAGATCCTTTCTGCTCTGGGCGTTAATTTTTCCACTCCACAATGACCTTACTCCAGGAAACAGAGGTGTGGAAAAATGTGGTTCAAGAAGACCTAAGGGCCTTTTCGAGACACACGTGGTGAGTATCCCCCCCCCCCCCGGGTCAGAGGGGGAACTCTTCTGGAAGACGCCCCTCCCAGGGCATCTGCACAACCAGGGCTACCGAGATTCCTTTTCTGGACAGCCCTATCAGCGCTCCTGAATGGAGGCCCGATTGCTTACCTCTGGAAGCAGCAGTAGAAAAAATATTCTCTCCAAACCGTCATGCCAGACTAATTTATTAAAAACAAAAGTAGTAAAACAATAGCAATAAATATGACAAAGCTTTCGGATATCAACTCATCCTTCCTCAGTGTCTTACACAAAATAAAATTTAGAACCAATATTTATACTAATAACACATGACACAGCCTTTAATTAATAAAAGTGAACACCCAGTTCTTAAAGGTATAGAAACTACATTATGTGAAATAGGAAGAACATATTATTCTCATTTTTTCCTAATTCTATTTTGTTTATTCTTTAAAACAGGTTTTAAAGTAACTTGTTTATTCAAACCTGGATCTCTTTTTGCTTCAAGTCTCATTATTCATTCATACTCCTTCATGTCTACATTATTGACATGATCCCCATGTCTAATACCTGGATATATAATTGATATAACCCTAAAATCAAATTCATGAGTAGGACCCATAACAGAGATGTGACAAGCCAATGAGTTGGTGAGTAGATTCCTACGAATCTCAGACCTGTGTTCCAATATTCTATCTCTCAGTCGTCTGACTGATTTTCCCACATAAAAACTTGGACATTTCTTACATGTAGCAAGATATACAATTCCAGACGTGTTACTTGCTGCTGTACAATGGAAAGTATACGTCCTACCACTCATGGGGTGCCTAAATTCCAGACACTGATTAATACTAGTACAGCATGTACAATTGTAACATGGAAAAGTGCCTTTTTTCTTAAACTCAGTTCTTTGTGTGTTATTTAAAGAGAAATCTTTATAGCATAAAAGTTGTTTCAAATTATTACAGTTACGATAAATAAACATGGGCTGATCCTAAAGCCATTTTTCATGGCCAGGTATAGATTTCAATATAAACCAATTCTTTCTTATGGCATTCTCAATTGTTTTACTCATCCTATTATATGTCATAAGATACCTAGGTGGTTGTCTATTGTTACAGCCCATAGTATCAGTACTGTCATCATCTCTCATGGAGAAATAAGGTTTAGCTGTAGAACCCCATAGGGCCAGAACATCTTCTCTGGCTGTCTCTATTTCAGCCATATTATATCCCTTCTCCAGAAAGTTAGTAGTCATTTCCTGCATCTGTATATTACATGCATCTAATTCTGTACTAAGCCTACTAGCTCTTAAATACTAGCTTTTCAAAACACTCTTAAAAGTTCTTCTAGTGTGCATACTTTTCTTATGAAGGTATGTGTTGACTTGGGCGTCCTTTTTATATACACTAGTTTGTAATCCATGATCAATAATTGATAGTTGTATATCCAAAAAACTTAAAGATTTATCAAAGAACTTCATCTCAAATTTAAGAAATTCAGCAGTATCATTCAAATAGTCATAAAAGCTCTGTAGATCTAATATAGTACCCTGCCAAATCAAGAGAATATCATCCACAAAACGCTTATCAAATTTAATGTTCCTAGCATAAGGATTAGTTTCCCCATAGATGAAATTCTCTTCCCATTTACTTAGGGTCAGATTAGCACAGCTATTTGCTACAGCAGTACCCATAGCAGTACCTGAAACTTGATGATATATCTGTTTATTAAAGATGAAAATATTATTTTCTAGGACCAGGTCTAATAATTCACAAACTGTCTCAGATATTCTCCTGCTGACTAAACCATGCTCATGTAATATTTGCCTAATGCAGTCAATCCCATAAGCATTAGGAATAACAGTAAATAGTGATTTTATATCCAGGGTTACTAAAAGGAAATCTTGGTAGTTGGTTTGACCATACCAGTTGTAGAGTTGAGATAGGAAGTCACCACTATCCTTAATGTAGCTAGGAACAAATTTTAATGTGAAATTGTTCAATCTCGCCATTTGTTCTTACACACGGGTTCGGAGCTGATCCTCGGCTCAGAGTCGGCCGCATCACTAGCTCGCATCTTCGAGAAAGCTCGAGGCATAGTAATATCCCATGATCCTCCGGTGCTAACCCTCAGATCTAGTTTGCCGCTAGCAGCAGATCACATCGAGAGGCTCGGGCCAGTACAATTTTTACTGTTTTTATTGATAAATATAGTTATATTTTCTATATTCTTATAATCTTTATCGTTATAATTGATAGCTTCATATAGATAGTAGTTGTGTGAACTAGTTAGGTAGTTTGTTACCTTTAAAATTATTAGTAAGGGCCTTAGGCCATTTTTTTGTCTGTAACAACTTACAGTATTTTTAAAGAAACTTAACTTTTTTCTTTTTTCTTTCAATATATATATACATATATATCAGTGTGCTGTGGTGTGTTTGTTGTACATTTATATATATAGATACTTATATACTGATTTGATAGTTAAAAATTCTTTTCTATATAGTGCTGTGTTTTACTAAAATGTCAGAAAAGACTAAGAGTGGATTCAAAAGGTGTCAGTGTGGACAGAAGATGTCCATTACTGACAACCATTCTTCCTGCGTCTACTGTCTTGGCCCTCTCCACTTGCAGGAAGACTGTTCCATCTGTCATTCCTTTAGTGGGAGGGTCATGCTGGAAAGACGCAGGAAGTTGGTGGACAGAGGTTTAATCAAACCTGAGTTTCAAGAGGCCCTGGACAAGGCTGAACAGGTTTCGAAGTCTTCGAAGGGATCGAAGTCTTCAAGAGTGTCGGAGCCCAAGTCATCGGCTCCGAGCACTTCTTTTCAAATTCGGACACCGGCTCCTATGACTTCGGTGCTGGGTGTCGAGACCTTACCTCTGCACGAGGCTCAGGTCTTGGAGCCGGTATCAGAGGTACCACCATCTACTATCCTTAGCTCGGTGATGGCTTTGATTCCTTCGACCCGTTCTTCGAGGCCCATTTCCGACTCCGATGTGGACAGAGTGGTACAGAAGCTTATGGAGAACTCGGCTTTCTCAAAATTACTCGAGGTTTCGTCCCAGTTGGTTTCAAAACTCGAAGCTATTCCAGCTCCCACGACACTTCCTCCTCCGAGACCCGTCGAGTCATCGGTGTTAGGAGTCGAAGAACCGATGATTGTAGAGCCCTCGGTGCCGAAGCCTCCAGTAGTGCTATCGGCTCCGTTGACCTCGACTCCTTCGGAACCAGCCGGAGAGTCTCGGAGCCGAACATCTTTCCTGGGTTCCGGGGGGGATAGTCGAACCGAGATTTTGGTTCCGACTCTTCCTCTCGGTGCCTCGGCTCAGATCAGTTCGGATCCGTCCTTGGTGTCGGAGCCCATGGTTCCGATTCTGGAGAAACGACCTCCTTCTTCGGATCGGGTCGGATCTTCGGGTCGGGGCACCGGTGCCTTTGACATCATGAGGAAGGTCTTGTTGGATCAGACACTTACTTCATCGGCTTCTTTATCTCCTTCCCCAAAAGGTCCGCGTTCTGCTTCTGTACCTTCGGTACCTACCAAGCGTCAAGACCCAATGCCTCAGAAATCCCCACAGGGAGACTCTGGTTCCTCAGATGCATCCCCAGAAGCTCCCACTGAGGATGTTCCGAGGAAACGACTGTGCAAGAGGAGGCACATAGATTCCCCACAGGAATCTCTTACATCTGATACTGATTTAGATGAAACAGAAGGGTCCCCACGGTCCACCTCTGAGGATGTCTCCTTTGCAGACATTTTGGAAATCCTGAAGCAAAGAGGGGACTGGCAAACCCTTACCCCTTCTGCGGATGAATCGGTTTTACTGAAGGCATTTGGGACTCAACCTTCTACCTCCTGGAGGACTCCTCCCTTTGACGATCTCATGGATCTAGTAGCTCGGAGGGCTTGGGAAACACCTGATACAGTGGAACCAGTCCTGCGTAAATCCAACAAATACATGACAGCTCCCCAAGATAAAGCCTATCTTACAAAAGGGGTTCCCGTAGACACTATGGTGGTGGCGGCGGCCACTAAGAAAGAGATGTCTGAATCATCTTCCTCTGTCCATCCTCCTAATAAGGATTCTAGAACAATGGATAGATATGGGAAGCGCATATTTAGTTCGGTGACTTTTTCCATCCGATCGCTCAACTACCTTACGCATTTTACGCGTTTACAAAGAGATCTCATCAAGGAATTAGGAGATACTCTTCAGGGACACACAGATGCTGCTGTCACCGAGAAAGTGACAGCGCAACTTAACACCCTAAATTCCATAGTCAACTCGTCCATGAGGCTGATTTCATAAGCAGCCGAAGGATCGAGTAGAGCGGCAGCTTCAGCGATTGCACTGAGAAGACAATCCTGGTTGCGCTTATGCTCCTTTGCGGAAGCCTTTAAGTCTTCCTTTGCCAATGCCCCCTTTGATGGTGCCTCCCTGTTTGGGCCCAAAGTAAAGGAGACTCTCACGAGGTGTGAACAAGAAGGGAAGACCCTGTCTGCCGTAGGGGTCCGTTTTTCCGTTCCATCTAGACCCTACCCTAAAGGGCAACGAGGAGGAAAGATGTGGTTCCGAAAGACTCAGGGATCTTTTCAACACACCCAAAGTGCCGCCCCCTCCAGAGGCAGAGGAGAGGGAAGAAATGGAAGACGCCGCCCAGCCGGCAGAGGGGGTCCGCAAAATCAGGGTGACAGAGAGACCTTCTCTGGAAAACCCTTCCAGCACTCCTGAGTGCAGGCCCAGCTGTCCTGCTCTGGAGGCAGTCGGGGGTCACTTGGCTTTATACCCAGAGGCCTGGCTAAGTCTTACATCAGATTACTGGGCAAAAAGCATAGTTACCAGAGGCTACAACATTCCCTTCATAACAATACCACCAAACTCCAAAAAACTCCCAGTCTGCGAGACCAAGCAACCATAGAGATAAGAAGGTTGCTCGAAAACAGAGTCATCCAACCAGTCCCAGCGGACCAAATAGGATCCGGAACTTACTCAAGGTTCTTTTTAGTTCCAAAGAAAACAGGGGACTGGAGGCCAATTTTAGACCTCAGCAAGTTAAATACCTTTGTAAAAAAGGAAAAGTTCCGGATGGTCACGCTTCAGTCAATCCTCCCTTTTCTGCAAAAGGGCGACTGGATGTGCTGTATAGATTTCAAAGACGCATACTACCATATCAAAATGGCCAGGGGGTCCAGAGATCATTTGCACTTCCGGCTGGGAGCCAGTCATTTCCAATTTCGCGCTCTGCCCTTTGGTCTCACCTCAGCCCCCAGGGTGTTCACCAAATGCATGGCAGTAGTAGCGTCTCACTTGAGACGAAAGGGATTCCGGGTGTTTCCTTATCTAGACGACTGGCTCCTTTCCGCCACCACCAAGTGTCGTCTTCTACAAGCCAGGGACTACGCCATCAATCTTTGCTCTTCACTAGGCATAACGGTGAATTTTGGAAAATCTGTCTTATCGCCGTCACAGCGTATCTTATTTATAGGAGCACAGCTAGACACTTCCCTTGCTCAAGTTACTCTCCCCCCATCAAGAGTGTCAGACCTCAGGCACTAAATTTCGCTCCTTCAGAACAACAGAGTCTCTGCACGACAAGTATTAAGAGTGCTAGGCTTGATGGCAGCATCCCTTCTTGTAGTTCCCTTAGGCAGAATGCACATGAGGATCCTTCAATGGATGCTATTCGCCCAATGGTCGTATCTACAACTTCCACTGTCTCACGAAATCTGGATCACGAATTATTGCAAGAAGGATCTCTTGTGGTGGATACACAGTCAAGAGCTAACACTAGGACGACCCTTTGTATTACCCAGTCCGGTAGCAACTCTAACCACGGACGCTTCCCTGATAGGGTGGGGGGATTCTTTCAGGGACAAACAGTCCAAGGTCAATGGTCCAACATGGAGTACAATCTGCACATCAATGTTCTAGAGATGAGGACAGTGTTTCGAGCGTTGCAACACTTTCACGAGTCCTTACCTTGGGGAACAGTGACAGTTCAGACAGACAACATGTCAGTGGTCTGGTACATAAACAAGCAAGGGGGAACCAGATCTTACCCGTTATGCAGAGAGGCCCTCAGAATTTGGCAATGGGCAAAGTCCACTGGACGCTTTCTGATAGCAACGCACATCCCGGGGATTTCCAACGTAATCGCGGACAGGTTGAGCAGAGCCATCCTGTTCCCTCACGAGTGGTCCCTCAAACGTCAAGTAGCGGAAGAGATTTTCCGCAGATGGGGCCAGCCTTGCTGCGACCTGTTTGCATCCCCTTTGAATGCCAAATGCAGAAGCCATTTTGCCCTGTTACCCCCCCCCCCCCAGGGGGTGTCCCCAGGGACGCACTGGTATACGATTGGCCCCCGGGTCTCCTTTATGCTTTTCCTCCTGTTCCACTAATTCCCAGGTTTTTGCAGAAAGCCAAACGTCTGGACAGGACCATAATACTGATAGCCCCATTCTGGCCTCGACAAATCTGGTTTCCCTTCCTTCAATCCCATCAAGTGGAGGAAACATGGATTCTGGACCCGGAGCCAGATCTGTTGACACACTCGTCGGGAGTTCCTCACACCTTCCTCAAGTCCCTCAAACTGACAGCTTGGCTGCTCCGCTTCCCATCTTAGCCAGGTCGGAGTTACTATCTCCTGCAGTACAACAAATTATTGTATCTTCTCACAAACCATCTACAAGAAAATTGTACATCAGCAAATGGAACCGTTTTGTGCACTGGGCCTCCAAACAAGGTATAGATCCATTCGGGGCCCCAGTACACCAGATACTAGATTTCCTTTCCTCTCTTTTTCAAGAAGGAGCATCAACATCCACTATAAGGGTTCAACTGGCCGCTATATCCAATTTTCATACTGGCCGTAAGGATGGTTCTCTTATGTCTCACAGGCTTTGTAAAGCCTTCATGAAAGGTACTTTTCATCTCCGTCCCCCTTTTCGTAATCCAATAGCACCTTGGAATCTTAATCTCATGCTGTCACAACTCATGTTGCCCCCTTTTGAACCAGCAACCACAACTCCGTTAAAATTGCTTTCGTGGAAAACACTCTTTCTGGTTGCCATCACTTCAGCCAGAAGAGTTTCAGAGTTACAGGCTCTATCTATCCGACCCCCGTACATGATTTTTCATCTGGATAGAGTAACCTTGCGCAGCAATCCATCCTTTCTTCCGAAGATTTGTTCGATTCAGAACATCAACCAATCTATTGAACTGCCTACCTTCTTTAAAAATCATTCCAATAAGCTGGAATACACATTGCACAAGTTGGACGTTCACAGACAACTAAGATTTTACTTACATAGGACAAAAGAGTACAGAAAGTCGGATCAAGTATTTGTATCATATGCTGACCAAAGAAAAGGACAGGCAGTAATGAAGGTTACCTTATCCAAATGGCTCTCAGATTGCATAAAATTCGTATATGCTGAATCCAAACAACAAGTTCCTTTCAAACTCAGAGCTCATTCTACAAGGGCGGTCGCTACCTCTTCAGCCCATACCGCTCGTTTGCCTTTAGATACCATTTGTGCAGCGGCAACTTGGGCAAAACCACATACCTTTATCACCCACTACAAGCTAGACAAGAACTCCAGGGACAGGGCGACGTTTGGTTCCACTGTACTCAGGAATGTTCTCCCTTGAGCCACCCGGGAAAAAAGGAGCTAGGGACGCTACCCGTGTGTAAGAACAAATGGCGAGATTGAACAATTTCACATTAAGAAGTTATGTCTTACCATAACGATCCATGTGAATTGTTCATCTCGCCTTTGTTCTTACATTCCCCCCCTCCATCCCCCGTCCTACAGTCTGGGAGAACGGTTTTCGATTAGATTCCTTTTCAGCCTTTTCTAGGTATGGTTGACATATTATTAACATCAGTAATGGCATCTTTTATCCTCTACCTGGCAGTAGGGTTTTCAGACAATTCGTAGTATTTGATCATAAGTGTTTTAGACATATTTCTAAGAGGGATTCTTCTGGTATAGCAAACTAGATCTGAGGGTTAGCACCGGAGGATCATGGGATATTACTGTGCCTCGAGCTTTCTCGAAGATGCGAGCTAGTGATGCGGCCGACTCGGAGCCGAGGATCGGCTCCGAACCCGTGTGTAAGAACAAAGGTGAGATGAACAATTCACATGGATCGTTATGGTAAGACATAACTTCTTAAATAGTCCTTTAGTATACTCTGAAGATAAACTGATATAGGCTCCATGGTCCAACCACCACCAGAAACAATAACTGGGTGTTCACTTTGATTAATTAATGGCTGTGTCATGTGTTATTAGTATAAATATTGGTTCTAATTTTTATTTTGTGTAAGACACTGAGGAAGGATGTTTTGATATCCGAAAGCTTTGTCATTTTTCTTGTTATTGCTATTGTTTTACTACTTTTGTTTTTAATAAATTAGTCTGGCATGACGGTTTGGAGAGAATATTTTTTCTTCTGCTGCTGCTTTGTTTTTTTCTCTCCACTTTACCACTTGTTACCACATTTTTCACTTCACTTTGCTGCCATTTTTTTGTGTGGACTTGTGGACGTCATATTGCCTTGACTATTGCATTGACTATTGACTATTGAATATGACACAGCCTATGGAGAACACCTCTTTTGTTCGGACATTGAATGGACTACTACAAAGATATAATCCCCTGCTTGGGCATACTATATCGGTGGATAGAGGGTTGGCTGACAATACTAACATGGAAGGTGAGACTCATGACTTTCTGTTAATGGTTAAGACCTTAGAAGATAAGGTTAAAAGCTTTAAAAAGTTTCAGTGGCAACAT
Organism: Protopterus annectens; assembly: GCF_019279795.1. Classification (NCBI taxonomy): domain Eukaryota; kingdom Metazoa; phylum Chordata; order Ceratodontiformes; family Protopteridae; genus Protopterus; species Protopterus annectens. The sequence continues at coordinate 1,983,358,184 of NC_056726.1, forward strand.
TTCAGCTTTAATGCCTACCTTGAGCTGGGAATTATACCTAGAGGGCTGCATGTTCTCAACATGCCATCGTATGGTAATACTCATCCTGAGCTTTTAAAAAAATGGCAAGAACTGAATATTAAGCTTGGCATTGATTATATGCACCTAATGACCAAATTTTTTATGCCTAAAGAAACAGAATTATGTGTTGAAATTAATGAGCTTGAAAAACAATTTACTGAGACATCTGTTTTTAATAGAAATATCTCCCTGTATGACAACATGTTGGGGAGACTGGAAACATTCAATAAGCAGTTGGAAGCTACCAAAAATAAAAAGCTACAGGGACTGTTATCTGAGGATCAGTAGATAATGTCACATGGTCAATATTGGTTTCAACACATTCATCAATACAATCAGTCCTAGCTGGCCTATTCACAAGATCCATATTCCCACCAACTGAGTGTAGTCCAATGCATAAGGATGCAGTATTTTGTGTACTAACAGTGATTCCTACCCGCAGTTCAGGAGATGGTATCATACAATTAGTCTATACAAACCTAGACATAACAATTCTCTGGCTATTTCTTCCACCACTATTTACTTCCCTGGACCCCTGTCTAGCAGGGTGACTGATGTGATCACCGGGGTGAATTTCCTTTCTCTCATTCAATCGTCAAGGTTCCTTTTGAAGAGGGCCAAAGAGGCACTCTGCTTGACATGTATGGGCAGTCTATTCCAGATTCTGGGGAGTTTCTGGGTCAGGAACCTATCCCTCCAGCATGTTTTGTTTATTGTGATGACAAGGATTAGATCCCCTGGAGCGTGTAGCTCTGAGGGATTGGGATTTCTTTAAGTGTAGCATGTCCAGCAGCTCTGGGTTTGACATGGCCTTGTATGTTAAGCGGAGATCGTCTCTGAGTAGACGATATACGACAGAGTATAGCTGGAGTTTTTTAAGGCGGTCAGCGTAGGGCAGCTGCTTTAGGCCTGTGATTCTTTTAGTGAGGTATTTCTGAGGCCTTTCCAGTTGTTGCAGATGTCTTGAGAGGTACATACCAAACGGAGCGTTGTATTTTATCATGGGTCTAATGAGGGATGAGTACAGTGAGACAATGACCTCCTTTTTTCTGGATGAAAAGCCCTTCGTGATGAGGTGTGCCACATAGAAGGATTTCCTGACTGTTGTGGCGATGTGGTTATCGAAGGTGAGACCACTGTCCACCTGTGTCCCTAAGTCTCTTATCACACTTTCTGTGTTTAGTGTACTGCCACCTATATGGTAATTCATGGATACATGTTTTTTCCCAAAGGGGATAACAATACAATGTTAAGTTGTCAATCTCGCCTTCATTCTTGCTTGATGGGTTCGGAGCCGATCCTCGGCTCCGACTCGGCACTTGCTAAGCTCGAGAGTCACTTTTACCAGCTCGAGGCAGCCCCATATCCCATGATGCAAGGCGGTAAGTACCCAGATCTCATTTGCCGCTTCGCTGATGAGGTCCTCCTTTTACCAGCTCCTGGTAAGTGAATTATTACTTTACTATTTTAGCCCCTTTTTACAAAAAAAACCTTAAATTATTAATTTTAACTTAGTTTTAATTCCTTTCTGACAGAAAATTTCCCTGTCTCCTCAAAACTTTTAGTCAGACTAAAACCCATCCCATCCCCCCCTGTTAGTGTGTGTGTGTGTGTCTGTTAGTGATACCTTTTGGTATATTTATTTTAATTTCTTGGACTGGTGTGTGTGTGTGTGTTTTACACCATGTCTAAAGAAAGGGTCTCAGGCTTTAAGAAGTGTGACTCGTGCTGTCAGAAGATGTCTCTGACAGACGGTCACACTTCTTGCCTGTACTGTCTGGGGCCTCTTCACCTGCAGGACTCCTGTGCTATATGTCATTCTTTTAGCCAGAGAGTCTTGCAGGAAAGAAGAAATAAATTGATTTTGAGGGGCCTTCTTTAGCCGGAGGGCTCTCCGGCTAAGTCGGCCCCATCTAAGACTTCTAAGTCTTCCAAGGCCCAGGCTTCTGTGTCCAAGCCTGTGGCCTCGGCTCCGACTCATTCAGAGTCGAGATCGGCTCCGGCCGGAGCCGATTCTGGGTTACCTAAACCTTCGGCACCGATGGCCATCGGTGCCGACTCTGGTTCGACCACTTCGGTGTCGGCTCCGATCAGTTCCGACCACCATGTGGCCCAGGCATCGGTGTCGGCTCCGATCGGCTCCGACACCCTTACATTTATGGCCGTATCGTATCCGGCTGGAGCCGATACATCGAAGCTACCTGTCGGTGCCGATAAGTTGTCGGCTCCGACAGTTTCAGTAGTTTCATCGAAGAGGTCTAGGTCCCCTTCCTTGGAGCCGATACTTTCGGCTCCGGCTTCGCCTCTCCTCTCGGAGCGGAGCCATCGGAGCCGATCTTCAAGGTCATCCAGGCTTTCTGACCATGATTTGGAGAGAGTGGTCAGTAGACTACTAAAGTCACAGGCACTGGCCCAAATGCTACATACTCCGTCTCAGCAGACGACTATTAGTCCACACCCCATTGCAGTTCCTCCTTCGACTCTACCCCAGAGTTTGGAGTTGGAGTCTTCGGGAATAGTTTCTGCTACGGCTGAGGGACAGATACCCCCTTCTGCTCCTTCAGCCTCTACTCTTATCTCCTCTTCGAGACCTTCCTTAGAGGGATTCGGTGGCCGGGCTTCCCTGGTCTCCTCCGAGGGTGAGTGGCATCGGACCCTTGGCCAGACCTGGTGTTCCTCTTCGAGCCTCGGCCTTGGTGAGCTCGGCTCCGACATCTGCCTCGGAGCCTTCCTTTTCAGTGGGTCCTGGGTTCCTAGCTCTTGGAGCGGGTTCTCTCGGACCTCCCTGGGAGGAGCCTTCGAGGTGATGAAGAGTGTGCTGGCCTCTGGACTCAGCCAGCAGTCTGTTCCCTTAGCTCCTCCCTCTATAGTGCCTGTTGACATCTCTGCCACTTCTCTTGCTCCCGGACCCAGAGATCCTCCGCCTCAGGTTTCCCCACTGGGAATATCCCCCTCTTCTGAGGATTCTCCTGATTTGTCGGGTGATCCTCCGCGGAAGAGGACTTGTAAGAGGAAACACGTAGACTCCCCCGAGTCTATCACTTCGGATACTGACTTAGATGAGTCAGAGGGATCCCCAAGATCCCCCTCTGAGGATGTCTCCTTCTCAGACATCCTAGAACTCCTTAGACAGAGGGGAAACTGGCCCACCAACAATCCCTCTGAGGATGAGTCAGTATACCTGGAGTCGTTTGTATCTCGGCCCTCCACCTCCTGGGTGTCTCCGCCTTTCGACCCCCTTATGCAGGTTATTGCTCGAAAGGCGTGGACTGCTCCTGACTCTGTAGAGCCTGTCCCTAGGAGGCCTTCTAAATTTATTACTGCCCCGTCGGACAAGCAATTCCTTACAAAAGGTGTCCCCGCTGATGCCATGGTGGTGGCGGCTGCCACCAAGAAGGAACTTGCAGATCCTTCCGTACCTGTCCATCCTCCTAATAAGGACTCTAGGACCATGGATAGATATGGTAAGCGGATGTTTTCTTCAGTGACCTTTGCTATGCGTTTGCTGAACTATCTTTGTCACTTCACCAGACTCCAAAGGGATATCCTTAAGGAGCTAGGTGAAGTTGTGCAGGATCCTACAGCTGCGGGGGCTCAGGAAAAAATTGCTTCGCAGCTAGGAACCCTTAACTCCATTGCAAACTCCTCCATGCGGCTTATATCATATGCTGCTGATGGAGCGAGTAGGGCCGCAGGTACAGGTGTGGCTCTTAGACGCCAAGCCTGGATGCGACTATGTAATTTTGCAGATCCCTTTAAGGCGTCCTTCACATAACTCTCCCTTTGATGGGTCAGCTTTGTTTGGCCCTCAAGTGAAGGAAACGTTGACCAGGTGTGAGCAGGACGGCAAAACTCTTTCTGCCGTAGGAGTCCGTTTTCCCACCCCTTCTAGACCTTATCCCAAAGGACAGAGGGGTGGCAAAATGTGGTTCCATAAATCCCAAGGAGTCACGCGGATTCACGTGGTCAGTTTACCCCTAGAGGCAGAGGGGGGTAAGAACAACAGACGCCGCTCTAGAGGCAGAGGGGTCCACAAAACCAGGGAAACAGAGAGTCTCTCTGACAAGCCCTTTCAGCATCCCTGAGATGTTGCCCGGCTGTCCCTCCTTGGAGGCAGTCGGGGGAAGACTATCACTGTACCCAGAAGCCTGGCGTTCTCTCACTCAAGACAGATGGGTACAGTCGATCATATCCGAGGGTTACATAATTCCTTTCGAGGAAAGTCCTTTCTATCCCTCAAATTCCCTCCCAGACGTACCACCGGTCTAAGGGAAATTGCAGAGTTGGAAGTCTCAAAACTACTGCAAAAAAGAGCCATTCAGCCAGTTACAACAGACCATTCAGAGCCCGGACTCTACTCAAGGTTCTTTTTGGTCCCCAAAAAGACGGGAGACTGGAGACCAATATTGGATCTCAGCAGACTCAACAAGTCTGTGAGGAAGACAAGATTCCGAATGGTCACTCTTCAGTCGATTCTATCCTTCTTGCAGAAGGACAACTGGATGTGCTCAATAGATCTTCAGGATGCGTACTATCACATAAAAATTCACAGGCGCTCCAGGAGATTTCTCCGCTTTCGGCTGGGGTCCAGTCATTTCCAGTTCAGAGCCCTGCCCTTTGGTCTCACCACAGCCCCCAGGGTGTTTACCAAATGCATGGCAGTGGTCACGGCTCACCTGAGGCGTCAAGGATTCCAGGTGTTTCCGTATCTCGACGACTGGCTCCTGTCAGCCACCACCAGGCATCAGCTTGTTCAAGCCAGGGATTACACAATAAATCTTTGTTCTCATTTGGGCATCTCGATCAACTTCGAAAAGTCATCCTTATTGCCCTGCCAGTCTATTACTTTCATAGGCGCAAACTTAAACACTGTTCGGATGTCAGCTACCCTTACAGACCAAAGAGTTTCAGACATTCAAAGTCATGTCAGGATCATTCTAGCCAACAAGAAGGTACAGGCCAGAATGGTTCTAAAAGTATTAGGTCTCATGGCTGCGACCATTACTCTTCTTCCCCTGGCTCGCTTCTACATGCGCCTTCTTCAGTGGATGTTGTTCACTCAGTGGTCTTACCAACAACTTCCAATGCGTCACCACATTCTGGTGACACAGATTTGCAAAAATCATCTTGCTTGGTGGATCACTTCTCCCCAGATTCACCAAGGCAGACACTTTGTACCCCCATGCCCGGTAGCCAATGTCACCACGGATGCCTCCCTGATCGGGTGGGGGGGGCATTATCAGGACAGGATGGTTCATGGGACGTGGCAACCGTTCGAGTACCACCTGCACATAAATGTCCTAGAGATGAGAGCAGTGCTTTTAACGTTGCAAGCCCTCAACGACTCTCTTCCTGTAGGGACAATTGCAGTCCACACAGACAACATGTCTGTAGTTTGGTATATCAACAAACAGGGCGGAACCAAGTCCTACCCCTTGTGTCGAGAAGCGCTCAGACTGTGGCAATGGGCGATCTCCTCTCATTGGTTTCTGGTAGCAACGCACATCCCTGGGAAAACCAACATTTTAGCGGACAGATTGAGCAGAGCTATTCTCATGCCTCACGAGTGGTCTCTCAAGCAATCTATAGTGGAGGAGATTTTTCTGGAATGGGGTCGCCCATGTTGCGATCTTTTTGCTACTCCCCAAAACAGCAAATGCCCAGACTTCTTCTCTCTCTTCCCTCTGTCAGGCCATCCCCCCAGAGACGCTCTGACCCAGGATTGGCCCCAGGGACTTCTTTATGCTTTTCTTCCTTTTCCTCTAATCCCTCAGGTTATCCAGAAAGCTACCGTTTTGAGAGCCAAAATGATTCTCATTGCTCCTTATTGGCCTCGACAAGTTTGGTTTCCGTTCCTCCATCGTCACCTTTTGGTGCAGCCATGGCATCTGGACCCAGTGCCAGATCTTCTGGTTCACCAATCCGGTCAGCTGCACCGGTCTATCCCTTCTCTCAACCTCTCAGCATGGTTGCTCCACTTCCTTCCTTAGCCAGGCTTCCTTTGATCTCTAACCCTGTTAGAGACATCATAGTAGCTTCTTTAAAATCCTCTACCAGGAGGATTTATACAAGCAAATGGAAACGTTTCTCTTATTGGGCTAAAGCCAAGAATATCGATCCCTTCACTGCCCCAGTTCAGGCAGTTTTGGACTTCTTAGCGGAGATTTTTCACGCAGGCTCCTCTTCTTCCACAGTTAGAGTTCAACTGGCTGCTATCTCGAACTTTCATGTCGGGATCGCAGATCACAATATCATGTCCCATAGGCTTTGTAAAGCCTTCTTGAAAGGAATTTTCCTGCTAAAGCCTCCAATCAGGAATCCTCCTCCTCAATGGGATCTAAATTTAGTGCTGACATCCTTGATTCTTCCCCTTGAGCCAGCTGTTTCTTGCTCCCTAAAATTTCTTTCTTGGAAAACATTATTCCTAGTAGCTATTACATCGGCCAGGAGGGTGTCTGAACTTCATGCTCTTTCGGTTCGACCCCCCTATTTGGTCTTTCACAAGGACAGAGTATCATTGAGAACTAATCCGACCTTTTTGCCTAAGGTCGCCTCAAAGGCTAATTTGAATCAATCCATTGATCTCCTTGTATTTTTTCCAAACTATTCAAACAGATCGGAACAAAAATTACATTATCTTGATGTCCACCGCCAACTCAGATATTATTTGGACAGAACTAAACAATTTAGGAAATCCGATCAACTCTTTGTTTCCTATGCGGATAACAGGAAAGGCATTCCTGTCTCTAAAGTGACTTTATCTAGATGGCTTTCTTCTGTCATCTCTGAAATTTATCTGCTTAGGGGAAAGCAGCTGTGCTCAAAACCTAAAGCACATTCAACTAGGAGCTTAGCTACTTCTACAGCCTTTCAAGCTAGACTTCCTTTAGACACTATTTGTGCATCGGCCACTTGGGCCACTCCTCATACTTTTGTTTCCCATTACAAATTGGACTTGGCCTCCAGGGACAGAGCCAGTTTTGGCTCTACAGTCCTCAAGAGTCTGTTCCGTTGAGCCACCCAGGATAGAGGTGCTAGGGACGCGGTCCCATCAAGCAAGAATGAAGGCGAGATTGACAACTTAACATTAAGAAGTTATGTACCTACCATAACGTTCCATGTTAGTTGTCTTCTCGCCTTCTTTGCGACCCTCCCTCCTTCCCCCAGGCCTGGACAGACCTTTCTACAAGAGATTGTTATGCTGAAGACCATTCAGAACTGGTCCTTCTTTCATCCTGTAGGCTTTCTTTCTTCCTTTGGGAAGTATTTATGCTTGGTGCTATTGCCCTTTGTCATCAAACGAGATCTGGGTACTTACTGCCTTGCATCATGGGATATGGGGCTGCCTCGAGCTGGTAAAAGTGACTCTCGAGCTTAGCAAGTGCCGTGTCGGAGCCGAGGATCGGCTCCGAACCCATCAAGCAAGAAAGGAGGCGAGAGAAGACAACTAACATGGAACGTTATGGTAGGTACATAACTTCTTATTTCTTGGCATTGAGCTTGAGCCCATGGCTCTGGCACCAAGCATCTGTTTCTGTAACGCCCTTTTGTAGAATATCCACATCATTTGGGGATTCAATAATGGCTCCCAGTTTGCAGTCATCTGCAAACTTTGTTAGCCAGAGTCCCTTAGTGTTGACCTGTACTTCAGAGAAGTAGATGCCAAAGAAGAGCTGTCCTAGGACTGAACCCTGAGGTACTCCACTTGTCACTTGTCTGGAGCTGGATTTGGAGTCGGCTACTTTTACAGTGTGGGTTCTATCAGTAAGCCATTTAGCAACCCATTGGGTGACATAGGGATTAATGCCCAACTTAGTAAGTTTATCTATGATTCTAGAGTGGGGGATGGTGTCAAAGGCCTTGTCAAGGTCTAGATAGGCTGTGTGGACCACCTTACCCTTGTCCATGGCTCTGGAGACTGATTCAAATAAGTCAATCAGGTTCAGGAGACAAGATCGGCCCTTCACAAACCCAAACTGGGTGGGGTCCAGTGTTTGAAGGTTGCCAATGTCTTTGTTTATAAGTTCCATGATAATACGCTCCATGGCCTTGCAGATAAGGCTTGTCAGACTGATGGGACGGTAGTTTCCGGGATCCAAGGTGGATCCCCCCTTGTGGATTGGGATAACTGTAGCTCTGCGCCACTCAGTGGGCACGAAACCTGAGGTGAGGCTATGATTAAACATGACACTTAGGTGAGGTGCCAGTTCAAATTGTAGTTCATGTAGTACACAGCCCGGGATGTCATCTGGTCCCATGGATGCTGTATTCTTGGCTTTAGAGAGTGCGTTTTGTACCTGTGTGGCCGTTATTACTGGAATTTGGCAATCTTCCAGTATTGAGATGGGCCATTTAGGGGGTGAGAGGGGGTTGAAGTTGGCACTGAATCGATCTGCCAGGATAATGGCAATATCCTTTGGATCAGTATATTTAATGCAATTCTGTTTTAGCTCAGAGCAGATCTGAGCATTTGCCATTTAGATTCTTGACATAGTTATAGAATGCTTTGTGGTTGTCTTTGGAATCTTTGGCAATTTTATTTTCGTAACTAGCTTTGGAGGATTTTATGAGGCATCTCAGTTTCTTACTGAGGCTAGTAAGGGAGTTTTTTGCATCCTGGGATTTTCCTCTTTTCTGCAAAAGCTTCTTCCTTTTGTTGTAAAGTTTGTTTATGGCAGGGGACCACCAGATTGGCTTCCTTTTTTTGGATGAGAGCATTTTGGTTCTATTTGGGATGGCACGATTCATGCATGAGTGGATGTGCTCGTACAGTGCCTTAGTGTAGGATTCAGCAGTTGAACCTTCAGTTCCCGTCTGCATGGGTGTCATGAAGTTTGTCACTTCTGACTTGAGTAGCATGAAGTTGGCTTTGGAGAGGTTTTTTATGGTGGTTTCTTTACTGGGGGGTGGGGGGTGGGATGTGGATGTTAAGGGTGATTAGCTTATGGTCACACCTGACTAACGAGGGCGTGACCATAGGTATGGAGCATTGATTTCCCATGTTGGTAATGACCAGGTCTAGGATATTGGAGCCCCTGGTGGGACTATGGATTAGTTGATCCAGGGCGTTGGAATTTATGAATTCCAAGAACCGTTGCGCAAGGTGTTGGGACATGAGTAGTTTTCCCAGTTAATGGCAGGGTAGTTAAAATCACCCAGTATTAGGGTGTTTGGATCTATCTTAATATTTTCCAGTATGTTTAGAAAGGTGTAGTGAGAATCTTGGGGTATGGTGGGGGATCTGTAGCAAGCTACAATTTGGATTGCAGTCTTACATAGTGTTAGTTGCACTTGGAGAATTTCAGACACATTGTGTTGGCCAACTAGCCTGGTGGTGTGAATATCCTTGGTGAATATTGACACTCCTCCACCTTTAGTGTTTCGGTCCTGGTTTGGTGGCCGAAAAGTGTGGTAAGAGTTGTAGCCTGGTATTGCAGGGGTGCTCTCTGGAGCCTTGAACCAGGTCTCCGTTACTGCACAGATATCGATGTTCTCCATTTTTAGGAGTGCCTCGAGAGAGTGCATTTTGAGGTTTAGACTTCTAGCATTGAGTAGCATTACCTTCAGATTTTGCATGCTTGTACCTGTTACGGTGGTGGTTTTGTCCTTTGAAGTTTGCCTAAAAAAGGCACTATAGGGGTGGCAAGAGCCTTAGCCAGTAATCTCTGGCAAAGCATCGTGGTCTGTCAATCATGTCATCCCAGGCAGACAGATACTGGATCCCCTTTGAATGACACCATAAGCTTAGCCAATTGTTGAAGTCAATCATTTTATCCTTATATTGTGGTATCATTCTGGGCGAAGGCAGGATGCTACTCAGGGCTAGGGTCATACCTGCCTGGGCCACATGATCCGAGAGCTCTTCCATGTCTCCTTTCATGTAGTCCAGGGAGGTACTTCTCAAGTCATTCACTCCAACATGGACAATGACAGAGTCATATTTGTACTTGTTGTGGAGTGACTTTGTGCATGCGTTATGTGGCGGATCCTGGCACCCGACAGGCAGCTGACTGTAATTTTCTCCTTATTCAACCTGGTGAGAGGGACATCAGTGTGCCGGACTATAGAGTCACCTATGACTAAAGTGTTAGGTACATTGTCTTGCCTTAGGGTCTGTTGCTGGGTGGCACACTGGTGTTGTGAACTATGTGACACATTGGTTGTGATTGGTGTTTGTTTGCGTTTCAGCTTCAGAGGTCTTTGTTGCTTGGGCAGGTTACAGTTAAGGGCCTCTGCATATGTGGATTTAGTGTTGCTATATGTGGGTGTTGGTGGTGCGGGTTTAGAAGGGCTATGTGTTGCTTGAGGTGTAGTGTGGGTGTTAACCTTCTCCTCTTGACTGTTTAGCACAATCTTGGGTGGAGAGAGCTTTGCTTACATTTTGGCTATGTAAGTGCATCTCTCACAGGTTGTAGTGTTGGGTGGTAGGAGGAGAGGGTTGTCTGTGTACATGAGGCAATTGCTGCATTGCCCCAGTATGCCCAGATTCACCAGGTGGACAGGAGAAATCACGGAAGCTGACCCTTGGACATGCCTGGTTTGGGGCTTTTTTTTTTTCTTTGTAAAGTATAGGAGCTGTTTCCTTAGCAAGGTACTTTGCAATTATAGGCTGTTTAGTGCCTACTATTAATTTCTCCTTGTTAACAAGGAGAGTTCAGTGTTTGTATGAGTTTAAGGCTTCCTAGTGCTTTCCAGCAGGTATTAGAGAAAGTGCTAGTCACAGGGATGCTTAAAGGTAAGATTGAAAAGAATGCACTCTGCAGTTTGCACTAGAGAAGTTAGATGTGAAAGTAGGTAACTTGAGTTTTACCTGTTTAAAATGTTAAGGTTTAGTGGAGAGTTACTATTTTTAAAACAGCAAGATGGATTGAAAGGGGTGGTCACTTTTGTATTTTGGTACTACGAAATACTGTAGGATGGCCAATAAATTTAAATAATTGAAGGGGTGGGATTTCAAAAATGATGATTTTGTGATTACTCACATAAGCCAGTGAAAGTAGAGAGAAATGAGATATATGGTCAGATTAACATAAGAGGTGGGCAACCAGAAAGACAGTGGTATTTAACAAGACAACTTAAATGGGTGTGAGGGCGGGAAAAAATTCTGCCTGACTCAGAACAAAATCCCCGCCCGGATCTAATATCCCACCCCCCTAGATCTCCCAGTCCCGAATCTGGACAACCTCAAGCTCACAGCTTGGCTGCTTCAGTTCCACTCGTAGCTAGGACTCCCTGTATCTCTTCCCCAGTTAAAACCATTCTAGTAGTAGCGCACAAGCCTTCTACTAGAAAGATCTATAGCAGCAAATGGAAACGTTTCTCCATTTGGGCGGAACGCAAAAATTTGGATCCTTTTACAGCTCCTTTGCCACTGTATTAGACTTTCTTTCAGGACTGTTTCATCAGGGGGCTAGCTACTCCACAGTCAATGTTCAACTAGCAGCTATCTCTCATTATCACGTGGGAAATGAATTGGGTCCTTTGATCACCACAAAATTGTGTAAGACCTTTTTGAAGGGCACCTTTCTGCTCAGACCTCCGGTGAAGGATGTAGTCGCTCCTTGGGATTTAACGCTGGTGCTTCAGGCCTTGACAGCTCCCCCGTTTGAGCATGCTGCTTCTGTAGATCTTAAATTCTTGTCATGGGAAACGGCTTTTCTTGTCGCTATCACCTGGCTCGAAGGGTTTCTGAACTACAGGCCCTCTGTGTAAAACCCCCATACTTGACCTTTCACAAGGATAGAGTTACCTCAGGACCAATCCCTCCTTTCTTCCCAAGGTTGCCTCTGAGTCAAATATTAACCAGTCCATCAACCTGCCATTTTTTTTCCTAATTACCATAACAAAGGGGAATACAAACTACACTCACTGGATGTGCATAGACAACTTTGCTTCTACATCCACAGGACATCTGGTCATAGGAAATCTGATCAGCTGTTCGTCTCCTTTGCCAAATTTAACTTGGGTAAATCTGTGTTTAAAGTCACACTGTCTAGATGGATTTCACAGTGTATCCTTTTAGCATTTGAAAGTTCGGGCAGGCCCGCACCTCAGGGAGTCCATGCCCACTCTACTCGATCTATCTCTACCTCTGCGGCTTTTAGAGCTAGAGTCTCTTTGGATGATATTTGCTCGGCAGCCACTTGGGCTTCATCTCATACTTTTATCAATCACTATAAATTGGACATTATCTCCAGAGGGAGAGCATCCTTTGGCTCTGCAGTGCTCTGGAACATCCTTCCATGAAGGCCGCCCAAGATTCAGGTAGCTGGGGACTCTGTCCCATAGGTTGCTGCACAAATGAAGTTAACTACTTCAGATTAAGAAGTTATGTACTCACCACAACGTTCCATCTGAGTAGGTAAACTTCATTTGTCAGCAACCGTCCCTCCCTCCTGCCCCCTCACTTGCGAATGTCTTCATACTCAGGTCCATGGATTTTACTCACTTTATCTTGAGATTAATAATTTTATAGAAGTTTCTGCTGTTGGGCAAACTTGATCTGAGGTCAGTCTGGGTTGGCAGGGGATTATGGGTAGGGGGAGGAGCTTGGAGCTCAGATCTAAAGCTGTTGAAAACTGCCGGCTCGGATCCGAGGTTGGATTCGATTCCCATAGGTTGCTGACAAATGAAGTTTACCTACTCAGATGGAACGTTATGGTGAGTACATAACTTCTCATTTGCTTTTTATTTGTTGTATTACTTTATTGTCTTTTTCTATTTTGAATACTGTGATATGTTTTATTTACCGTGTGTTTTACTTGTATTCTGCTTTTAACTCCATATTAAAACTTGAAAAGAGACCACAGCTCTGTCTCTTGTGAGTCAGATAGAATTTGTTTCCACCTTGCCACATGGTTACTGTTGTGTTCTTAAACACCACTGTCTTTCTAGTTGCCTGCCCCTTATGCTAATTTGACCTTATATCTCATTTCCTCTTTGTTTTTTACTGGCTTGTGTGAGTAAGCACAAAAATTATCATTTTGTGAAATCACTCCCCTTCAACTATTTAAATTTATTGGCCATCCTACTGTATTCCATAGTACCAGAATACAAAAGTGACCACCCCTTTTCAGTCTATCTTGATGTTTTTAAAATAGTGACTCTCATTCTCCAGTAAAACTTAACTTTTTGACAGGTAAAACTTAAGATGCGAAGTTGTTCAATCTCGCTATTTATTATTACACATGGGTACGGAGCCGAGCCATCGGCTCCGAGTCGGCCGCTTTACTAGCTAAAGATCTCAAAGTAACTTGAAGCCAGGCCCCTATCCTATGATGCTGTCTGTCCTACCTCATATCTAGTTTGCCACTGCAACTGATCGCAAGGTTGTCGGAGCGCTCGGGACAGTATATTTACTTTATTGGCTTTTTGACAATTTTTCTGCTTATAACTCTTTAGATAACTAAAGTTTATTCTAGTTTTATAACTTTTGAGTGAGTTAGCTTCTTGAATTCTTTATTTTAAATGACTAGAGTCGTTTGTTTGTTTACAGAGCAGTTGCTCTTAGGCCTCGGCCATTCCTTGGTTAACCACTATTCTTTTCATATATATATATATATATATATATATATATATATATATATATATATATATATATATAGAGTGTGTTAGTGTGTTAGATAGTTGTGTGTGTTAGTTCATTATATTTATATTCTTACAGTTGTATAGGGATTTGGCAACTTAGAACTGTTAATATATTTACTGTGTGCAGTGTGGTTTGTTTCAGTAACTGTGTTTTTGTGTTAGTGTTACTGTATATTGTTGGTGTATATTGAATGTTGTTCAGGGATCTGACAACTAGTATAGTGTGTTTGCTTATTTACTGTTTTTCTGTAACTATAACATGTCTGATTATAGGGAGAGACTGAAATCTGGCTTCAAGAAGTGTCCAAAATGCGGGCAGAAGATGTCCATTACGGACGCCCATGTAAATTGTGTTGATTGTTTGGGGCCTGTTCACCTCCAGGAGGATTGCTTTATCTGCCATTCCTTCAGTAGTAGAGTTTTACTAGAGTGAAGAAGGAAGCTGGTAGACAGAAGCTTGTTGAAGCCTGATTTTCAAGAAACCATGGACAAGGCTGACCAGACCTCCAAGTTATCGAAGGGGTCGAAGTCTTCGAAGGCGTCCTTGGAGCCCAAGTCATCAGCTCCAAGCCTTTCCGTGAAGGTGTGGTCGTTGGCTCCACAGTCTTCGGAGCCATACACCGAGCAGGTGTATCGGAGACGGTCCCTGGTCTTGCAGCCGGTCTCCGAAACTTTGAAGTCACCCATCCTTCAATCGGTGGCGTCTTCTGTTCCTCCGACTCGTTCTTCGAGGACCCTTTCTGATGTGGATGTGGACCGGGTGGTGCAGAGGATTCTGGAGAACCCGGCACTGGCTAAGTTGCTATCGGCCTCGACTCAACAGGGTTCGAGGCCTGATACCGTCCCTCCGGCTGTGACTACTCCTCCTCTGAGCAGAGCAGTGCCTTTGGAGCTGTAGGAGGAGGATCTGATGGTTGTGGAGTCTTCGGAGCCCAGGTCTATTCCAGTGCCTTCAGCTTCATCAGCCCTGACTTCTTCAGTTCCATTGGAAGCGTCTCGTAGCCGACACTCTCTCTTCGGTTCCGGGAGGGAAGAGTCGAACCGATGCGTCAGTTCCGAATCTTCCAATTGGGGCTTCAGTGCAGATGAGCTCGGCTCCATCCTCTGGTTCGGAGTCCATTGTTTCAGTGCCGGGGAAGTTGCTGTCTTCTTCGGAACTGGTGGCTTCTTTGGGTCGGAGCAGTGGTGCCTTCGATGCCATGAGGAGGGTTATGTCATCTAAGAAACACACATCCTCTGGTCCTTCCTCTTCCTCCCCTAAAGTGCCACTTTCTGCCTCTGCATCGCAGGTCCCTGTGATTCGGAGCCTCCGGTAACCCCATTGGGTGACCCTTGATCTTCTGAGATCTCACCAGAAGTCCCCACTGAAGAAGTTCCCAGGAAGAGATTATACAAGAGGAGGCAATTAGATTCCCCACAGGAGTCTTTGACATCAGACACCGACTTAAAGGAATCGTAAGGGTCCCTACGGTCCCCCTTGGAGGATATCTCCTTTGCGGATGTTGTGGAACTCCTAAAGCAGAGGGGTGACTGGCAATCCGTTAGCCCTACTGAGGATGAGTCAGTGCTCCTGAAGATGTTTGGGTCTCAACCTTTCACCTCCTGGGTGACTCCGTCCTTCGACAAGTTGATGGAATTGGTTGCTCGAAGGGAGTAGGAGTCTCCTGATACTATGGAACTGGTCCCTCAGAGGCCCAGCAAGTTTATCACCTCCCCCCAAGACAAGATGTTCCTCACTAAGGGAGTCCCCGTTGATGCCATGGTGGTGACGGCGGCCACCAAGAAAGAGATACCAGAAACCTCTTCTACTGTCCATCCTCCTAATAGGGATTCCAGGACGATGGACAAATACGGGAAAAGCATCTTTAGGTCTGCGACCTTTGCTATGCAATCACTTAAATATTAGACTCATTTTATCCGTCTTCAAAGAGATTTCCTGAAAGAGCTTGGAGATACTCTGCAGGGTAATACAGCTGGAGCTCTCTCTGACAAAGTGACAGCACAACTTAATACCCTTAACTCCATTGTGAACTCGTACATGCGGCTCATTTCCTATGCAGCCGATGGTTCGAGTCGGTCAGCGAGTTCAGCGATAGCTCTTCGGAGACAGTCCTGGATGCGGTTATTCTCCTTTGTGGAAGCCTTCAAGTCTTCCGTTGTCAACACCCCATCCGATGGCTCTTCTCTTTTTGGGCCCAAAGTCAAGGAGACTCTCGCTAGGTGTGAGCAGGAGGTTAAGACTCTTTCTGCTGTAGGAGTCAGTTTTTCCAGCCCTACCAGACTATACCCCAAAGGGCACAAAGGTGGAAAAATGTGGTTCCGAAAGTCCCAAGGAGCTTTCCAGAACACACATAGTGAACCCCCCTCCAGGGGCAGAGGAGGGGGTAATAATGGAAGACCCCACCTTGGCGGCAGAGGGGGTCTGCAGAACCATGGCGACAGGGATCAGTTCCTTGGTAAGCCCTATCAGCGCTCCTGAAAGGATGCCCGACTGTCCTGCTCTGAAGGCAGTCGGGGTCGCTTGGCTTTGTATCCAGATGTCTGGCTAGGAATTACAACAGATTCTTGGGTACAAAGCATCGTTACCAGTGGTCACATCATTCCATTTTTAGAAAGTCCACCTGTTGGCAAAATAATCCCAGACTTTCCACCTAGTCTCAGGGATCAAGCAGCCATAGAAATCCAGAGGCTGCAGGAAAAAGAGAGTCATCCAGCCAGTCCCAGCAGACCAGATAGGATCCGGAATTTACTCCAGATTCTTTTTAGTTCCAAAGAAGACAGGGGACTGGAAGCCCATCTTGAATCTCAGCAGACTCAACACATTTGTAAAGAAGGAGAAGTTCCGGATGGTCACGCTTCAGTCTTTTCTTCCATTCCTCGGAATGGGCAATTGGATGTGCTCTATAGATGTCATAGATGCCAGGCCATCCAGAGATCATCTGCATTTCCGTCTGGGAGCTAGTCACTACCAATTCCGAGCACAGCCCTTTGGACTCACAGCAGCACCCAGAGTGTTTACCAAATGCATGGCAGTGGTTTCGGCTCACTTGAGGTGTCTAGGATTCTGAGTGTTTCCATATCTGGACGACTGGCTCCTTATTGCCGCTTTCAGGCATCAACTAATTCTGTTCAGGGATCACACTCTCAATCTCTGCTCTCAGTTAGGCATCACTATCAATTTCGAAATGTCTGCGTTGTCACCATCACAGCGTATCTCTTTTATCGGAGCAAAACTAGACACTACCACTGCCACAGTAAGATTGCTCCTGAACAGAATAGCCACTCTCCGAAACCAGGTCACGGACATTCTGCAGAAAAGAAAGGTACCAGCTCATCAAGTACTGAAACTCCTAGGCACCATGGCAGCTACGCTCATAGCAGTTTTTCTGGGACGTATGCACATGAGGATTCTTCAATGGTTACTTTTCACCCAGTGGTCGTACCCCCAACTTCCCATGTCATTCTTAATCATGATTACGGATTCTTGCAAGAAGGATCTTCGCTGGGGGTTGACCAGCCAACAAGTTACAGTGGGTCGACCATTTGTTCTCCCTCTTCCGTCAGCCACGGTGACCATGGACACTTCTCTGATAGGGTGGGGTCCTTTTTCAGGGAAGAACAGCCCAAGGCACCTGGTCGGAGACTGAGACACAGTTGCACATCAATGTTCTGGAGCTGAGAGCGGTGGTTTTGGCATTGCAGCACTTCCACGACTCTGCCTCTAGAGACGATTGCAATACAGACGGACAACATGTCAGTAGTCTGGTAAATCAACAAGCAAGGGAACCAAGGCTTACACCCTGTGTCAAGAGGCCTTGAGAATTTGGCAGCGGGTTGTGTCCACTAGGCGCTTTCTGATAGCAACTCATATCCCAGGGAAATCCAACGTGATAGCGGACAAATTGAGCAGAGCCATTCTGCTACCACACAAGTGGTCTCTTCAAAACAAAGTTGTGGAGAAGATTTTCCGCAGATGGGGCCAGGCTTGCTGCGACCTGTTTGCATCCCCTATCAATGCCAAATGCAGAAGCTACTTTGCCCTAAATCCCCCACCAGGGGACAACCCAAGGGACTTGCTCGTACACGACTGGCCCCCGGGACTCCTGTATGCCTTTCCAACAATATCCCTGATTCCAAAATTCTTGCAGAAAGCCAAAACCCTGGGAAGAATTGTAATTTAGCCCCTTTTTGGTCTCGTCAGATTTGGTTCTCCTACCTCCGACTCTATCAGCTGGAAGAACCTTGGATTCTGGACCCAGTTCCAGACCTACTGACACATTCGTCAGGGGCTCTCCATCACTCCCTTTGTTCCCCCAGACTGACAGTTTGGCTGCTCCGATTCCCTACCTAGCCAGGTCACACGATTTTTCTTCAGAGGTACAGCACATTCTTGTATCTTCTCATAAGGCGTCTACCAGAAAGTTGTATGCTAGTAAATGGAAGCGATTTGCTTTTTGTGCCTCTCAAAATAACATTGATCCCTATGTTGCCCCGATTGCTAGTATCTTGGAATTCCTATCTAAGCTTTTTCACAAAGGTGCTGCAGCTGCCACTATTAGAGTTCAATTGGCTGCCACCTCAAATTTTCACGTTGGAGTTGAAGGGTCTAATTTAATGTCTCAACAGATTATGTAGTGCCTTCCTTAAGGGCACCATTCATCATAGGCCGCCTGTTAGACAACCCATTACTCCCTGGAATCTAAATTTTGTGCTGTCACGTGTTATTCTTTCCCCCTTTGAGCCTGCATCATCCTGTCAGTTGTGGCAGCTCATTTGAAACTACAGGGATTCCGGGTGTTTCTATATCTAGATGACTGGCTCCTCACCACCTCTTCCAGGCATCTACTGCTCTATGCCATAGACTTTGTTGTACATCTTGCATAAACATTAGGCATCTCAGTCAACAAAGAAACATCACAACTGACTCCTATGCAGCATCTCGAGTTCATCGGAGGAAGATTGAATACAGTGTCCTGTGTGGCCTCCCTTCCTCTTCGCAGGTTGTTAAAGTTAAGATCGCAGGTTCAGGTGATCATTTCCCAAAACAATGTTCCTGCACGTCTGGTACTACACGCTCTGGGAACCATGGTAGCAATAATAACATGAGTTTGTTTATTGAGATATCACATGAGGCTGCTTCTTGGTGTCACAATGGTCACTTCCAGTGCACCCCATGCCCCATCTAGTGTTGATAACCAACTGCTGCAAAAGGGATTTATCTTGGTGGATGAAGCCAAAAGAGAATCTTTGGGGCCATCCCTTTTCCCTCTCTCAACCCAAGGCCATTGTGACCACGGACGCTTCCCAGATAGGGTGGTGGGAGTATTTTTTGTGAAAGACTGTTCAAGGCACTTGTTCCGCACAAGTGGCCAATTTGAACATCAGTGTCCCAGAAATGAGGGCAGTGCTTTTAGTATTGCAAGCATTTCAGGCTGCCTTTCCTTTGGGGACAGTTGCAGTCCACTCAGACAGCAAGTCTGTTGTCTGGTATAACAACAAACGAGGAACCAGGTCCTACCCTCTATGTCGGGATGCCCTAAGGATTTGGCAATGGGCAATCACTTCCAACTGCTTTCTGATAGCAACACATATCCCAGGGAACTCCGACATGATTGCGGACAAACTGAGCAGATGTATCCTCTTGCCTCACGAGTGGTCTCTCAATCCCAACATAGCAACAAAGTTCTTTTGTCAATGAGGTCAGCCTTGCTGTGACCTGTTCGCTTCTCCCATAAACCACAAATGCAGCAGCTACTTTTCCCTAATCCCCATCACTGGGAGTCCCCAAGAAAAGCATTTCTTCTCGATTGGCCCCTGGGACTTCTGTATGCCTTTCTCCCAGTTCCACTAATTCCCCAGTTCCTGTGGAAAGCCCAGTGGTTGAGAAGCAAAGTGATTCTCATTGCACCTTACTGGCCCCGTCAAGTCTGGTTTCCTTTTCTTTGCCCTCACCTAGTTCACCGCCTGTGGAGTCTGGATCCACCTCCAAACCTACTGTCTCATCCTCAGGGCCTGGTGCATCTCAGTCTTCAAAATCTCAAGCTGATGGCTTGGTTTCTCCAATTCCATTAATTGCCAGGTAGAATACCTTGTCCTCTCCAGTGCAGAAGATACTTCTGGCTTCCCATAAACCGTTCCCCAGGAAACTTTACCTAAACAAATGGAAAAGATTTTCAATTTCGGCATGACCCCTTCTCAGCGTCAGTTGATAAGGTCCCGGAATATTTAGCCACCTTATTTCAAATGGGGGCGTATACGTCTACAGTTAATGTTCATCTAGTTGCCATTTTGTATTTTCATAACGGTTTTGATGACCATTCATTGATGTCTCAAAATTTATGCAAAATGTTTCTTAAAGGTGCTCTGCATTTAAAACCCCCTTTCAAAGATCAGGTAGCTCCAATGGATTTGACCTTAGTCTTACAATGTCTAGTATGACAACCCTTCGAGTCAGCAGCCACTTGTGACCTCAAGTTTTTATCTTGGAAGACCATCTTCCTCTGTAGCTATCACGTCTGCGAGGAGAATGTTAGAGTTACAGGCTTTGTGTGAATCATCCATATATCATATTCCACAAAGAAAGAGTATCACTCAGCACCAATCCCACCTTCTTTCCCAAGGTAGTATCAGAATCCAGTATGAACCAGACCATAGACAAGTCTTTTTTCCAAATTTCACAAACAAAGCAGAGTACTTCTTGCAATTGTTGGACGTCCATAGACAATAACATTTTTACTTGGACAGAATGAAATCCTCTAGAAAATCAGACCAACTATTCCTATCCTTTTCAGGTACCAGAATGGGCAAACCTGCATCAAAGGTCACCTTGTCAAAATGACTAACAGACTGCATTACTTTTATATACAACCAAAATAAACTCAAATTTGTCAACTACAATCAGAACTCAGTCTACAAGATCTGTTTCCACTTCAGCGGTCTTCCATTCCAGAGCTTCTATGGAAGGCATATGTCCATCTGCAACTTGGGCTACCCCACATACCTTTATCACTCATTAGAAATTAGACATGGTCTCCAGGGGAAGAGCATTCTTTGGCTCTATGGTGCTCAGGAATAGCCTTCCTTAGGGCCGCCAAGGATCTAAAGTAACTGGGGACTCTGTCCCATCAGTCAATAATGAATGAAGATTGACAACATCAGATAAAGAAGTGATGTTCTTACCATAATGTTCCATCTGTGTTGTTGATCTTCATTCATTCTTGACATTCCACCCTCCTGCCCCCTCCTAAATGCTCCTCAAGGTTTGGATCTAGTCCTGGGATATTATAGGGTTATATCTTAGACAGGGCTTTTTTATTTTCTTAAATATAAGGCAAACTCAATCTGAGGTAATGGTAAGAGAAGCATTGTGAGTAGAACCTTAGCTCAAGAGTTTTTGGCTGGCACGAGCTATGTATAATGGTCAAGTCGGTTCCGAGAGGTCGGGACTGAACCCATCAGTCAAGAATGAATGAAGATCGACAACACAGATGGAACATTATGGTATGAATGGTTTACTATAATTTATGAGCTCCTGCAATATATGTGTTAACGTTTGTGTGAACTGTATGGGTGAATATAAGAAAAATGAATGTGAAAAAAGTCGAACTTGGAAATGCTGACTGTTCGAATTCGACATAATTCAAACATTCACCACAGTTCCGCAACTCTACATACTGAGCAACCCACAGTAAAGACTGTTTCTGCAGGGGGACAAGCCCCCCGTGCCTTCCACACCCCCTGCTTCTAATATATACAAACTCCGAGATCGCACTACAGTGAGGAAAAGAGTACATTTCTCGATCCGCACTATAGTGCGATCTACATTAAAATGTAGACAGTCACAACAGTGAATGTTGTAGTGCATTCGCTGTTGTGCATTTCTACATTTTTATGTTCATTCATTTGATACTATCGAATGGGACATTTCGGACTGACATGAATCGCACAAAGTCCGATTGCCCATTTGATAGTAAACTGAAACCGATAAACACATAACTTTTTTTTTTTTTGGAACAAAAAAGTTTACAGAGGAATGGGCAAGAATGTATATGTCAGTGTGAGATCACTTTCTGACAACCTACCTGCCATATTTCTTTTCTGTCAATGTGTTTTTGAGTGTTTGTTGGTAATGAGAGGGAATTCATGTTCTACTTGTGCTTTTTTTATGATAAAGAGACTGGGGAAAGTGTTATGAGTTTAAGTGTGCTCCATGTGACCACTCAGTGACAACTTAAAACACCCTACCAACTTGTTCCAGCAACACTTAGTGCTTCTAGTTCCTTTTCCCAGGCTACAGCATGGGTACGCACATTGCTGTGGCTGATTCTTCTTTAGATCTAACAAGAAAGTAAAAAAAAAAAAAAAAATCACTTGCCAAGGACTACTTGCCATTGTTGCAGATGACTGAACTTGCAGCAGCCACTGGTTGATCTTCAGCCCATTCGTTTACTTTTTCAGTTTCCTGTGTTGTAGTTCTTTCAGCAATCATGCACCAGTGATTAGCCATGTTCTTCAGGTATTCCATTGTCTGACACACTGTCACAGGCATGAGAGAATCTTCTTCTCTAGGTCCAGGAAACACTCTGGGAGATCCTTCTTGGGGTAACTTGGTCAATGGACCATTAAACCAGGCAGCTGTTCCACATTAAAGGTGGTCTTCTTCCATAGGAATTCCTGTTCAAGAAAAAAAAAACTAGTAAACATTATTTTATTGAAGAAGTAATTATTGTTATAAAAGTTAAGTTCCTTACCTTGGCAAAGCAAACATTACAGGCAATGCATAACTTGTACAGTGTTCCGTTAATAAAGATGACAAAATTAAATTTATTAAAGAAGAAAAATACCAAACAAAATATAGTGTCTTTACAAAAAAAATCATTAACTTTATTTTATAAATAAACTAAAATAGAATGAATATACTCATCACAAATATGAATGCTCAAGTTATATAACAAGTAAAAGAAAAAAAAAATCATGATTAATTTGGAAGTGATCAAGAAACTAAAAAAAATCCTTAGGATCCCCCTTATCTGTAAAAAGCAAATTACCTTTGACCATTTGCCAATCAGTAGTGTGAGTAAAGGTATGGAGGGAGCCAGAGCTTCTTGAAGCTGGCTGGTTATTTCCTAGGTGGAACTTGTATGGAATTCAAATGTCTACTATTATGACTAAATGCACCTTACACAACTGTACTTTTTATGAATGTTCACAGACAGCTTAGATTTTATGTGACTAACCAATGATTTCTTCAACAATGACAACATATTTGTACCCTTTGCTAAGTTAAGGCAGGGAAAAAAAGTCTCTGCACTAATTCTGCTCACAATGGACGTAGAAAGTTATTTCCTGTAACTCTGAGGACTCATTCTGCAAGAGTAATAGCTATTTGTACTACCTTTTTTGTAATGGTGTTATAGATGATCCTTGTACAATTACAGCTTAGTTTTTTGTGAACACCTTTGTGAAGTATTATAAGCTGGATATTGTTTCTATTTCCAAGTCTTCTTTCAGCGTTGCTGTCATCCATAGTATATTTGAAGTTGTGATAACTGTGCAACTGTATTGTCCATTTTCATTAATTCCTCAGCAAATGGGTCTTAAATCCGATCTCGGATACAGCTTTGCTGCATTTCTTTCAGACTTTTGGATCTGACTCTGGAGCTCCTTCCTTTACCAATCAGAGCCTCTGGAATTGCTATTTAACTATAGCCTTCAAACAGGCTTTGTACCTTATAAATGGAGAACAGCAACAGTCACCCCCCTGCACACAGGTGGGCCATCTATAGACCCTGGAAACTACAGACCCATAAGTGTCACTAGTCTTATATGTAAACCACGGAAAGAATTATCATGGAAGTGATCAATAGTGATATATTAAACCGCAGACACTGGAACAACCCAGTTTGGTTTCGTCAAGGGCAGATCATGCCTACTCAACCTCGTGGTCTTCTTTGAGAAGGTCACCAAAGGAATGGATGACGGCAAAATAGTTCACACTGCCCACCTTGACCTGGCCAAGGCATTTGACATCATACCCCACTCGAGCATTGTCGACAAAGTCAAGAGGTTAAGTACAAACCCATATGTTACCCGGTGGATAGCCAACTGGCTCACAGACAGGACCCAGAAAGTTAGAATTGAGGAGTCCACCTCTACAAAAAGGCCAGTCACTAGTGAAGTTCCTCAGGGATCAGTCCTTGGACCTCTCCTTTTTAGCATTTACTTCTCTGAAGTCAAGGCCAATGTCATTGGTCTCTGGCTGACCAAATTTGCAGATGATTGCAAATTAGGAGCAGTCATTTAATCCCACACTGACACAGATGTTCTCCAGGAGGGACTGACACAGAGAAACAACTGGTGTCAGAGCCATGGACTAAAACTAAATGCCAAGAAATGCATAATAATATCCCTTGGAAAGTCATCCACCCCGGGTAACTATTATATTGACAACACACCCCTTAAAGTTGACCCAGTAGACTAAGGGACACACATAGACAGTAATCTAGCCTTTGACCATCATGTGTCTACAGTAGTGAGGAAATTATTCTATGTTGCACAACGTATAAACAAAGGTATGGCATCCAAGTCCAAGGAAGTCATTGCTCCACTGTATTCAGCATTCATCAGACTTGTCATTGAGTACACTGCCCCCTTTGGTATGTACCTAACCAGGCATATCCATCAATTGGAACATCCACAGAGAGTCCTCACTAAAAGAATACAGGGCTTAAATAAAATGTCCTATGCAGACTGCCTCAAGGCTCTATTCCTGTATTATGTTTCCTACAGGCTTTCAAGGAGAGATCTATGCCTGACATACAGGGTGTTCTCAGACTCCATTCTGATGGACTTCCTGCATATCTGCAAAACATGTAGCACCAGAACTACTCATTCTAAAGGCTTAAACCTTGCCTGTAATATGAATAGGACCTGCTGGCGAGACAGGTATGTATCCCAGAGATTACCAAATCTCTGGAACAGGCTTCCCATCTATGTGAGGCAGAGTTTCTCCCTTACCCAATTCAATTGCAACCTGGACAATTGGATGGGGAACAGGAAATTCATCCCTGGTTTGGTATCTATGTTTCTTATGGACCCAGGCAACCTGTAAATGATTCATCTCCCAGGCCCTAGCTTGTAAATGTTTCATCTCCCAAACCCCTGCTTACACTTATCAAGGGTATCAGAACTTGTCAGAGATTTGGGATGCATGTCTAAGCTTAAAAAGGCCCTTGTGGTCGTTAGTCTAGTAAATACCTATGAACCTGTGAACCTTTGAACATATAATGTCTCAGAACCCTGTAATACCTCAGATCTCATTTGCCTCTTTTACATTACAGACGTGGATTGTGCTGTCTCAAGCTCTGAGTGTTGTTTTTTTAACTATTTGTAATTAAAAGTAGAATATTCTGTTTTTTCCTAGATATACTATAATCCTATAATCACTCTTCCTTTTCCAGTTTTACACTTTTTTCTGCATTAGGTTTTAAACCATTTTTACTTCCTACCCATTTTTTTTTGGATACTTGTATTACCATTGCTTGTAACCATTTTTCCCTTTTATCTCTTTTGCTAATTTTTCTCTTACCTGTTTTGAGTGTATTTCTTTAATCCATTGCTGGTATTCGTCCTTTTTCTTTCCTAATTCCAAAATAACAACAACAAAAAAACCTCTTTAACTTTCTTACTAAGATGACTGAAAAGCCAACAGGTTTCTAAAAGTGCACTTCCTGTGGGCATAAGATATCCATCTCTGATGCCAGCAGGGAATGTATATATATATTGTTTAGGAGTAGCCCATCTTGAAACCCCTTTTCAGATTTGGGCAGGATTCAATTATCCATCCTTATGCAATTGACGTAATAAGTTAGTTCTAAAGAGATTGCTACCTGCTTCCTTCCTGTACAGCTTCTATTTCAGGTCTGAAACCCCCATTAAGAATTCAAAGTCATCTTCAGAGTCCAGAGAGCACTGGAAACAGTGTCCTAGCCAGTCTCCAAAACCTGCTTCTGCTTTGGAGCCACTTGCTAAACAACCTAAGAGATTGGATCTGATATGTTTGGATCCGACGACGTGGACACTCAAGTCTCTTAGTCCCAATTTCTCTCCAGAGCCTATTTTGCCTAGGCTCTCATCTTCAGTTGTACAAGAGACACCCAAAAGAATGTCTCGTCCTCCTTCCACCTCATCATCTATCAGGTCTTTGGCACTGGACAGCTCGTGTCTGACCCCTTCCTTGCTGCAGGAGCCCAGGCAGGATCGGAGCGTGGTAGTGCCTGGAGTTTTAGTTCTGTTGAAGCTTGTAACAGTTTCTCCCAGTCCTCCTGCTTTTGAGGTGGTGAAGAGGGCTTTCTCTTGCCTGAGTGTTAATTCTACTCTTGCATCTTTGGATCCTACTGAAAAAACACAAATGGCACCACAAACTACAAAAAAATGAACCAAGGCAAGAAAAACAGCACCTCAAATTCTTCAGCTCTTTATTAAAATAACAAAGATAAAAACACTGGTGGCACAAGCAAGTAAAGTTAAGTGCTTTTCGTCTAGTTTAATAACTAGACTTCTTCAGACAACTAACAGCAAATACAAACTTGTTTAAATACACTTCCCCCTTTTTTCTCTTATTAACTCAATTGTTTAATAAGTAAGCTAATGAATGACCTGAAGTGTGCAGTATAAAAAAGCTAAACAGTCATTGCTAGTAATATATGCAACATACAACCATAGTACAGTAAAGGAATTGCAAGTACAATAAAAATGCAATAAATGTGTTGACAAGGAACACTAATCTTGTAAGGATAAACATCATACTCAGCCTTTGCATTCACTATGTTAGTTAGTTGCAAAACTAGCCTATAATAATTATTAACCATAAAGGTTGTAGGTTACCTGTTCAATTTCTTAAGTTTTAAGAGGCACTGTATAGAACAATCATTGTTCTGGCAAACATCCATCCAGATCTGCCACATTAATTCCTTTTTCTCTAAAAGTAGAGATCTTGGTCCCCCCCCTGAATCTTTTGGAATATAGTCGACAACTCTAAAAGTAAAACTATGGGTGGGATTCTCTTTGATATGACTACCTTGGGCATTTTCGATTTTCCCCTTCTGATGTAGTAAAGTTGCTCATATACCCACTCTCATAGTGCCTATTAAAAGGAGAAAGAAGGGGAAAGTGTATTTAAACAAGTTTGTATTTGCTGTTAGTTGTCTGAGGAAGTCTAGTTAATAAACTAGACAAAAAGCGCTTAACTTTACTTGCTTGGTCACCAGTGTTTTTATCTTTGTTATTTTAATAAAGAGCTGAAGAATTTGAGGTGTTGTTTTTCCTGCCTTGATCTTTGGTTCCTACCTCCATACTTCCTTCAAGTCTGAGTTCTGAACCTCATCAACCTATCACTCAAGGACAGCCAGCTCGTATGAGCTTCCAGGCAGTTCCTACGCAGGAACTTCCCCTATCTACCGATACCTCTACAGATCATCCCTCTGAGGAGGTTCCATGGAAGAGGTCATGTGAAAGGAGGTACATAGATTCCCCTCAGGAATCTTTAACCAAAAGCACTGATCTTCACCAGAAAACATCTCTTTTGGAGACATCCTAGAGACCTAACCAGAAAGGTGGATGGTCTTCTGATCCCCCTTCCCAGCAAGAGTCAGTGTTCCTAGATGCCTTCGTGTCTGGCCGATATATGTCATGGGTTACCCCTCCGGTGGATGACCTTATAGATTTTGTGTCTCTCTGGGCATGGAAGGAACCGAATACCATGGAACCCATTCCCTGTCACCCCAATAAATTTCTTTCTCTGCCCAAAGACAGACATTATTGGAGTAAGGGAGTTCCTGTGGATGCCATAGTTATGGCAGCAACCACTAAGAAAGAGGTAGTTGAATAAAGCTGTACTGTTCATCCTCCCAGCAGAGGCTCCAGGGCGATGGACAGGTTTGGAAAGTGCATTTGCATCTTAGTGACTTTTACCTTATGGTTGCTTAACTACTTGGCACATTTTACTAGATTCCAGAGAGACTTGATTAAAGAGCTCTCTAAGTTTATTCCTGAGTCCATGTCAGTGGAGGAATATAAAAAGTTTCTTTGCAGCTGGCCACCCTTCAATCAGTTTCCAACGTGTCCATGAAGTTAACCTCTCATGCAGCAGAAGGTTCCTCGTGGGTGGCAGGATCAGACATAGCCATCAGGATACATACCTGGATGTACTTATGTTTCTTTTCAGAGCCTTTAGGTCTTCTTTCATCAATGCACCCTTTGATGAATCTTCTTTGTTTGGCCCTACAGCAAAAGAAATCCTCTCCCATAGTGAGCAAGATGGAAAGACCTTGTCTGCTGTGGGACTACATTTTTCTGTCCCACAGAGATCATTCTCCAGGAATCAGCGTGGAGGTAAAAAGATTTGGTTCTGAAAGTCACAAGGTCTTTTTCAGGACTCATGAGGGGAAACTTCTCCTAGAGGCAGGAGGGAAGTTCCAATGAAATACGCTACTCTCATGGCAAGGGTTTTATTGAGATTGTTTTTTCGGATAAACCCTTTCAGCGTTCCTGAAGGGTTAACAACTGCTGTTCTCTGGAGGCAGTTGGGGGGCACTTTTCTGTGCACTTGGAAGCCTGGGCATCAATCATAAATGACACTTGGTTGCAAAAAATTATATCCAGAGGATATTTCATTCCTTTTTGCAAATGCCACCAACCAGACAGAAAAATATCCATGATGTTCCACCGAATCAGTGGGAGTTAGCAGCCTTAGAAGTTCAAAAGCTGGTAGATAAAAGAGTCATCCAAGAGGTCCCAACAGAGCAGAGAAGATTCGGAACTTACTCAGGATTCTTTTTAGCGCCATAGAAAACAGGAGAAATGAGACCCATTCTGGATCTCAGCGATCTAAATCATTTTGTACAGAACTCCAAGTTCTGGATGGTCATGGCTCAGTCCATTCTACTTCTTCTACAGACGGATGACTGGATGTGCTATATTGATCTGCAGGATGCATACTGTCACATCAAAATGAACAGATGCTCCTGGAGATACCTGCACTTTTGGTTGGGGGCCAGTCATTACCAATTCAGAGTCCTGCCCTTTGGTCTCACCACAGTTCCCAGGGTGTTCACCATGTGCATGGCAATGGTAGCAGCTCATTCAGACTGCTCAGAATCAGAGTATTTCCTTACCTAGACAACTTGGTCCTCACTGCCTCAACCATGCATCTCCTTAAAAAGGCCAGGAACTGCTTACTCCAGTTATGTCAATCTTAGGGATCACAGTCAATTATGCTATGTCCCATGTTCAACCTGTTCAAGTCTTGGAGTTTAAAAGAGCTTGTCTGGACACCACCAGTCAGTTGGCCTTTCCTCCATTAAACAGACTACAGTCCTTAAGACTGCAGGTCAGACATAAGCTTTTACATCCTTCACCCCCAGCGAAACTTGTTCTTCAGGCCTTGGGATCAATGGCTGCTGCTATTACATTGCTCCTGAGCGCTTGTTTCCATATGCATGTTATTCAATGGAACCTAGCTGTCCAATGGTCAGTTCTTCTACATCTTCCGTCCTGTCCCATAAAATGTTCTCAGGTTTGCAAGAATTCTGTGCTTTGGTGGATACAGTCCAACAAAGTTTGTCAGGGACACCTCATCTGTTTCCACGCCCAATAACCACAGTGACCATGGATGCCTCCCAGTTGGGAGGCATTTCTTGGGAAGGACGGACCAAGGCACATGGCCCCCAAAAGAGACCAATTTGCATATCATTGTCCTCGAGATGAGGGTGGTCCTCCTAGTGTTTTGGGCCTTTCAGAACTCTCTTCCTCTAGGGAAAATTGCTATCCAGACAGATAATAAGAAGTTATGTACCTACCATAACGTTCTATGTTAGTTGTCTTCTTCTCGCCTTCTTTCTTGCTGGTTGGGTTTGGAGCCGATCCTCGGCTCCAACTCGGCCATCTTCAAAAGCTCGAGAGCTGCTTACTGGCTCGAGGCCCCCTCCTATATCCCATGATGCCTGGCGCTAGATACCCAGATCTCGTTTGGTAACCTAACTACAGATCTAATAATAATAATAATCATGATAATACAGTAATACAGTAACTGTATCAGGATACAGGAACCAACTGGAGAGACTGACAGTCAGAAGTAACAGCTAGAGAAGACTTAGCCAGTGATAACAAAGCCCGAGGAACTCTTCTCGGTCTACTAGGATAGGGGGATGGAGGGTGGGACGCAAGAAAGAAGGCGAGAAGAAGACAACTAACATGGAACGTTATGGTAGGTACATTACTTCTTAATGTTAAGTTGTCTATCTCGCCTTCATTTTTGCTGGTTGGGACAGCGTCTCTAGCACCTGAATCCTAGGGTGGCTCATAGGAACAGACTCTTCAGAACAGTGGAACCAAAATCAGCTCTGCTCCTGGAAGCCACATCCAGCTTATAATGTGAAATGAAGGTATGTGAATTAGCCCAGGTAGCTGCCGCACAAATAGTTTCCATTAGCAATTTAGCCTGACAGGCCACAGAATAGCTAAAGCTCTGGTGGAGTGACCTTTGGGTTTAGCAGGAAGGTCCTTGTTTCTCATCTGATATATAAAGGTAATAGTAGAAGACAACCACCTAGATAAGGTGAATTTTGACATCGGTATGCCTTGTTTTCCTTCAGCATAAGACAGGAACAACTGGTCTGATTTTCTGAATTGCTTGGTTCTGTGCAAGTAAAAGCGTAATTGTCTATGGACGTCCAACTGATGTAATTTGTATTCTGCCTTGGCATAATTCGGAAAGAACACAGGCAGTTCAAAGGACTGATTCAAATTACAATCAAAAGTAACCTTTGGGAGAAAGGAAGGATTAGTCCGAAGCGAAACTCTATCATTGTGAAAAACTAGGTAAGGAGGACGAACACAAAGAGCCTGAAGTTTAGAAACTCTTCTGGTCGATGTAACTGCAACCAAAATAAGGGTTTTCCAAGAAAGAAACTTCAGGGAACAAGAAGCTGCTGGTTCAAAGGGGGGCAGTATCAGGGAAGCTAAAATCAAGTTCAGATCCCACAGAGGCAGGGGATCTCTTACTGGGGGTCTGAGTAGAGTGGTCCCCTTCAGAAAGGCTTTACAAAGCTTATGGGACATGATGCTTGAATCAGATAGGCCCGCATGGAAGTTTGAAATTGCAGCTAGCTGAACTCTAATCATGGCAGAAGAGGATCCAGTTTGAAAAAGTTCTGCTGGAAAATCTAAAATATGGTGCACAGGGGCTGAAAAGGGAGCTATATTCCTGTTCTCTGCCCATAAGGAAAAACATTTCCATTTGCTAGCATAAGTTTTTCTAGTGGTCGACTTATGCGAGGATAAGATGATATCTGATGTAGACAGACTTCATTTGTCTGCAACCTGTGGGTATCAGATCCGACTTCGGATCCGAGCCGGCATTTCAAAAGCTTAGGATCCGAGCTCCTAGCTCCTCCCTCTACCCATAATCCCCTGCCAAGCCCTAACTGACCTCAGATTTCGTTTGCCGCGTTTCAAGTAGCAACGGATTCCTCGAGCTCCTGGCAGCAATTACTGTTCAGATAAATTTTGACAGAAAAAAAAAAAAAAAAAAACTTTAAAGTTTTACACTCTTTTTAGTTGTGTGTGTGTTTTAGGCTTTCCTCTCTTTACCTTAAAACTTTTCTTCGGGTTTTGCGTAGTTTTGTGTGAGTTTTCAGTTTCTTTTGTGTGTTAGGCCTATAGGGTGTACCATGGCAGAAGCCCCTAAGGCAGTTTTCTCAAAATGTACCGAGTGTGGCCACAAGCTGTCCCCAGCTGATGGCCACACTTGGTGCGTTAAATGCTTGGGGGTTGAACACCTGTCATCTGGTTGTACCATATGCGCAGGGTTCAACCCCCGAGCTTTAAGGGAGCGGAGGTCGAAGTTAGTACTGGCGGGACTTCTCCCTCCAGATGCGGCTTCGGCCTCTGCCCTTGTTAGCCAGCAACCTACCACGGGTGCTTCGGTCTCCCTTTCCCCGGCAGGGACTCAACCTCCCACCAAGAAGCCAGAGGATAGGGAGACCATTAGAGAGAAGGAGAGACAGAAGGAGAGACATAAGGAGAGGCACCACAAACGGCGGGCCGAGACCTCAAGCTCGGCCCCTCCGTCTAAGCGGGCCTCTCCTGTGTCTTCTAGATTCTTCCTCCTCGGCTCCATTCCCCTCAGTTCTCTTCCGGACCCGAGGAGGAGGAGACTAGCCCTTCGTGAGGTCCCCGAGGCGGCTCTCTAGGTCCGCTTCGGTGGCCTCATCTAGATCCACTTTCTCAATGTCAGAAGCAGACATGGACCGGATGATGAGGCGTTTCATCCAGGCCCAGATGCAAATGGGAGTGCTTTTAGCCCCCCCCCCCAACCGGGAGGGGCTTCAACCCCATTTTTCGCTCCCTTGGCTCCTTCTCCGACCCGTCTCCCGGGTTCGGAGCTGTCGGAGCCGGGCAGAGTTGGATCCGGGGGTGGTTCGCATCCAGTTGGTGGGCGCACCTCGGATCCGATCCATCCCTTGAGTGCTTCGGGTACTTCGGACCCGACCTCTCGGAGCCGAGGGCCTAGCCTCGGATCCGAGGGAGCTGGTGTGTCTTCGACTCCGTCTAGGTTGGAGCACATCGGTCTCTCGGATCCGACGGTCTCGGCTCCGATCCGTGCGTCGGATCTGAGTGGGGGTCGGCTCTCGGGGCTTAGAGAGGCCGGCTCTCCCTCTGCTTTCGACGTAGTGGAAAGGGCACTGTTGAGGACTACCGGACCCTCGGTCGCTGCCGCGGCTCCACCCCGCACTCCCTTGCAGCTGGGCCAGGCTCCCATCAGCCGGTCCTAGGGACAGCCCGCCTCGATGTCCCAAGTAGTTCCTTTGGAACATCTGGCTGCTGAAGAGGACTCCTCGGACACTCCCCCCGAGGAAGTGCTTCGGAAGCGTAAGTGTAAAAGGAGACACGTGGACTCCCCTGAGTCCATTACGAAGACACAGACTTGGATGAAGGGAGGGCTCCCAAGGTCACCCGGAGGCGTCTCCTTTGGAAACATTATGGACATGCTAAGAAGCGGGGGGGGGGTGGTCTGCCCCCAAGGCCTCCTCAGACGAGTCTGTGTTCTTGGAGGCATTCGAGGCAGGCCCATCTACCTCTTGGGTGTCCCCTCCTGCCGATCCTCTGGTGGACCTTATTTCCACCAGAGCATGGAAGGAACCGGACACCGTTGAGCCTGTCCCTAAGCGTCCGGATCGAATCCTGAGCCCACCGGCGGACCGCACTCATTGGAGCAAGGGCCCCCCCGGTAGATGCTATGATGATGGCCGCAGCCACAAAGAGGGAATTAGCCCAGGAAAGTCCCTCTATGCATCCTTCAAGCAAAGAGTCCCGCTCGATGGATCGCATTGGGAAGCGAGCTTTTAGTTCAGCAAACTTCTCTTTGAGAGCACTGAACTACATGGCACATGTCATCAGGATGCAACGGGACCTGATTAAAGAGTACGCGGCATCTCCCCCAGAGTCCATGTCGGCGGAGGACAAGCACGTGTACTCCACCCGTATGGCCACTCACAGATCAGTTTCTAATACTTCTATGCGGCTACTTTCTCACGCAACTGAGGGAGCCGCTAGAGCTAGTGGAGCGGGCCTCGTCATGAGGCATCAGGCCTGGCTCCGCCACTGTGACTTTGCAGAGCCCTTCAAAGCGACCTTCGCGAATGCCCCCTTTGATGGTTCTGCCCTGTTTGGCAAAACTGTTCGCGAAACGTTAGTCCAGAGTGAGAAGGACGGGAAGACGCTGTCTGCCGTCGGAGTCCGCTTCTCAGCTCCCCAGAGGTCCTTCTCGAAGAACCAAAAGGGACAGAAGAAGATGTGGTTCCGGAAGTCACAGCAGTCCCAACCTGCTCCGGACAACCAGTCCTTCCGTGGCAGAGGAGGACAGGGAGGTCACCGTCCTAGAGGCAGAGGGGCTCCTAGGAACTTTGGGTCCAGAGAACCCTTCTCTGACAGACCCACGCAACAGCCCTGAAGGGTTGCCCGGCTGTCCATCTCTGGAGGCAGTCGGGGTGCGTTTTTCGAGGCACCTGACATCTTGGGAGTCAATCACGTCGGACCGTTGGGTGCTTCGTGTGATATCCAGAGGTTATGCCATTCCCCTGAGCAAAATCCCCAGATCCCGAAGCCTCCCCGATGTACCACCTGACCAAAGGGAGGCAGCAGCTGTCGAAATTGAGCAGCTGTTAGAAAAAAGAGCCATCCAGCGAGTCCCCCGAGATCAGACCGGATCAGGGTTTTACTCCAGGTTCTTCTTGGTGCCAAAGAAAACGGGGGACTTAAGACCGATCTTAGACCTTTCCCTGCTGAACCTGTCTGTAACCAAGCAAAAGTTCCGGATGGTCACTCTACAATCTATACTCCCCCTTTTGCGGGAGAACGATTGGATGTGCTCTATCGACCTCAAGGACGCGTATTACCACATTCGGATGAACAGACGGTCCAGGTGGTTCCTTCGCTTCCGACTGGGAGCCAGCCACTACCAGTTCAGGGTCCTTCCCTTTGGTCTCACCTCTGCCCCCAGGGTGTTCACCAAGGTACTAGCAGTGGTAGCGGCCCACCTGAGACTCCAGGGATTACAGGTCTTTCTGTACCTGGACGACTGGCTCCTCATGGCATCATCAAGGCATCTACTGTGCTCAGCCAGGGACTATTTCCTCCTTATAGCCCCGAGGCTGGGCATCACCATAAACTTGGAAAAATCTTTACTGCATCCCACACAACTTATAGATTTCATAGGAGGAAGGTTGGACACAAGATCAATGCGGGCCTTCCTCACTCCAGATCGACTGTCCAGCCTGAGGTGTCATATCACAGCAGTCCTGCAACCGTTTCCAACGGTGGCTTCGGTCCTGAGGGCCCTGGATTCAATGGCAGCAGCTATTCCACTTCTTCTCCATGCTCGCTTACACATGCGTGTTCTTCAGTGGGCCCTACAGGTCCAGTGGTCTCCGCTGTACTCTTCTCTCAACAGCCCGATAGCTATCAGCAAGGCATGCAGGGACTCCATGTTTTGGTGGCTCCAGTCACCGGCGCTCCTAGCAGGGAGACCCTTTTGTGCAACATTCCCCCTAGCCACGGTGACCACGGACGCTTCTCGCCTCGGGTGGGGGGGGCATTCTGCGGGCAAGATTGTCCAAGGCACGTGGAACAGTTCAGAGACCTCGTTGCATATAAATGTCCTGGAGATGAGGGCGGTGCTCTTAGCGTTGCAAGCACTTCACAGCCTTCTCCCTGCAGGGACTATTGTGATCCAGACGGACAACATGTCGGTAGTCTGGTACATCAACAAGCAGGGGGGAACCAGGTCCTATCCCCTTTGTCGAGAGGACATGAGAGTCTGGGAATGGGCAATCTCCACCAAACGCTTTCTTGTAGTAACGCACATTCCGGGAAGGTCCAACATCCTTGCGGACAAGCTCAGTCGCACCATTCTTTCTCCTCACTAATGGTCTCTCAATCCTCTGGTAGCGAAGAAGATTTTTGCCGTCTGGGGGCAACCTGCTTCCCCCACCTGGGTAATCCCAGAGAGACGCACTGGTGCATGCTTGGCCTCCCGGTCTCCTTTATGCTTATCCTCCACTACCTCTAATGCAGAGGCTCTTGCAGAAAGCCAACAGTTTGGGGAGCAGAATGATTCTCATTGCCCCATTCTGGCCTCGTCAGCCTTGGTTCCCTTATGTATGGTCTCACAAAGTGAATCCGCCCTGGATTCTAGATCCGATCCCGGATCTCATTTCCCATCCTCAAGGGCTCCCGATTCCGAATCTACACACCTTGAGATTGGCAGCCTGCTGCTCCAGTTCCATCCTTGATTAGGACTCCCGGTATCTCGTCACCTGTCAAGGCCATTTTAGTGGCGGCTCACAAACCTTCCACTAGGAAGGTTTACCCGAGCAAATGGAAAAGGTTTTCTATCTGGGCGACTCAGAAAAATGTTGATCCTTTTTCAGCACCAATGTCTGCGGTACTGGACTTCTTAACAGACCTCTTTCATCAGGGGGCCAGTTCTTCCACGGTAAAGGTACAAATGGCAGCGATTTCCCATTATCATGTGGGTCATGAGTCAGCTCCCCTCATGACTGCAAAACTTTGCAAGACCTTTCTTAAAGGAGTTTTTCTGTTGAGGCCCCCGGTCAAAGAAGCTGTGCCACCTTGGGACCTATCTTTAGTCCTACAGGCCCTTACTGCTCCTCCCTTTGAGCCTGCAGCTTCTGTAGATCTAAAGTACCTTTCCTGGAAGACTGACTTCTTGGTAGCCATCACCTCAGCCAGAAGAGTGTCGGAACTCCAGGCTCTATGCGTCAAACCGCCTTACCTCTCCTTTTTTCCAGATAGGGTGTTCCTCAGGACCAATCCTTCTTTTCTTCCAAAAGTTTCTTCGGAATCTAATATTAACCAATCAATCAATTTACCTGTTTTTTTTTCCCCAACTATAAAAACAAAGGAGAATATAAGCTGCATTCTTTAGATGTTCACAGACAATTGCGCTTCTACATTCACAGAACGGCTAGTCATAGACATTTCAGATCAACTGTTCATCTCCTTTGCTAAATTTGCTATGGGTAAAGCAGTCTCCAAAGTCACACTGTCGAGATGGATTGCTAATTGCATTTTGCAGGCTTATGACACTTCAGGTAGGCCTGCTCCTCAGAGGGTTTCAGCTCACTCTCCCTACAGGTCCAGTGGTCTCCGCTGTACTCTTCTCTCAACAGCCCGATAGCTATCAGCAAGGCATGCAGGGACTCCATGTTTTGGTGGCTCCAGTCACCGGCGCTCCTAGCAGGGAGACCCTTTTGTGCAACATTCCCCCTAGCCACGGTGACCACGGACGCTTCTCGCCTCGGGTGGGGGCATTCTGCGGGCAAGATTGTCCAAGGCACGTGGAACAGTTCAGAGACCTCGTTGCATATAAATGTCCTGGAGATGAGGGCGGTGCTCTTAGCGTTGCAAGCACTTCACAGCCTTCTCCCTGCAGGGACTATTGTGATCCAGACGGACAACATGTCGGTAGTCTGGTACATCAACAAGCAGGGGGGAACCAGGTCCTATCCCCTTTGTCGAGAGGACATGAGAGTCTGGGAATGGGCAATCTCCACCAAACGCTTTCTTGTAGTAACGCACATTCCGGGAAGGTCCAACATCCTTGCGGACAAGCTCAGTCGCACCATTCTTTCTCCTCACTAATGGTCTCTCAATCCTCTGGTAGCGAAGAAGATTTTTGCCGTCTGGGGGCAACCTGCTTCCCCCACCTGGGTAATCCCCGAGAGACGCACTGGTGCATGCTTGGCCTCCCGGTCTCCTTTATGCTTATCCTCCACTACCTCTAATGCAGAGGCTCTTGCAGAAAGCCAACAGTTTGGGGAGCAGAATGATTCTCATTGCCCCATTCTGGCCTCGTCAGCCTTGGTTCCCTTATGTATGGTCTCACAAAGTGAATCCGCCCTGGATTCTAGATCCGATCCCGGATCTCATTTCCCATCCTCAAGGGCTCCGATTCGAATCTACACACCTTGAGATTGGCAGCCTGCTGCTCCAGTTCCATCCTTGATTAGGACTCGGTATCTCGTCACCTGTCAAGGCCATTTTAGTGGCGGCTCACAAACCTTCCACTAGGAAGGTTTACCCGAGCAAATGGAAAAGGTTTTCTATCTGGGCGACTCAGAAAAATGTTGATCCTTTTTCAGCACCAATGTCTGCGGTACTGGACTTCTTAACAGACCTCTTTCATCAGGGGGCCAGTTCTTCCACGGTAAAGGTACAAATGGCAGCGATTTCCCATTATCATGTGGGTCATGAGTCAGCTCCCCTCATGACTGCAAAACTTTGCAAGACCTTTCTTAAAGGAGTTTTCTGTTGAGGCCCCCGGTCAAAGAAGCTGTGCCACCTTGGGACCTATCTTTAGTCCTACAGGCCCTTACTGCTCCTCCCTTTGAGCCTGCAGCTTCTGTAGATCTAAAGTACCTTTCCTGGAAGACTGACTTCTTGGTAGCCATCACCTCAGCCAGAAGAGTGTCGGAACTCCAGGCTCTATGCGTCAAACCGCCTTACCTCTCCTTTTTTCCAGATAGGGTGTTCCTCAGGACCAATCCTTCTTTTCTTCCAAAAGTTTCTTCGGAATCTAATATTAACCAATCAATCAATTTACCTGTTTTTTTTTCCCCAACTATAAAAACAAAGGAGAATATAAGCTGCATTCTTTAGATGTTCACAGACAATTGCGCTTCTACATTCACAGAACGGCTAGTCATAGACATTTCAGATCAACTGTTCATCTCCTTTGCTAAATTTGCTATGGGTAAAGCAGTCTCCAAAGTCACACTGTCGAGATGGATTGCTAATTGCATTTTGCAGGCTTATGACACTTCAGGTAGGCCTGCTCCTCAGAGGGTTACAGCTCACTCTACTAGGGCAGTTTCCACTTCAGCCACTTTTAAGTCCCGAGTGCCATTTGATGATATCTGTGCAGCAGCCACTTGGGCCTCGTCTCATACCTTCATTTCTCATTATAAGGTGGATGTTGTTTCCAGGGGGAGAGCATCCTTTGGCTCAGCGGTGCTCCGGAACATCCTTCCATGACGGCCGCCCAAGATTTAGGTAGCTGGGGACTCTGTCCCACAGGTTGCAGACAAATGAAGTCTGCCTACTTCAGATTTAGAAGTTATGTACTCACCATAACATTCCATCTGAGTAGGTGACTTCATTTGGATGCAACCATACCCCCCCCCTGACCTATATAGAGTAAGAGTTTATTCCTGTGTTCAGGTATTTTTATACTAGTATTCACTAGGCAAACTCAATCTGAGGTCAGTTAGGGCTTGGCAGGGGATTATGGGTAGAGGGAGGAGCTAGGAGCTCGGATCCTAAGCTTTTGAAATGCCGGCTCGGATCCGAAGTCGGATCTGATACCACAGGTTGCATCCAAATGAAGTCACCTACTCAGATGGAACGTTATGGTGAGTACATAACTTCTAATTCACACACCGAATGGGAGATGTTGGGAAGCCTGGCTAAAGTCGGAAGTGGAGAAACCAAGCAGTGAGCTGGAGAGACTGAAGAGATTGGTGCAGCCCGCCCGATTGATGGATCAGGAGATCAGGAATTGGGTCCAGGGTCCAGGGCTGCTCCAGAAGGTGATGATGCAGGAAGGGGAACCAAATTTGTCAAGGCCAATAAGGGGCAATGAGGATCATCTTGCATCCTAGTGTGATAGCTTTCTGAATTAGTTTGGGAATGGAGGGAATGCATAAAGAAGTCCTTGGGGCCAATCGTTAACTAGAGCGTCTCTGGGGAGGTGTCTGGAAAGAGGTAGGAGAGAGAAAAAATTGTCGCACTTACTGTTGAAGGGGGTGGCAAAAAGGTTGCAGCAAGGCTGACCCCATTTGCGGAAGATTCTGTCCGCCAGTGTCTGATTGAGAGACCACTCGTGAGGCATGAGAATCGCTCTGCTCAGCCTGGCTGCTATAACGTTGGACTTCCCAGGGATGTGCGCTGCTTTCAGAAACCATTGGGAAGAGATCGCCCACTTCCAAAGTCTGAGTGCTTCTCGACATAAGGGGTATGACTTGGTTCCGCCCTGCTTGTTGATGTACCATACCACTGACATATTGTCTGTTTGAATTGCAATGGTCCCGGTGGGAAGAGAGTTCTGAAGAGCTTGCAATGCTAAAAGCACGGCTCTCATCTCCAAGACATTGATATGCAGATGGTACTCGTGAGGCTGCCACGTGCCTTGGACTGTTCTGCCCTGATAATGCCCACCCTACCCGATCAGGGAGGCGTCCGTGGTCACTGTAGCTACTGGCGGAGGAAGAACGAATGGTCTGCCCTGGTGTAATGATGGGGAAACCATCCACCAAACAAGTTGGTTTTTGCATGACTTTGTGATCATTATCCTGTGAGACATTGGGAGTTGCAGGAAAGACCATTGTGTGAACAGCATCCACTGAAGAATCCTCATATGAAAGCGTGCAAGGGGGACTAATATTATAGCCGCTGCCAGGAGACCCAATGTTTTTAGGACAAATCTGGCCTGAATCTTTTTGCACCCTAATAAGACCTGAACATGTCATCGAATGGCTAACACTCTGTCTATTGGTAGTCACTGACATGTCTTTTGTGTTTAAGTTTGTGCCTATAAAGGTGATAAACTGACAAGGCGACAATGCAGACTTTTCGAAATTTATTGTGATGCCTAGAGTGGAGCACGTTTGAATGGTGTAGTCTCTAGCTAGCAGCAGGTAATGCCTGGTGGTTGCAGTAAGGAGCCAGTCATCTAAATATGGAAACACCTGGAATCCTTGTCGTCTCAAGTGAGCGGTGACTACTGCCAAACATTTGGTGAACACCCTGGGGGCTGTGGTGAGACCAAAGGGCAGCACTCTGAACTGATAATGACTGGCTCCCAGCCGGAAGCGGAGGAATTTTCTGGAGCGTCTGTGCATTTTGATATGGTAGTACGCATCCTGAAGATCTATGGAGCACATCCAATTGTCCTGACCCAGAAATGGTAAAATGGACTATAGCCTGACCATCCGGAACTTTGTTCTTTGAACAAACCTGTTTAGTCTGCTGAGATCCAGAATGGATCTCCAGTCTCCTGTCTTTTTTGGTACCAAAAAGAACCTTGAATAAATTCAGGATCCTTGTTGGTCTGCTGGGACTGACTGGATGGCTCTTTTTCTTAGCCGTTTTGAAATTTCTTGACCTGCTTAATCCCTTAGATTGGGTGGAACATCTGGAAGGGATTTTCTGGAAGAAAGTGGAGTGTGAGAGAAGGGGATTTTGTAGCCTTCGGATATGATAGAAAGTACCCATTTGTCTTTTGTTATACTTTGCCAGGCTTCTGGGTACAGTGATAATCTTCCCCTGACTGCCTCTGAAGGTGGACAGCCGGGCAGCACCTCAGGGATGCTGGAAGAGCGTGTCAGAGAAGGATTCTCTTTGGCCTTGATTTTGCGGACCCCCTCTGCCCCTAGGGCGGCGTCTATTATTGTTCCCTCCTCTGCCCCTGGAGGGGAACTCTCCATGTTTGTCAGGCACGGCTCCCTGGGATTTCTGGAACCACATCTTCCCACTCTTCTGACCCTTGGGATACAGTCTTGAAGGAGGGGAAAAATGGACTCCAAGAGCAGAGAGAGTCTTGCCTTCCTGCTCACACCTGGTAAGGGTGTCCTTCACCTGTGGTCCAAACAGAGCAGAACCATCAAAGGGGGTGTTGGTGAAAGATGCCTTAAAGGGTTCCGCAAAGTTGCATAACCGCATCCAAGCGTGTCTCCTCAAAGCCACACCTGTGCGTGCGGCCCTACTCGCTCCATCGGCTGCATAAGAGATGAGCCGCATGAAGGAGTTTACTACGAAATTTAGAGTCGCCAGCTGGGAGGCAATCTTAGCCTGAGTCCCCGCAGCTGATGGATCTTGAAAGGTATCCCCTAACTGTTTAAGGAGATCCCTTTGAAGGCAGGTAAAATGGCTCAAATAGTTCAGAGACCTCATGGAAAAGGTCGCTGAGGAAACATCCGCTTTCCATATCTGTCCATCATCCTAGATTCCTTACTAGGGGGATAGACAGACGAAGAAGTTTCAGCCAACTCCTTTTTAGTGGCCGCTGCTACCACCATGGCATCAACAGGAACACCCTTGGTCAGAAATTGCTTGTCCTGAGGGGCGGTGATGAATTTTGTGGGCCTACGGGGAGCTGGTTCTATTGTGTCTGGAGCTGACCATGCCTTTCGAGCCACCACTGACATCAGTGGATCGAAAGGCGGAGACACCCAGGAGGTGGAGGGTCGGGAAGCAAATGCGTCCAGGAATAACGACTCATCCTCAGAAGGGTTAAGGGTAGTCCAGTTCCCCCTCTGCCTAAGGATTTCAAGGATGTCTGAGAAGGAGACGTCCTCAGAGGGGGTTCTCGGGGACCCTTCCGATGCCTCCAAATCGGTATCTGAAGTGACAGACTCAGGGGAGGCAGCATGCTTCCTCTTGCATTTTCTCTTTCGAGGGGGCTCCTCTGAATGAACAGGGGAGGCCTCGGAAGAGGAAGATACACCCAATGGGGTGCCCTGGAGTGCTTGTTCCCCACGCTTGGGGTCTGGAGGAGGGGCAGAGGCAGGAGCAGGCACCATGGGGGGAGGAGCCGATGAGGTTGACCGTGAGGCTGACTCAGATGCCAGCACACTCCTCATGAACTTGAAGGCACCCCCCCAGATGCCAAAGAAGGTTCCGGCTCCGAAGAGACAGGAATCCTTCCAGGCATTGAGAGAGACGGCTCTGAAGCCGATGTAGGAGCCGAACTCACCTGCGCCGAAGCTCCGAGAGGGAGAACGGGGTTGGACAAGGGTCCGATGCCACTTGCTTCCCTCAGAGCCGACAAGGGAGTCTCGGCACCCAGATCTCTCCAAGGACGGCACCATGGAAGTGAACGGAGGCGACGATTGCACCGAAAGGGGAGGTATCGGTGCCGACGGACCCACGGTTCCGGCCACAGCATGCTCCGGCTCCGAACTCAAGGGATGAGTCGAAGGAGGAACTATTGGAGAAACAGGTAGAGCCGAACCCTGGTGAGGGGGGCTGGAAAGCATTTTAGCCAGGGCCTGCGACTTTAAACGCCTGATGTTAAGTTGTCAAACTCGCCTTCATTCTTGCTGGATGGGTTCGGAGCCGATCCTCGGCTCCGACTCGGCACTTGCTAAGCTCGAGAACTTATTTTACCAGCTCGAGGCAACCCTATATCCCGTGATTCAAGGCGTGACTACCTTAGATCTCGTTTGCCGCTTCGCGAAGAGGTCTCCTTTTTACCAGCTCAGGTAAAGTTTCGATTTCTTCAAGTTTAGTCAGAGTTTTTTCCCTTATTTTCTATTTGTCCTTTATTGGGTATATTATTTATACTTATACTTATCTCCTACCCTATATTCCCTTCCTTTACGTTAGGATTTATTCCTTCAGGCCTTGAGCCTCCCCCTCAGTTAATTCATGTCAGGTTGTGTGTGTGTGTTTTTGGGGATTAACTGTGTAACTGTTGTGTGTCTGTTTTTTGGACATTATTATGTCTAAAGAGGTAAAGGTCTCAGGCTTCAAGAAGTGTGACTCGTGCTGTCAGAAAATGTCTCTGACAGACGGTCACACTTCTTGTGTGTATTGCTTGGGGCCTTTACATCTGCAGGACTCCTGTTCCATTTGTCACTCCTTTAGCCAGAGAGTCCTGCAGGAACGAAGAAATAAATTAATTTTTCGTGGCTTGTTAAAGCCAGAGGGTTCTCCGACCAAGGCTGGGTCGGTTAAACCCTCTAAGCCATCTAGAGCCCAGGCTGTAGTTTCTAAGCCTTCGGCTGTGGCTCCAACTCCTTCGGAGTCGAGATCGTCTCCGGCTGGAGCCGATCTTTCTTCTTTGGAGATTGTTGTGTCGGCTCCGTCCGGCTCCGACACATAAACACCCATTACTTTGTCGGCTCCGGCTGGAGCCGACGTGTCTTTATCCAGTATTGGAGCCGACAAGTCTTCGGCTCCATCTGGAGCCGAGGGGTCATCGGCTCCGATGGCTCCATCCAGGAAGGGATCTCGGTCTCCTTCCTTGGAGTCAATTCGTTCGACACCGGGATCTCCTCTTTTGTCGGAGCGGAGCCATCGGAGCCGATCTTCAAGATCTTCCAGGCTATCAGATCACGATTTAGAGAGGGTGGTAAGCAGACTGTTGAAGTCACAGGCACTAGCCCAAATGCTCCATAGCCCGTCTCAACAGACGTCTGCTATTTCTCTTCCCCCCGAACTTCCTCCTCCGATTCTCCTTCAGAGTTCGGAGCCGGAGCTTCTTGGAACGGTGACCGTAGGTGCGCCAGAGCCGATACTTCCCCTTTCGGCTCCGACGTCTTCGGCTTTGATCTCCTCCATGAGACCTTCGTTGGAGGGATCCGGTCGTCGAGTCTCCCTTGTCGGCTCCGAGGGGGAAGTGGCATTGGACCCTTGTCCGACCCTGCTCTCCCTCTTGGAGCTTCGGCATTGGTGAGCTCGGCACCGACATCGGCTTCAGAGCCTTCTCTTTCGGTGGGGCCGGGGATTCCTGTTTCTTCGGGGCGGGAGTCTTCTGGCCTCCCTGGGAGAGGAGCCTTCGAGGTGATGAGGAGTGTCCTAGCCCCCGAGCTAGGTCAACGGTCTATTCCTTTAGCTCCTCCATCTTCGGTGCCTGTTGATGTCTCTTGCCAGTCTCTTGCTCCCGGACCCAGAGATCCATCGCCCCAGGTTTCCCCATTGGGAATAACTTCCTATTCCAAGGTTTCTCCTGATCCTGCAGCAGAACCCCCGCGTAAGAGGACATGTAAGAGGAAGCACACAGACTCCCCTGAGTCTACTACATCAGATACCGACTTAGATGAGTCGGAGGGTTCCCCACGGTCCCCCTCTGAGGATGTCTCCTTTTCAGTCATCCTGGAACTCCTTAAGCAGAGGGGGAACTGGCCTTCCATTAACCCCTCCGAGGATGAGTCGGTATACCTGGAGGCTTTCGGATCTCGACCCTCCACCTCCTGGGTGTCTCCGCCTTTCAACCCACTCATGCAAGTAGTGGCTCGTAAAGGCGTGGGCAGCCAGTTCTGTGGAACCAGTTCCTAGGAGGCCCTCCAAATTCATTACAGCCCCTGCAGACAAACAGTTTCTTTCTAAGGGCATTCCTGTT
This sequence comes from Protopterus annectens, assembly GCF_019279795.1. NCBI lineage: Eukaryota > Metazoa > Chordata > Ceratodontiformes > Protopteridae > Protopterus > Protopterus annectens. Next base: position 1,983,402,534 of record NC_056726.1, read on the forward strand.
GATGCTATGGTGGTGGCGGCGGCCACCAAGAAGGAACTTGCTGATCCTTCGGTACCTGTCCATCCTCCTAATAAGGATTCTAGGACCATGGATAGGTACGGCAAGCGGATGTTTTCTTCAGCGACCTTTGCTATCGTTAAGCTGAACTACCTTTGTCACTTTACCAGACTTCAGAGAGACATTCTCAAGGAACTAGGTGAAGTGGTTCAGGATCCTTCGGCCACTGGGGCTCAGGAAAAGATTGCCTCACAGCTAGGAATCCTCAATTCTTTGACTAACTCCTCCATGCGGCTCATTTCTTATGCAGCCGACGGGGCGAGTAGGGCCGCAGGCACAGGAGTGCCACTTAGGCGTCAGGCCTGGATGCGGCTTTGTAATTTTGCAGACCCTTTTAAGGCGTCCTTCACCAATACCCCCTTTGACGGTTCGGCTTTGTTCGGGCCTCAGGTGAAGGATACATTGACCAGGTGTGAGCAAGACGGCAAGACCCTTTCTGCCGTAGGAGTCCATTTCTCCACCCCTTCAAGACCCTATCCAAAGGGTCAGAAGGGAGGGAAAATGTGGTTCCGTAAATCTCAAGGAGTCACGCCGGACACACGTGGTCAGTTTACCCCCAGAGGCAGAGGGGGTAATAATAATAGGCGCTGCCCTAGGGGCAGAGGGGTTCCGCAGAATCAGGGTAGCAGGGAGACTCTCCCTGATAAACCCTTCCAGCATCCCTGAGGTGTTGCCCGACTGCCCACCCTTGGAGGCAGTCGGGGGAAGATTGTCGCTGTACCCAATAGCCTGGCGTTCCCTCTCTCAAGACAAATGGGTACAGTCGATCATATCCGAGGGCTACAATATCCCTTTCGAGAGGTATCTAGTTCCTCATCATTCCCTTCCAGACGTCTCACCCGGTCTAAGGGAATTGGCAAAACAGGAGGTATCAAAACTCCTAGCAAAAAGAGCCATCCAAATAGTGCCAGCAGACCAAGTAGGATCCGGCACCTACTCAAGATTCTTTTTGGTCCCCAAAAGGACGGGAGATTGGAGACCAATTTTAGACCTCAGCAAACTAAACAAGTTTGTCAAGAAGGCAAGGTTCCGGATGGTCACGCTTCAGTCCATTCTACCCTTTTTGGGCAAGGACAACTGGATTGCTCAATAGACCTTCAGGACGCGTACTATCATATAAAGATTCACAGGCGCTCCAGAAGGTTTCTCCGCTTTCAGCTGGGGTCCAGTCATTTTCAATTCAGAGCCCAGCCCTTTGGCCTCACTACAGCCCCCAGAGTGTTTACCAAATGCATGGCAGTGGTTACGGCTCATCTGAGACGTCAAGGATTCCAGGTGTTTCCGTATCTAGACGACTGGCTCCTCTCCACCACCACCAGGCATCAACTTCTCAAGGCCAGAGACCACACTCTGCAAACCTGCAAGCAATTGGGGATTTCAATAAATTTTGAAAAATCTTCTCTGTCGCCTTGCCAATCTATTACCTTTATAGGCGCAGAATTAGACACTGTCAGCATGTCAGCCAGACTCACAGAATGAAGAATTCTGGACATTCAGAAGTATGTTCGGATCATATTACTCAGCAAGAAGATCAGAGCCAAATTTGTCCTGAAGGTTCTGGGTCTTATGGCTGCAGCCATTGTTCTTCTGCCATTAGCCCGCTTCCACATGCGTCTTCTGCAGTGGATGTTGTTCGCTCAATGGTCATTCCAGCAACTCCCCATGAGTCACGAGATTTTTGTCACGCAGTCGCAAGAGTCATCTAACCTGGTGGATGTCTTCTCCTCTGCTCCATCAGGGCCGACTGTTTCTTCCCCCAGTTCCGGTTGCCACAGTCACTACGGATGCCTCTCTGATCGGGTGGGGGGGGCATTATCAGGGCAGGATGGTCCATGGGACTTGGCAACCCATAGAATACCATCTGCACATAAATGTCCTAGAGATGAGAGCAGTGCTTTTAACGTTGCAAGCCCTCAGCGACTTTCTTCCCTTAGGGACTATTGCAGTTCAGACGGACAACATGTCTGTAGTCTGGTATATCAACAAGCAGGGCGGCACCAGGTCCTACCCACTGTGTCGAGAAGCTCTCAGACTTTGGCAATGGGCGATCTCCTCTCATCGGTTTCTGATAGCAACGCATATCCCCAGGAGATCCAACCTCTTAGCGGACAGACTGAGCAGAGCTATTCTCATGCCACACGAGTGGTCTCTCAAGCAATCGGTAGTGGACGAGATATTTCAGAAGTGGGGCTTCCCTTCCTGCGACCTTTTTGCTACACCCCAAAACAGCAAATGCCTGGACTTCTTCACCCTTTTTCCTCTACCAGGCCATTCCCCGAGAGACTCTCTAACTCAGGATTGGCCCCGGGGACTTCTGTATGCCTTTCCTCCTTTTCCACTGATACCACAAGTTATTCAGAAAGCTACCGTATTGAGAGCCAAGTTGATCCTCATTGCCCCTTACTGGCCTCGACAAATTTGGTTTCCGTCCCTGCATCGTCATCTCCTGGCGCAGCCTTGGCATCTGGACCCAGTTCCAGACCTTCTGACCCACCAGTCGGGTCAACCGCACCGGGCCATTCGTTCTCTCAACCTCACTGCTTGGTTGCTCCACTTCCTTCCTTAGCCAGGCTTCCTATGATCTCTAACCCCGTTAGGGATATCATAGTAGCTTCTCTAAAGTCCTCCACCAGAAAGATTTACGCTAGTAAGTGGAAACGCTTTTCTTTCTGGGCAAAGTCTAAACACTTAGATCCCTTTACTGCTCCAGTGCATTCAGTTCTGGATTTCTTAGCAGAGATTTTTCAATCAGGGTCTTCTGCTTCTACAGTTAAAGTCCAATTGGCAGCAATCTCTAATTTTCATGTTGGTTTAGCAGATCAAAACATAATGTCCCACAAACTTTGCAAAGCCTTTCTCAGAGGTATTTTTCTCCTGAAGCCTCCAATCAGAGATCCCCCTCCGCAGTGGGATTTGAACTTAATGCTGGCATCCTTGATTCTACCCCCCTTCGAACCGGCTTCTACATGCTCTTTAAAGTTTCTTTCCTGGAAAACAATTTTCTTGGTGGCTGTTACTTCAGCTAGAAGGGTTTCTGAACTTCAAGCCCTTTGTGTCCGTTCCCCTTACTTGGTTTTTCACAAAGATAGGGTATCTTTAAGACCTAATCCATCTTTTTTGCCCAAAGTTGCTTCCCAGACGAATCTTAACCAATCTATTGATTTGCCAGTTTTTTTCCCTAATTATTCAGACAAAGCTGAACAAAAACTTCATTGCTTAGATGTCCATCGTCATCTTAGATATTATTTGGACAGAACTAAACAATTCAGAAAATCTGATCAACTATTCCTTTCTTATGCAGAGAATAGAAGAGGTCTCCCAGTCTCTAAAGTGACCTTATCCAGATGGCTGTCTTCTATCATTTCTTATGTTTATCATCTTAGAGGCAAGCAACTGTCCTCAAAACCAAAAGCACATTCTACCAGGAGCCTATCCACATCCACAGCCTTTCAGGATAGGCTACCTATTGACACCATTTGTGCAGCAGCCACTTGGGCCACTCCTCACACCTTTGTCTCTCATTACAAATTAGACTTGGCCTCCAGGGACAGGGCTAGGTTTGGTTCCACAGTTCTCAAGAGTCTGTTCCATTGAGCCACCCAGGATAGAGGTGCTAGGGACGCAGTCCCATCCAGCAAGAATGAAGGCGAGTTTGACAACTTAACATTTAGAAGTTATGTATGTACCATAACGTTCCATGTTAGTTGTCTTCTCTCGCCTTCTTTCTTGCGTCCCTCCCTCCTTCCCCCTGGCCTGGACTTACCTTGAGGTTGTACCTTCCTTTTGTTGGGGGTGTTGTCACTCTTTCCAAGAGTTCACAGTAGGAAGAGTCATTACTGTTAGTGGCCATTGGCCTAGTTTCTCCTACTTTTAGTATCTTCTTCCTTTGGAAGAAATATTTTTGGCAGGGTTTTCTTCTAGCTACCAAACGAGATCTGAGGTAGTCACGCCTTGCATCATGGGATATAGGGTTGCCTCGAGCTGGTAAAATGAGTTCTCGAGCTTAGCAAGTGCCGAGTCGGAGCCGAGGATCGGCTCCGAACCCATCCAGCAAGAAAGAAGGCGAGAGAAGACAACTAACATGGAACGTTATGGTATGTACATAACTTCTAATTCAACACTCTCTCCAAATCATGGTCAGATAACCTAGATGACCGAGAAGAGTGGGATTGATGACTCCACTCAGATTGCAATAAGGGTAAACCTGGAGCCGAGTGTATCGACTCCAATGATGGTGACCTGGAGCGTTTCAAACTCCCTGACGGTTCCAACAGAAGAGTCGGAGCCGACTGAGAGATAGATACTTCAGCTCCAGTCGGAGCCGAAGTTGACGTAGATATAAGTACTTCGGTTCCAGCCGGAGCCAAAGTTGAAGCAGAAGCCATACCCGGCGACGGCTCTGAGCTGGGAGCCAACGGCTTTGATGGCCTACAAGGTTTCACTGACTGAGTCTTTGCCGGTGATCCTTCAGGTTTAAGCATACCTCTCAGGATAAGCTTATTCCTACACTCCTGCATGACTCTTGGACTAAAGGCGTGACCGACCGAGCAAGAGTCCTGCAGGTGTAGGGAGCCCAAGCAGTAGACACAAGAAGTGTGACCATCTGTCAGAGACATTTTCTGACAGCATGAGTCACACTTCGTGAATCCCGACACTTTTGTGTCTTTAGACATTCCTGTAAAGGAAAATCAAACACAAATAACAAGTAAAGTGGAGAGTAGGTAACTGAAAAAAATTGCACACAATTTACACAAGTTACCACACCTAACAGCACACAGACACACTATAATAATATAAGACCTACAAGCTACCACAATTTACTAAAAGGAAACTTTTATCTACCTAAAAAATAAAACAATGATAAGCCTCTAACTAAAACGGCTTACTTTGTAAGGTAAACAGAGGTGGGGGAGGGAAGGAAAAACTCTCTAAGGAGAGAACAAGTTTTAAGGGGAGATAACACTAAGAAACTAATATAGAATCTACTCTAAGCTATAACAATAAAGGTATATTTGACAAATTACCAAAAAAAGTCCTAAATATAAGAACAAAGTGAAAATTACGACCTGAGCCAGTAAACGCAACCTCGTAGCAGAAGCGGCAAACGAGATCTGGGTATCTAGCGCCAGGCATCATGGGATATAGGAGGGGGCCTCGAGCCAGTAAGCAGCTCTTGAGCTTTTGAAGATGGCCGAGTCGGAGCCGGGGATCGGCTCCAAACCCAACCAGCAAGAATGAAGGCGAGATAGACAACTTAACATCATATATTTAGTTTGGTACATCAACAAACAAGGGGGAACTCAATCCTATTCCCTTTGATGAGAAGCAATGAGAGTGTGGCAGTGGGCAATCTCCTCCAACTGATTTCTTATAGTAGTGCACCTCCTGGGGAAATCCAATGTGCTAGCCGACAAACTCAGCAGGACTATTTTGTTGCCTCACGAGTGGTCTTTCAATCAAGCAGTGGTGGAGAGAATCTTACATCGATGATGTCAAACTTGCTGTGATCTATTTTCTCTTCCCTCAACAAGTGCAGCAGGTTCTTTGCCTTAGTCACTGAGAGATCCTCTAGTTCATGTTTGGCCCAGTCTCCTGTATACTTAACCCCCACCTTATCTCTAATACCGAAATTTCTTCAGCTAGCACTTTGGTTGAAGAGCAAGGTTACCCTCATTGTTCCGTTTTGGCCTTGTCAAGTGTGGTTCCTCTTCCTTTTGTTCTCATCATCTATGTCCTCCTTTGGTACTAGACCCCCAGTCCAGATCTGATCCATTCTTTCTTTTCCTGTTTGTCAGATTCTGTTATCATCCCTAAAAACTCCACTAGAAAAATTTACAAGCGCAAATGGAAGAGATTTTCTTATTAGGTCCATGAGAGAGAATTGGGTCCTTATGGGCACCTGTTCCTGCTGTTTTAGATTTTTTTGCTTCAGTTTTTCAAGAAGGAGCTATCTTTTCCACCATCAAAGTTCAGTTAGCAGCCATTTACCATTATCATACTGGAGATAATATATACAAAGCCTTCCTTAAAGGTACTTTTTTGCTTAGACCTCCAGTTAAAGATGCTACTCCATTGTGGGATCTTACCCTGTTATCACAGAGTTTGACTCAGCCTTTGTTTGAACCTTCAGCTAAGTCTGATTTCAAGTTTCTTTCTTGGAAGACAATATTTCTATTGGCCATCACTTCAGCAAGGTGGGTTTCTGAATTCCAAACATTGTCCTCAAGATCTTATTAGTTGGTTTTCCACAAAAATAGTCACTCTACGTACTAATCCATCCTTTCTGCCTAAAGTAGCCTCAGAGGCAAACATCAATCAAGTCATCAATTTTCCTTTGTTCTTCCCAACGTTTTCCAATAAAGGTGATGACATGCTTCATCTCTTAGATGTGCATATATAGCTTTGTTTTTGTCTTCATAGGACAAAGTTTTTTTAGGAAAACTGATCAATTTTTCAACTCCTTTGCCCCTAGCTGATTAGGAAAATCATTTTCCAAAGTTACCCTAGCAAAATGGTTAACAAATTGCATTTCGTTTGGTTTACACAATGTAGTTTGTCTTTGCCAAAACCTCCAAAAGCTCACTCCACTAGATCCATGGCTACTTCATCTGCTTTCTGGTCCAGTGCTTCTACTGATGATATTTGTGCTGCAGCCACTTGGGCCAATGTCCATACCTTTATTGCTCATTACAAGTTGGATCTCATTTCTAGAGGAAGAGCTGCCTTTGGTTATGCAGTATGACGAATATCCTTACATGAAGGCCACCCAAGGTTATAGTAGCTGGGGACTTGGTCCCATTCATTGAGGAATGAATGAAAATGACAACATCAGATTCAAAATGTATGTCCTCACTGTAACTATGCACCTGTGTTGTCTATTGTCATTCTTCCTCAACTTTTCCACCTCTTTCCCCTCTCCTTTTCTTCTGGGAGTGACCTGATATAGAAATATTGGAACCACTGCTGATGTTTGAGCCCATATCCTTCCTTTATTTTTTATGTGGGATAATCTTTCCTTATTGAGCAGCAAACTCGATCTGAGGTATTACAGGGTTCTGAGGCATTATGGGTAAAAGGAGGATCTCGAGAGTTGGATCCAAGAGTCATAAAGAAATGAGACCGTGCTGGATCCAAGGTCAGATCCAAGACCCATTTATTGAAGGAGAATGAAAAAGGACAACACAGATGCACAGTTATGGTGAGTACGTAAGTTTTATATTTCCATGATTGTGGTCATCCAGGAAGATTAGGAAGGGACTGTCTCTTGTCATAAAGTTTACTGAAGATAGCCTTCATTTTATAAAATATGAAAATGATGCATTTATCATAATGATAGATCTGTCATTATGATAAGTGCATATTTTTTTCTAGATACTTTTTACCTCAGTGACTGACAACTATCAGGCTTCCACCAGTGACACTCTGCTCTTCGTTCTTTTGTACACTGGAGAATTACCCCAGTACAGTATATAGATAAGAGCATTCCAGAGGGGTTGTCATGCATGCAGACATGAAGGTTACTTGCATCCTTATCAACATCCTGGCATTGAGTTTTTCTATGCTATTTGATCTGTCTGCATCAGTGTAGAGACCCACAACACCTTCCCACAAACTTGATAATGGAGGTGGTAATTTGATGAGGTGGAAGCCCATCCCAGGGTGCACACTGCAATGCAGTCCCTCCTTCAAGAGACTGCGTCTACATACTTCATGTTCCATTTCCTTCTCACTCCCAGAGTAGGCATGTGCATCCTCCTCTGTAACTCCACCAAGTGCCAAACTTCTAACTGAACATAGGTTGCCTTGGTTGTAGTCAGGACCTTATCAATTTCTGTCACCAGAATTGGATTGGTAATGTTCATAATTTTCATATCTGATAAGAAAGAGTTAATTTTTGATAACATACCCTTTCATCATCCCCCTCATTTGACATTATCTTTTTTATCCCCCTGCAGCTTTGCCTTCTCTTTTTTGACATTTTCTTTTTCCCTTTGCTCAGTGATATTCACTAAACCCTGCTGAGTGAGAGATGAGTAATGATTGATAGGAAAGGAGAGAGCTCCAGCAGCCTGGGAAAGTTTTTTTTTTTAACTGAGCAGTCCTAGTACGTATTGAATGGGGTTGAATGATTACTATAGCTGCGCCTTCTTTTTACAAATCTATCTCAATGGAAAATATGAAACTTTTTTAGAGTTAGTAGTGAGTATTTTTTCTAAACATCATTATTTACTTAAATGTCTGAGCAGCAACTATTCTAATGTTCCAAAAATGTATTATCATAACAAGGCCGAAATATGCATATCCACAGCTAGTGGGATTTGGCTTTATTGGCCTGAAATTGTCCAATAAAATGACGAAACAAGTCATGGACATTCAGAATTGCCATTCAGCTGAAACACCTGATGTTCATAGGGATCATTTGCATATATCCCATGTGCCTCTGATACAAGAGGTTTGGGAGGTCACTCAGTGGAAGTTCTAGCTTTGCTGGAGTTTTCATTTTGTTTTTACTGATTGGTTTTTCAGTGACCTTCTTACTTAATGTTTTAAAAATGTATTTTAGGATTTAAATAATAAATAATCATTTTAATATATAGTTTACCAAATACTCTTATAAATATATTTTGCAGAAAGTGGTCGCATGATGCCTGGAGCTGCTAAAGGAGTTAGAGTTATGAGACTATTTTTAGCTAATATCCCCGATAAAGTTGATGGACTCTGCTTATTTTTTGTTCGTGCCAGGAATGACATTGTTATCACAGCTAAGAACATTCATGAGGTAAATCTAATACTTAGTAAAGGTCCTGTGCTGTAAATATGTATACCTGTATACCTATGCTATCAAACTACTGACTATTTATATGTTGGATTGCTGAAGTTTTGTACCTGTCATACTTGATTGCCTTAATGAAAAGCAGCAGGAGTGACAGTGATGGAAATAAGAGAGACAGGCAGAAAACAAACTAGAAAGTCTGCTATTATTGTATTTATTTATTTATTTTTTTACCTGTTAGCTCTACTAGGCAGAGTCCTTTTACACAGGTAATCCATGAAGAGAAGTCATCATCATCATCATCATCATCAGCCCACTTTTTCCCATTTTCTACATGGGGTTTGGGTATCATGTTAACTGTCGCCATCTCTCTTGATTCAGTGCCACATTCCTGCCTTCTTCAACACTCATGCCTGACTGTCACAGATCTTCTTTCACACAATCCATCTACCTCTTTGCTGGATATCCTCGTTTCCTCTTACCTTCTTCTTGTCTGTCCCAAATCTCCTTTACCAGATTGTCTTTTGCTTTTCTGCACATGTGTTTGAACCACTGTAATCTATTCTCTTTGATGTTTTCTGCAGTTGGAGCAACTTTGGTTTCTGCTCTTATGTCCTCATTCCTTGGTCTGTCCCACAGTGTGCATCGTACCACCCTTCTTGGGCATTTCATTTCCATCACCTGTAGCTTATTCATCTGCTCAGCCTTTACTGTCCAGGTTTCTGTACCATACAGTAGTACTGGTGTCACCACTGTCTTGTACATCTTACTTTTCAGCTTCCTTGGTATTATTTTGTCATATACAATACCTGAGACTCTTTGCCAGTTGGCTGCAGCCCCTTTGATTCTAGCTTTGACCTCTTCATTCAGACTTCCCTTCTCCTCAACCACCCCTACCAGATACTTGAAGCTATTTACCTGTTCCACTGTCTTCCCTTCTATCTCATTTCTCAGCTTCTTTTGATTTCCTCAATTTGCTGCTATTACCACTGTCTTATCTTGCTTAGTTTCATCCCATGTGCCTTCAGTTTTGCACTCCATTCCCCTATCCTTTGCTGAAGTTCTTGCTCAGTGTCTGCCTGTAATACCACATCATCTGCACACAGCAACTTTGTTGATCTGTCCCCCCCAACCTGTTTGCTAATGTAGTCCATCACCAGGATGAACAGCAGTGGGCTCAGAGCTGAACCCTGGTGTACACCCACTCCCACTGGGAACCCCTCTGTGAGGTTTAACACTGTTCATACTCGAGTCTGTGGGTCCTTGTACATAGCCTGCGCTAGTTATTGGAGAGTCACACCACTGTTTACTGAAGTGTATTATTTTCTTGTTAATAATGAAATTATTATTTAAATGCAGTATTTTAGTGACTCAGAGCCTGCCTGTAGTTTTTTAAATAACTTTTTCTGAGATGCCAAACTTTGTATGATTGCCAAGTCAGTAGCATGCTGAAGTGGTAGCATTTTATATGTGTGTTGATATGCACTATAGTTTAATAATCAAAAAAGGAGAGGCCCAAAGATGGATCCCTGAAGAGGTCCTACTTGAGTCTGATAGCGTATTCTTCTAAGATACTACTACTTTTCTGCCTGAATGGTAGCTAGTGAATCAGCTTTAAGTGTGAGCAGTATGGCTAACCTCATTTAGGTGCTAGATTATGCTGACATCCATCATAAATCACTGTTGCAGTAGCTATATGGGTTATATCCTGCCAAGCATATACAGCTGGACAGTCTTCCGAAACATGTGGCTTCCTCCACACATACACACAGGCTACTGTTAGTTTGAGCTGCTTAGAGAGAAAATAGCAGCTAGGGCGGAAAACCTTCAGTACTTTCTTGCTGGTCATGACAGTGTCCCTCCTGGCCTTTAGAGGATTGATAGTCAGCTCTTATCTTCCATTGCTGGACAGATAAGTTCCCTTTGGAGAGTTCCTTATGCACATTTTTATTTTTGTGAGAAATGAGTACAGGTCTCTTTAAGAATACCAGCATTTTCACTGTGTAGGCTGTTTTTAGCATGGACTGTGTAATATTACTTGGGGCACTATTTTGTGAGAAAAGTGTGCTGATTTTAAAATAATTTGTATTGCTTTGGGGGCTTGCTTGTTTTAAATTTGAGTATGTGTTTTTTGTGTGCTTGTGTACACTTTTGCGGCAACATACCTATCGAAAAATCTTTCCAGTTCTGCTTACTGTGGACTAGGCTTCATTCTTGGGAGGGACATGAAACAATGTATTGGTACCTCAGTTTCTTCTGTCTTCATACAAAGGAAGAAAAAACTGTCAAAGATGCCTTGTGCACTCAGCAGGCTCACTCACTGCCTCAGCTGCTGGTGGGTGACTCTGTTATGGCAATGGCTGTTCTCAGACCATTCAATTTTTCTCCAGAGCCATCTTGTGCAGCCACTTCAGCCACCATGGACCGGGGGTTAGCCATATCCTCTGCAGCTCTTTAGGTACCCTTAATGGGCATAAGAAAGCCTCTTTCTTTGGTCATGAGAGTTTCAGCAAAGACTGCATCCCTGTGTAGGTAGGAGAAGAGACCTGTTTCCCAGGAAGAGGTTCCATTCATGAATTAGTCCCCTTCTAGGTATGCCTCTAGAATTAAAAAATAAAACATTAAATATTTATCTTCATCTTAACACTTTTCCTGTGGATCGGAAACAGTTTATTTCTTTGGATAAATAATTACTGCTGGCGTTAAAATCTCTTGAAAATGACACGAAGATTTGTGAAAAAAATAGGTGAGCTCCCTCAAATTCTGAGGTTTCTCTGCTAGATGAAGATGATAGGGATAGGGACGGGCATCTTCTGTTTTTTCTGTCCATGTCTCAGACTGTGATTCTGAGGAAGGTGATATTTCAGAATCTCCTTTAGAAGAATTTTCTTTTTCTGTAACTGTTTCTTAAATGAACAATATGTGGGAGCAAGCTGAAATTCCCTCATCTTTGAGTAAATGTTATAAAGTGGTTCAAGCGGATATTTCACTAACTACACCTGTTCCTCCTCTTTTTCCAGCTTTGGGGGATATTTTTAATGTAGCTTCCTATATGCCTGGCAGTCAACCTGCAGTCCTTAAAAAGGCAGTCAAATTTTATGAAGTTCCACAGTCTCAGAAATATTTGATTTGATGTTGTCATTTTCATTCATTGCTCAACTGATGGGGTCTCAAATTTGACCTTGGATCTAGCTTGGCCACTTTTACCAGATTCACAGATCCAACAGTTGATCTCTTCCCTTTACCCATAATATCCTATTGTCATATCATACCTCATATCTTGTTTGCCGGCACAACAGTCAGACGTGGATTCTATTTCTCTCAATCGTGAGAGATAATTACGTGTTGTATTTTTCACATTTTTCTATTTTAAACTTTAGTTCCTGATATCCTCCATTTAGTATCTGTGTAAGAACTTTTTGAGCTCTCTGTCTTTGTTTTTATAGACTACCCATATTTTTCTTTCTAAGGTACTAACCTAGGCCTATGCAAGTTGATACCTTCCTTTCCTACTCTGTTTTAGGGTATTCTGTTAGCACCATTGTTGATACCCTACCACTATCATTAAAAAAAAAAAAAAAAAAAAAAAACTTTCCTTTTTCTGATAGTCCCCTTGCTATTTTAGTATAGAAATGGCGGATAAATCAACTGGTTTTAAGAATTGCACTTCATGCGTGCATAAAATTCTGAATTTGGATGCCCACAAGTAGTGCATTTATTGTTTGGGAGCTTCACACTTAGAATATCCAGTGTTCTATTTGTGCAGGTTTTAGCACTTGTGCCCTTAGCGAGTGGAAGAACAAACTAGTGTTAAGAGGTCTTCTTCCTTCTTCTTCTGCATCTTCTTTAGTTGGGGCTCAAACCCCCTCAAAAAAGCCAAAAAATCCAAACGAGTTGGCTCCAAAATTGAAGGAGCCCAGTAAATGGTCCCCTGGTCGCTGTCCTCAGTCAGTTCCGACCGCCGAACCTCCAGATAAGGTTTTACAACCATTGGACCCACCTCCCCTAAAAATCTGACTGCACCAAGGTTTTCTCTGGAGCCTATGTCCTCTCGCCTTCGCTCAATGTTCCTCCAGAAGACTAAAGAAACCTTCCAGACCACCTTCCTCCAACTCCTCCCTTAAATCCTCCAGGAGTTTGTCTGAGGCAGAGGTGGGCAGAATGATGTGGATGTTCCTCAGGGCTCAAATTCATATGGGGGGTTATCCCATGTCTGACTCCCATCAGATCCGTGAGCCTGCCCCCTGCTCAGACACACATTATATCTTCTTCTCTGATTCGACCTGTAGCTTTGGAGACCTTGGATTTGAGGTCCCTGGGGTTGTCTCAGTTGGATCCGAAGCTCAGTGGTTCTTTGACTCCAACAATTTCCCTGAGTCATTCGCCTCCAACCCTCTCGGAGAAGAACAAGTCTTGGAACCGAATTGTCAGCACTGGGGCTGGGGGGTTCGGGTTGACTCCAAAGATGTTGAAGCCATCTCTTCCTTTTGCAGCCGCACTATTCAACAGTTCAAGTCTGACTCCCTAGGGCAGCAACCAATGGGGGAGCAGGGTTCTCTAGTACAGGTGACCTCAGCTTCTGTGCAGATGACTCTTGCATCTCATAGGTCTTCCACCTTCAAAGTAGTGGAAAGGGGGGTTTCCTTGTCTAGGAAAGAGACATCCCTTCCCCTATTGGATCAGTCTATTCATCCCCTGTTGGATTTGTGCACTGAGCCTCTATCTTCTGTTCACTGGGACAGCCACGCCGATCTGACCTCCAGAATGTCCTTATCCAGGATTCCTCTAATTCTTCAGAAACTTCACCAGACCATCCCACTGAGGAGGTCAGTAGGAAGAGGACATGTAAAAGGAGACACCTAGACCCCCCCCCGAAATATCTCAGAGAGGACACCGAGTTCATTGAAGGGGAGGGGTCCCCAGAACTCCACCTGATGACATCTCCTTTGGAGAGATTCTGGAATTTTTCAAACAAAAGGGTGGATGGTCTAATGAGTCCCTTTCCTAGGAAGAGATGATGTTTCTGGAGGCTTTCAGGTCCTGCCTAACTATGATTTGGATAGTCCCACTGACTGATGAGTTGATATACCTAGTCTCACACCATGCATGTAGGGAGTCACATACTGTGGAATCTATCCCCAGACATCCAGATAAGTTTTTAGTCCTCTCAAAAGACAGAGCCCTGTGGAGGAAGGGGGTCTCTGTCGACGCGATGGTCATGGCAGCAGCCACTAAAAAAAGAGCTCGTGGAGCAGAACTCATGTGTCCATCCCCTGACAGAGAATAGGGCCTTGAGCAGATTTGGGAAGCGCAGTTATGCCTCAGCAACCATTGCCCTGTATCTCAGCAAACTAAACCAGCACATAAACTATTCAAAGTTCCAGATGGTCACTGTTCAATCCATTTTGCCTCTGATGCAGAAGAATGATTGGATGTGATTGACAGATCTTCAGGATATGTACTATCACATCAAAATGAACAGGTACTCCAGGAAATGTCTATGCTTCTGGCTGGGAGCCAGTCATTACCAGTTCAGAGCACTGTTCTTTGGCCTCACCATAGCCCCCAGGGTGTTCACCAAATGCTTGGCAGTGGTAGCAGCCCCCTGAGACTTCTGAGAATCCAGGTATTTACATATCTAGATGACTGGTTCTTGACTGGTCTGACCAGACATCTACTTAAACAAGCAAGGGACTACTTGCTCCAGTTATTTCACTGTCTGGGCATTACTGTCAACTACAGCAAGTCACAGCTCACACCTACACAAAATCTGGAGTTAATTGGTGTTCGTCTAAACACTAAAAATCAGTGTCATTTCCCCCAACAAGAGTACAAACCCTCAGATCTCAGGTCATGGAAGTGATTTGTATTCTTCTCCTCCAGCATGATTAGTCTTACAAGCCTTAGGGTCCATGGCAGCAGCAATTAACTCTGTGTCCTTTAGCCAGATTTCATATGCAAATTCTGTAGTGGAGTTTGTCTTTACAGTGGTCTATTCTTCAGCAACCCTTGTGCACACCAGTCAGGATCACACAAGTTTGCAAGAAACACCTTCTTTACTGGATCCTTTTAGCCGAAGTTTCTCTGGACCATTAATTTATTCTCCCTGAACTAGCAGTCACAGTGACCACAGATGTTTCCCAACTGGGGTGGGGGGGAATTTCTTGGGAAAGACAGTCTATGGCCTGTGGTCCCCAGAAGAGGCAAATTTGCACATCAGTGTCCTAGAAATGAGAGCAGTTCTAATGTCAGTAGTCTGGTACAGCAACAAAAAGGCGGAAAACAGATCTTATCCTCTATGTTGAGAGGCAATGAGAGTGTGGCAGTGGACACTCTCTTCTAGTTGCTTTCTCATAGCAGTGAAAATACTGGTGAAAAACAGTGCACTTGCAGATAAACTAAGCAGATTCATTCTGATTCTGATGCCTCTTGAGTGGTCTATCTATGTTAAAGTGGAAGAAAGGATTTTCTGCTGATGAGGCCAGCCATGCTGTGATAATTTTGCTTCTCCCCACAACAAGTACAGCAGGTTATTTGCCCTGGTTCCTGCACTGGGGAAGTCACCGAAAGATGCTTTAGTCCATGACTGGCCCTCCAGTCTCCTCTGTGCTTATCCCCTTTACCACTAATTCCCAAATTTCTACAGAAAGCATACAGGTTGAAGAGCAAGGTTATTGTCAACACACCTTTCTGGCATTGTCAGGTTTGGTTTCCCTTCCTGTGGTTTCATTTCCTGTACCCGCCTTGGATACTGGACCCAAGTCCAGATCTCATGTCTCACCCATCAAGAATGACATGTCCAGATATCAATGATCTGAAGCTGATTGCATGGTTTCTCCACTTCCAGTGATAGCTAGACAGTTCAGGCTTTCTTCTGTAGACTGCCATATTCTCTTATCTTCTCAAAAGGTCTCTTCTAGAAAAATTTACAAAAATAAATGGAAGAGATTTTCATTCTGAGCCCTCTAGAGAGACCTAGATTGCTTGTCTGCCCCAGTCTCAGTGATTCTTAAATTTCTGTCCTCCATTTTTGACAATGGTATTCAACTATCAAGGTTAATTTGGCAGCTCTTTCCAATTTTCATTCAGGTGAAAGTACTTCTTTTTGGCTTCTTCTAAGCTGCTGTGCAAAGCCTTTCTTAAAGGCATCTTTCTACTTTGGTTAACAAAGATCCTACTTCCCCCATGGGATTCAAATAATGTACTCTTATCCCTGAATCACTCTCTTTTTGAGCTATCAGCAAAGATAGATCTTAAATTCCTATCCTTGAAAATTATTTTTCTAGACAGTATCACTTCAGTAAGCGAGTATCTGAACTCCAGGCCCTCTCCTCCACATTTTCTCATTTGATTTTTCATAAGAATGTGGTTTCCTTGCACATAAATCCATCTTTGTTTTATCTAAGGTGGCCTCTGAATCCAACATTAATCCGGTTATCAATCTACCTGCAGTCTTCCCAAAATTTTCAAACAATGGTGAGTACATACTACGTCTTTTGAATGTGTGCTGACAGCTTAGATTTTATCTTCATGGAACCAAAGGTTTCAAGAAGACCGACCAATTCTTTGTGTCTTTTCGAAGAACAAATTGAGAAAAGATGTGTCGAAAGTGACTCTAGCTAAATTGTTGACTGACTGTATATCCTTTGTGTACAAGGAAAGAGGGTTATGTTTGCCTAACCCGCAAAGCACATTCCAGAAGGTCTGTAGCCACTTCAACTGCTTTTTGGTCAAGAAGATCTATAGATGACGTGTGCCACTGCCACTTGGTCCAATGCTCATACTTTTATTGCAGATTACAAGGTAGATTTGCTTTCCAGGAGTAGGGCAGCATTTGGCTCCTCATTTTGCCGGTATATCTTTCCATGAGAACCACTCAAGGTGTATTTAGCTGGTGACTCTGCCCATTATTTGAGGAATGAATTAAAATGACAACATCAGATGCAAAAGTTATGTACTTACCATAATGAAGCATCTGTGTTGTCCATTTTCATTCTTCCTCAACCTTCCACCCTCCATCTCCCTTTCCTTTCTTTTTGGAGAGACATAAGGGATTCTGCTTTGGGAACCTCTTTGGTCCCTGTTTCAGCTCGTGCCTCCTTTTTCATAGGTTCATAGGATGATATTAGGCTATTGGCCCAGACGCCCTTATAAGCCTATCCAAAAATTTTGCCGATGTTCACACAAAGTCAGCACCTGTTTCCCCTGTCCAGCAGGGGCACAGGTTTCCCAGGGGTGTATCTTCTGTTTCTCATTCAGTCGTCCAAGTTCCTCTTAAAGAGGGTTAGAGAGGTACTCTGCTTGACATAGAGAGGGAGTATATTCCACTGGTGGGGGAGTCTTTGGGACACAAATCTGTCCCGCCAACAAGTTCTATTAATGTTACAGACCAGGTTGCGGCCTTGCATGCAGGTTGCGTGAGTGGAGTTTGACTTACGGATATGCAGCAACTCCATCATTGCTGAGCCTGAGATGGTCGTGTATGCCAGATACAGGTCACCTCTGAGCTGTCTGTACAAGACTGAGTAGAGGGATAGGGCTTTTAGCCTATCTGTATAGGGTAGGTGTTTGAGACCCAGATCCTCTCTGGTCTAAGTGGACCTCCTGAATGACTCTTTTTTTTTTTTTTTTTCTAGCAGCTTTTCTGTTAATAATGATGCTGCTTCCTCTTGACTGGGTGGGAAATTGAGGATTCTTTTCAGTTTTGTTGGGGGAATTTGGGAAAATGGTATGATATAGCCTCTGTATATAATTCTCTCCACCCAAGAATCTTTTGATCTGATATTGTTAATCTTCATTCATTCATTACTGATGGGTATCGGTTCCATCCTTGGAACCGAGTCAGCGGTTAGAACAAGCTTGCACCAGACAAATAAACTCTCAAGCTAAGCTTACGCATAGTGCCCCTCTTTCAATCACCTTAGATCTCATTTAACACGTATAGTATCAAGACGTGTCAGGCCAGCTCTCAAGCTAAGTCATTTAAAAATTTATACTTACCTGTGAAATTTCTAATTCTTTAGTAGTTGTTTAGAGTTTGCTTACCCGTTGAAATACTTTCCTCTTTTCTTTGCCAGGTTTTGTGGTATTCTTCATACCATTGCTGGTACAGGCCTTCCTTTACCTCTGAGGTAACATTCAATACTATTGCTGGTGTCCCTCCTCCCTCTCTCTTTTCTCCCTTTCTTTACCCGTTGGGTATTTCTTTGTTTACCATTGTTGGTAACAAAAAAAAAAACTCTTTCTTTTCTTCACTGTGTAAGTGTGTATTTTGCTGATTGCTATGAACATATTGTTGTCAGATAAGTGTTTGGTTTATTATTGATGATGGTTGATAAAAAAAGGAACAACAGGCTTTAAGCAGTGTGATCAGTGCAGCAGAATTGCTGAATTCAGATAGTCATTTGTCTTGTGTTTACTGTCTTGGGGTACTGTATCTGAAAGTTCAACTCCCATGCGACATATGTAAGGGCTTTAGCACCCGTACCTTGACAGAAAGAAAAAATAAATTGATACTCAAGGGTTTTCTAAAAACTCCTTACTCGGGGGCTATATCTGAGATGGAGGTTTCAACCCTTCCTAAAAAGGAACACAAAAAGAGGAGCCAATCTGTACCTTCCTCTCCACATTTTAATGATTCAAAATCTGTTAAATCTACGGAGCCTAAAGCAAAACTTACTAAATTGACACTAGCAATCTTAGCACCGGGGCCTCAAACCACTTCTACGGTGTGTCCCTGGTACCAGGGCCTCAAGCATTAACTATGGTACAGTCCTCAGCACCAGTTCCTCAAGCACCTAGTACGGTGCCGCTCGTGACTGCGGAACCACCCAAAACTTCATCTTCTATGCCCCTTTCGGCACCAAAAATAGCTTTCCCAACTCTGGTCACTACCCACTCCCCCATACAACTTACTGCTCCTTTGCCCATAGTGCTGAAAAGTGAAATATTGCCTCGGACCCAATACTCTCCGTGAACAGATCTCTTTTTTGGACAACAGTGCAGTCCCTTTCTAGAACGCCCTGATTCTCCATCGGGGATGTCAGCCTGCTCCTCCAGGAGCCTTTTGGAATTTGACATAGTGAGACTTGTGGATCAGCTATTGGCGGCCAGAGGAATTCCAACTCCTTCCAAATCCTACCTCCCACTTGGAGCCGAGGAATTTTATCTACAGAGTCTGACATATATTCCTCCTTCAACCTCCTTGGAGATATTGGAGCCCTCGACACCAACACCTATCCCAATACCAGCTTCTTCGGTTGCACTGGTAGACCTTACCATGACTCCGGAGTCTGTCTTGGTGGGTAAGAGTCCTCTTGTGGCTCCTTTCCTTGGTTCTGGGCTCCCACTCCTCTTTAGTCGGGCCCACTTTCCAGGCGATGGAGAAGGCACTTGCCTCTGCAGGCTCACAGCTGGTTCCTTCAGCACCGGAGACCCATATTTATCTGTCCTCTTAACCACAGCTGACACAGTCCACTACTCTAGGACATCAAGCACGGGAACCTCAAGATAGCCTTCCACAAGGTACCCACTCCTTAGAGTCCTCCTCAGATCTTTCCACTGAGGAGGTACCATGTAAGAGATTGTACAAGAGGATGCACGTGGATTCACCCGAGGAATCCCTTACCCAAGATACATACTATGATGAAGGGGAAGGGTCCCCACGGTCACCCCCTGAGGATGTCTCCTTTGGAAACATACTGGAAATTTTAAAGCAGCAGGGAGACTGAAAGCCCACCAACCCTTCCTCTGAGGAGTCTGTATTCTTGCAGGTTTTCCGTGCTCGATCCTCTATTTCTTGGGTGACCCCGCCTGCAGATGACCTAGTTCAGCTCATAGTGCAATGCACTTGGAGGAATCCTGACACCATTGAACCTATCCCCTGGAGACCAGACAAAATTCTTTCTCCACCAGAGGAGAACCCACACTGGTCCAAAGGCCTATCAGTAGACGCTATGGTGGTGGCGGTGGCCACTAAGAAAGAGCTCGCTGAGGAGAGCCGTACTGTCCATCCCCCAAACAGGGAGTCTCGGGCAATAGACAGGTTAGGGAAGCGGGTGTATTCTTCATTGACCTTTCCCATTTGGTCCTTGAATTACCTGGCATATTTTACCCAGCTCCAGAGAGGCCTAATCTCAGAACTCTTGGAAACCTTAGCAGGAGCAGTTTCTGATGAGGTACACGACAAAATTGCCTCACAGCTTGCCACCCTGGAATCTATATATAACTCGTCCATGCCGTTGATTTCTCATATTATGGAAGGGATGATTAGAGCAGCGGGTGTAGGCATTGTCATGAGATGTCATGCTTGGATGTGCTTATGTGATTTTGCGGACCCTTTTAAATCTTCCTTTCTAAACTCTCCCGTGGAGGCCTCCTCTCTTTTTGGCCCAAAGGTAAAAGACACTTTAGCCATGTGTGAAAAGGATGGTAAGACCCTGTCTGCCGTGGGCATGCATTTTTCCACCCCCTCCCCCGACAATCCTGCTTTAGGAATCAGAGGCGTGGAAAGATGTTCATAGATTCATAGGTAAGTACTAGGCTAGCTGCCTGAGGGCATCTGTAAGCCTAGCCAGAATTTGTTGGCATTCGCCGCCCCCTTAGATTAGTTCCCTGTGTTTCTATCCAGCAGAGCCATTAGTTCCCTGTGTCTCTGTCCTGCAGAGCCACTGCAGTGATCCCCAGTGTAAATTTTCTGTTTCCCATCCACTCGTCAAGGTTTCTCTTGAAGAGTGCTATTGAGGGGCTCTGCCTAATGTAGATTTGAATCCTGTTCCAAAGCATGGAGAGTCTCTGGGACAGGAATCTATCCCTCCAGCAAGTCCTTTTTATCATTGAGGTGAGGTTTAGATCCCTAGAGCATGTGGCTCTCGGGGATTTGTTTTTTTTTTAGGTGGAGCATGTCCATCAATTCTGGGTTGGACATGGCCTTGTATGTCAGGCAGAGATCACCTCTGAGTAAGCGGTATGCACCCGAGTACAGCTGGAGTTTCTTCAGTCGGGCTGTATAGGGCATCTGTTTGAGGCCAGTAATCCTCTTGGTGGGGTACTTCTGTGGTCTTTCCAGCTGTTTCAAGTGTCTTGTAAGGTACATCCCAAATGGGGCGTTGTACTCTAAGATGGGTCTGATGAGTAGAGGGGCACAATAACCTCTTTTTTTCTAGATGCGAACCGTTTTGTGATTAGGTGGGCCACATAGAAGGATTTTCTAACCACCTTGGCAATATGATTATCAAAGGAGAGATTACTGTCTACTTGGGTCCCCAGATCCCTTATTACATTTTCTGTATTTAGGGGAGTACCACTTATGTGGTAATTTGCGGGTACTTAGCTGCTTTCCTAGCATCTGTCTTTTGCATTGTTGGTAATGGATGATCCCATGTGATGTACACTTCATCATTTTCTATGATGCTTTGTGGCTGATGTTTCCAGTGATTTTCAGCCGCTTCAAAACCATAATGTTTGCACAATCCCCAGTGGAACAGTCTCGCCACATTATTGTGCCTTTCAGTATACATCCCTTCTGCCATTAGTATGTCACAACCAGCAACGAGGTGTGCGACTGTTTCCAGTTGGGTTTTACAAAACCTATATTTGTCTGTTTTTCCCACATGTTCAATGGACTTTGTAAACCAGCGAGTACATAGCCCACTATCTTGAGCCGCCAATATTAACCTTTCATCTTTTGGTTTGAATTCACCTCTCCTTAACCATTCCTGTGTTCGGTCATGATCAATGTGAGGTTCTTCCAGAAGTTTTCTATAGTTGCAACTATATTTATGCATTTTCCACATTTCTTGCCTTTTTATCTGATCCTTCACCTTATATTCTTTCTTTTATTTTTTGGTATATTCAGTTGCTGCCTGATTTTTATCTGCTTCTGGTTTGATTTCCATTCCTGCTTGATGCCGATATGCTTCTGCTAGGTTAAGCAGGGAAGTCATCTTAGATTTTTTCTCCTCATGTTTCAAAACTTTCACTGCGTTTGGGTCTTGTGAGGTTAGATATGTGTGGAGTCCCACGATTGCAGATCTGTACATCTAATCAATTTCAAGGAGGCCCATCCCTCCTTTGGAACGGGGAATATATAATCTTGGTATGCACTGATTTTTATAGATCATTTGGTGAGCATGAAGCATCCTTCTTGTTTTAAAACAGTGGTCCCCTTTGACTCATCCTATGTCCTTTCAGATCTGCATAACAAATCGATGCAAACAAGACTTATTTTGGTAAATGAAGCCATGAAAAGACTTATGGAGTCATCCTTTCTCCCCCTATCAGCCCAAGGCCATGGTGACTGTGGACGCTTCCCTGATGGGGTGGGTTGGGCATTTCCAGGGAAGGACAGTCCAAGG
Organism: Protopterus annectens; assembly: GCF_019279795.1. Classification (NCBI taxonomy): domain Eukaryota; kingdom Metazoa; phylum Chordata; order Ceratodontiformes; family Protopteridae; genus Protopterus; species Protopterus annectens. Next base: position 1,983,424,719 of record NC_056726.1, read on the forward strand.
CACTTGGTCACCTGTGGAGGCCAACCTGCATATCAGTATCCTAGAACTGAGGGCAGTGCTTCTGGCATTGCAAGAATTCCAGTCTGTCCTCTCATCAGGGACAATTGCTATCCAGTCCGACAACATGTCTGTAGTCTGATATATCAACAAACAAGGTGGAACCAAGTCCTACCCATTGTGTCAGGAGGCCATGTGAAATTGGCAATGGGCAATAGCTTCCAATCACTTTCTGATAGCAATGCACATTCCCAGGGATTCCAACGTAATTGCAGACAAACTGAGCAGATGCATTCTCCCTGCCTTACAAGTGGTCCCTCAATCCTATCTTAGCAATGAAGATCTTCAGTTGCTGGGGCCAGCCTTGCTGCAATCTATTCACATCCCCCGCAATCCACAAATGCAGCAGCTACTTTGCCCTAATTCTCCTTCAGGGGGAAGTACCCGAGGTTATGCTTTAGTATATGATTGGCCCAAGGGACTTCTTTATGCTTTCCCTCTCCTTCCTCTGATCCCACAATTTCTAAAGAAGGCTCTTCGGTTGAGAAGCAGAGTAATCCTCATTGCATCCTATTGGCTTCAACAAGTTTGGTTTCCCTTTTTTTAGCCTCACCTAGTACATCAACCATGGATTCTGGATCCAACTCCGGAATTGCTGTCGCACCCATAAGGGTTGATACATCCAAACATATCGAGCCTCAAGCTGACAGCTTGGTACCTCCACTTCCAGTAATTGCCAGACAAAATTACCTATCCTCCTCTGTACATCACATTCTTCTGGCTTCCCATAAACCATCCAGCTGGGAACTTTATTTCAGCAAGTGGAAATAATTCCTTATCTGGTATCGAGTGAAAAAAATAGATCCTTTTTCAGCTCTTCTTACTTCGGTACTGGACTATTTATCAAACCTTCTCCATTTGGGAGTGGCACCTTGAACTATTCGAGTACACCTGGTGCCTATCTCTAACTTCCACAATGGCTTCCCGAACTCATCCTTGATTTTTCACCGTCTCTATAAAATCTTTTTGAAAGGTGTCACGCACCTTAGACCATCCTTCAAAGACCCATTCGAGCCATGGAATTTGACAGTAGTTCTACAATCCTTGACTAGTCCTCCTTTTGAACCTGCTGCTACTTGAAATTTAAAATTTTTATCCTGGAAAACTTTATTCTTGGTAGCTATTACCTCAGCAAGACAAATATTTGAACTACAAGCCTTGTGCATAAAATATCCTGACATGGTTTTCCATAAAGACAGAGTATCATTCCGGACTAATCCCACCTTCTTACCCAAAGTTATTTCCGATTTGACTATCAATCAAACAATTGATGTAATGTGGTCCTATCTTGCCTACATTCATTACTGACGGGCTCGGAGCCGAGAATCGGCTCCGACCCGGCCGCTATAACTAGCACGAAGTCTCTAATTGGCTGGGCTAAGCCTATATCCCAGGATGCACCACTCCCAAACCCCCAGATCTCATTTGCCGCTAGTAGAGTGAAGACGTGGTCTCGAGCTTGGCTGTGGCTAAGTACTTTATTGAACTTATTGAACTTTATTGAACTTGATAGTTTCTGTGGAATCTTTTACAACCAAAAGCTATTTTAATAGCTACGTTTTGTGTCTGGGTGTTTTTGTGATTTTGTAGTTGTGGTATACTTGTGTTTGGCGGGCTAGGCCCATTTAAGTTAGAGGGCCTTAGCCCTGTTTGATGTGTCTCCTTGGTGTTTTTGTTTAGGGGCGTTTAACTTAGAGTCCCTTCTCCTACCCTTCGTGTTGGTGTCCGTTTTGCTCTGTCGCTTAACATGTCTGGCAAAGATCAGAAAGAACATAGGCCTTCTGGGTTCAAAAAGTGTGCTAAATGTTATTATAAAATGTCTTTGACTGATGGCCATGCCATCTGTGTATACTGTTTGGGCGCTATACACTTGCAAGAGTCCAGTAGTGTGTCATTCGTTCAGTTCCAGGGTCTTGCAAGAGAGAAAAAAAATAAGTTAATTCTCAAGGGTCTGTTAAAACCTGCCTTGGAAGAAGCTTTGGCTTCTTCTTCCCCTAGTGGGAAATCTAAATCAAAAAAGAGATCTCCGTCTCCGACCAGTTCGTCGGAGCCATCGGAGAAAAGAGCTAAAACTGTTTCACCTTCCTCGGCTCCATTGGTCTCGGAGCCGCAGAAGATGCTGTCGGTACCGAAGACAACTTCCTCGGTTCCACTGCCCTCGGAACCAAAGGAGGTTTCTGTTGTGTTGGAGCCGACCTCGGCCCCAATTGTTTTGGAACCGATTTGGAGCTATTCTCCTAGCTTCGCATTGGATCCCTTAGAGAAGACTTCTCGACCCCCTTCTGTGTCCTCCAAGTCCTCCAGCTTGTCTGATTCGGATTTGGATAGGGTGGTGCAGAGGCTCCTCCAGTCACTAGTGTTAACAAAATTATTCTCGGCTCCAGCGCAGTCGGCTCCGGAGCCCATCCTTGTGTTGGTTCCGATAATTCCTCCTCTGACCACCTCTGTGTCGTCGGAGCCAGAGTGTTCTGAGTCAAGTGACGTCCTTGGGTTGGCTCCGAAACCACCTTTGAGTTTTTCGGCTCCGACTATGGCTCCATCCCTTTTGGTCCCATCTGATGGTTTCGGCACTCGGGTTTCGTCGGTCGGACCCGAGGGGGATACATCGGGGCTCCAGACTTCGGCTCCGAGTCTCCCTCTCAGTGCTCCAGCCGGGGAACCCCTGTCCCGATCGTGGTCTCGGATTCGGGTGGTCCCGCCTTCGAGGCCATGAGGAGCACACTGGCCAGATCTTCGGTGACATCACTCGAGTCAACCACTCCTTTCTCGGACACTGCGACTAGAGCCTCTGATGCACCTCTATCTGCAGACAGCGGGGCTCCAAGGCCTGAGGATACCCCCATGCATGGTCCCCTGCTTTCTGAGGGCCCTTCAGAGTCCTTGCCTGAAAAGCCTCCCAGAAAGAAGCTGTGTAAGAGGAAGCACATAGACTCCCCAGATGAGTCGGTCACCTCAGACACCGACCTCGATGATGCAGAGGGGTCCCCAAAGTCGTCCTCCGACGATGTCTCATTCTCCAACATCCTGGAGATTTTGAGACAGAGAGGCGACTGGCCCTCCAAAACCCCCTCTGAGGAGGAGTCGGTCTTCCTCAAGGCCTTCGGAGCCCGACCTTCCACCTCCTGGGTGTCTCCCCCCTTCGATGAACTGTTGGACCTTATTTGTCGAAGGGTGTGGGAACATCCTGACTCCATGGAACCGGCTCCCAGTCGCCCCAACAAGTTTTTGTCTGCGCCTCCTGGGAAAGAATTTCTGACGAAAGGAGTTCCTGTAGATGCCATGGTGGTGGCGTCTGCCACTCAGCAAGAAGTTGCAGAGCCTTTTACTTCCATTCATCCTCCTAACAAGGAGTCCAGGAGTATGGATCGGTATGGAAAGCATACCCTGTCCTCAGCGACCTTTACTTTGCGGTTTCTGAATTATCTGTGTCATTTTACAAGGCTCCAAAGAGATCTCCTCAAGGAGTTGGGAGATACTCTGTCGGGTAACTTGCCTGAGGTGGTGAACCAGACTGTCAATGCCCAGCTGTTTACCCTGTCTTCTGTTGTTAACTCATCCATGAGGCTCATATCCTATGCAGCCAAGGGGGCAGGTAGGGCAGCTAGCTCAGGTGTAGCCCTCAGGAGGCAAGCCTGGATGCGCCTGTGTCACTTCGCGGAGGCCTTCAAGTCTTCCTTCACGGATGTTCCCTTTGACGGGTCCTCTCTCTTTGGATCTAAAGTGAAAGACACTCTCACCAGATGTGAACAGGAGGGTAAGACTTTATCTGCTGTTGGGGCCGGTTTTTCGCTTCCCTCTAGACCTTATCCCAAGGCGCAGAGGGAAGGAAAGATGTGGAGCAGGATGTCCCAGAAGTCTTATCCCGACCATCAGGGTGACCCCCCTCCAGAGGCAGAGGAGGGGGGAATTATTCTGGAAGATGTCACCCTAGGGGCGGGGGAGGCCCCCGCAACTCAGGAGACCGCGAATCCTTTCGTGGTTCCTCCTACCAACGTCCCTGAGGGACTGCCCGACTGTGCCTCTCCGCAGCCAGTCGGGTGTCATTTCTCGAAGCATCTGCAAGCCTGGGAAAACATCACTCAGGATCATTGGGTGCTTCGAATTATTTATTTTTATTTATTTATTTTATTTTATTTTACATTTGTTGACTGGGATAGTCCTACTGGATGCATGTCCATTTTCAGCTGAGGCCCGGGGAGAAAAGCTCCAAGGGTAAGCAGATACAGCATTGCATAATACCAGCATTACATATTACAAACAGACTATTTACAGAGATTACATAAGTAAGCAAGTTAAACAAGTTCCACAGGTTACAGTTAGTCCAGAGCCAAGTCAGGATTAAATTAAATTACACAGTAAACTGGTTAACAGATTTTTACACATTCGAGTTAGCCAGGCTTGATACATTGGCATAGCCAGTTAAGTGACAAATGTTGTTTAAGTCTAGTTTTAAATTGACCTAAGGTGGAAAGTAAGGTAATATCAGCTGGAAGAGAGTTCCAGGATCTACTTACAGAGTTTGCAAAGAGAGAATCACCGGCTGTGTTATTAATTTTGCTAGTCTGAATTAGTAGTTTGTTAGAGGATCGAAGCGGTCTAGGATTGTTATAGGGGGTGATAATATTTTTAAGTGCAGAAGTATTGTCCGGATTATAGAGGATTTTATAGGCCATAATCAGTTGGTTATACTGGATTAGGCTAGGTAGTTCAAGCCAACCAAGCTGATTTAGATTGATGCAATGATGTGTCCTAAAAGGCAGCCCAGTGGCAAACCTGGCAATGTGGTTGTAGCAAATTGAGAGTTTGTTAAGGACAGTCTTGTTCAAATTCGAGTAGAGGGATGCATACAGAAGGGTTGAAAGAAGGTGAGAGCGAGCTATGGCAATTTTAGCTGGAGGGGTTAGGAAGGCTTTTATTCTGTAAAGTGACCCTAGTTTTTTATTGATGGTTTTGATAGTTTGGTTAACATGTAGGTCAAATTTGAGATTATTGTCTATGATGACACCTAATAGTTTTGTAGATGGGTAAGGGGAGATTATTGTGTCATCATTTGATTTTATGGTAAAGGTGAAAGCGGTAGACCTATGTGTTGGTGAAAATAACAGCATTTTAGTTTTTTTGGGATTTAGGATCAGACGATGTTCAGAAAGCCAGTTTTCTATTGTATTAAAGGTGGTCTGGGTAGCTGACCATAACTCTACTGGAGATGTGGCTGAGCAAATCAGAGTAGAGTCATCAGCATATTGGATACAGCTGACTTTTGGGATGACAGTATAAAGGTCGTTAATGAAGATGGAGAACAGCAAGGGCCCTAGTATAGAGCCTTGTGGTACTCCGAGGGTGTTAGGTAGAAGGTTAGTGAGTTTGTTCTGCCAGAGGACAGCCTGCTGTTGACCATTCAGGTAGGATTGAAACCATTGGAGGCCACCAGTATCTAGACAGAATGTTTGCAGGGTGTGGATTAAAAGTTGGTGATCAACCATATTGAATGCCTTGGAAAGATCCAAAAAGAGGGCTGAGGATATATAATTATTGTTGCGATTATGGTTTATGGTGTTAGTAAAGGCTAGGAGGGCTGAAGTAGTGCTGTGATGAGGACGGAAGCCATGCTGAGTGTCTGCCATAAGGCGATTTTGGATTAGGTGGTGCATGAGTTGTCTATGAATACATTTTTCCATAATCTTTGCAAGTGGAGAGAGTATAGCTATTGGCCTATAATTGGAGAATTCAGTAGAGCTTCCTCCTTTGTGAAGTGGGATTACATAGGATATTTTCCAGATGGTGGGAATTTTAGCTTCTACTATGGTTCGATTGATTAGTATTGAGACGGGGTAAGCAATAGCATCAACTGATTTGCCGGAGGTTACACCATTCCCTTTATCTCACCCCCTCCGCCACCCAAGAGAGTCCCAGATGTTCCATCCAGTCAAAAGGACCAAACAGCGTTAGAAGTCTCAAAGCTGCTGGAAAAAGGAGTCATCCAACCAGTCCCCTCAGACCAGATCGGATTAGGAAGGTTATTTTTGGTGCCCAAAAGAACAGGGGACTTGAGGCCCATCCTGGATCTCAGCCATTTAAACCGCTTTGTCAGGAAGTCCAAGTTCCGAATGGTCACTCTTCAAACCATTTTTCCCTTGTTGGGAAAAGGTGTATGGATGTGCTCCATCGACCTCAAGGATGCCTATTATCACATCAAGGTAAACAAGGCCTCCAGGAATCACTTACGCTTCTGGCTGGGAGCCAGTCATTTCCAGTTTCGAGCCCTGCCCTTTGGTCTCACCACAGCCCCCAGGGTGTTTACCAAATGTCTGGCAGTGGTGACTGCTCACCTGAGATGTCTAGGATTCCAGGTGTTTCCTTACCTTGATGACTGGCTTCTCACCGCCCCCACCAGGCATCTACTTGTCCGGGCCACAGAGGCCACCAACAACTTGGGTCAACTCCTAGGGATTACTTTCAACTGGCAAAAATCTGTCTTGCTGCCATCACAACGTGTTACATTTATCGGCGCAGAGCTAGATTCCATAGAAATGAAGGCTTTCCTTCCCACAGAAAGAATAAAACTGCTACAGGCTCAAGTTTTGGCCTTATTACCTCTGAAAAAGGTCCAAGCCAGATTAGTTCTTCAGTTACTAGGTTCCATGGCAGCCACCATCCTACTAGTACCTCTGGCCAGGCTACATATGAGGACACTACAGTGGCTTCTTTCGGTTCAGTGGTCCTTTCAAGAGCTCCCTCTGTCTCATCCGATTCTTGTAACGGAACAATGCCAACAGGATCTGCGCTGGTGGCTTCATTCACCCAATCTGAACACAGGGAGATCTGTGAATTCTCCGCCTCCTACTGCCACAGTGACCACGGATGCTTCCCAGACAGGGTGGGGGGGGCATTATCTGGGCAGAACGGTCCAAGGCACATGGCAGGAACACGAGGTACACTTGCATATAAATGTTCTGGAGATGAGAGCAGTGCTAATAGCGTTGCAGGCACTTCACAGCTCTCTTCACAAGGGCACTATCTCAATTCTTTCCGACAGCATGTAAGTCGTGTGGTACCTGAACAAACAGGGGGGAACCAAGTCCTATCCCCTTTGCAGAGAGGCCATGAGAGTGTGGAATTGGGCGGTGTCTTCCCAACTTTTCCTAGTGGCAGAGTACATTTCGGGGAAGTCCAATGTGATAGCAGACAGGCTAAGCAGAGCTATTCTGATGCCTCACGAGTGGTCCCTGAACGATCAAGTTGCGGCTCAGATCTTCTCCAGGTGGGGTCCACCTTGCTGCGACCTATTTGCCAGTCCCCTAAATGCCAAGTCCAGCAATTACTTCACTCTGATTCCCCCCTCAGGGGGAGTCACCCAGGGACTCTCTAGTCCACGATTGGCCCTCCAGTCTGCTCTATGCCTTCCCTCTGTTTCCTCTGCTGCCAAGAGTGATTCAGAAGGCAACTTCCTTGGGAAGCAAAATGATCTTGATCGCACCACACTGGCCCCATCAAGTTTGGTTCCCCTTCCTCCAGAGATATACTATGGATGGTCCTTGGATTCTGGACCCAGTTCCAGACCTATTGACTCATCTGTCAGGACAGTTCCACCCATCCCTGAGAACTCTCAAGCTCACTGCCTGGCTTCTCCACTTCTGTCCTTCGTCAGACAGTTTTCCTTGGCACCAGAAGTGGTACATATCCTATCTTCTTCCCACAAGCCATCCACTAAGAAGATATATTCCAGTAAATGGAAAAGATTTGCTATCTGGGCCCAGTCGCATAACCTAGATCCCTTCACAGCCCCTGTGACGGCAGTTTTGGATTTTTTAGCTACTCTTTTCAGACAAGGCTCCGCTGCCTCCACTATTAAGGTTCAGCTGGCGGCTATTTCTAATTTTCACGTTGCATGTGAGCCTTCCCTCATGGCCCATAAACTGTGTAAGGCCTTCCTAAAAGGAGCCTGGTTACTTCGTTCCCCAGTTTCCCAGCCAGTCTTGTCATGGGATTTAAACTTGGTGCTTAGAGCCATAACTTCTTTCCCCTTTGAGCCTGCAGCCACTTGTGAATTAAAATATTTGACTTGGAAGACAGCCTTTCTGGTGGCCACTACTTCAGCCAAAAGAGTATTAGAGCTTCAAGCCCTTTCTGTCAAACCTCCTAATTTGATTTTTCATAAGGACAGAGTCTCCTTGAGACTCAACCCTTCCTTTCTTCCTAAGGTTTCTTCTACATTCTGTCTTCACCAATCCATTGAGTTACCGGTGTTTTTCCCAACCTTTTCAAACAGGGTAGAATTCAAATTTCACCAACTGGATGTACATAGACAACTGAGGTTTTACTTGCACAGCACAAAACAAGAGAGGAAATCAGATCAGTGTGTCCTTTTCAGACAATAAGAATGGTAGCCCTGTGACCAAAGGCACTATTGCAAGGTGGACTAAGGACTGTATCTCATTTATTTACACATTGGCAGGTAAAGACCTACCTTTCCCAGTCAAGGCGCATTGTACCAGGGCTATGGCTACCTCAGTAGCTTTTCATGCTAGGCTCTCTTTGGATGAAATCTGTGCGGCAGCCACCTGGACTTCTCCACATACCTTTATTTCTCATTATAAGCTGGACGTGGCCTCTAGAGGCCGGGCTTCCTTTGGTTCCACGTTGCTCAGGAGTGTTTTCTCATGAGCCTCCTAGGATTTAGGTGCTAGGGACGCTGTCCTGTCAGTAATGAATGTAGGCGAGATAGGACCACATTACATCATTTAGTTATGTACTCACCATAACGATAGATGTATGTGGTCCATCTCGCCTACATTCTTACGTACCCACCCACCTTCCCCCCTTCCTGGTGGACTTGGAGGAAATTATATTCTTAGACCCTTCTGAGGATATTATTTTTTCTCTCTTCTTACCGTGTTGTTCGGTGGGGTTATGCATGTGTAATGATGTTTTTTGTGGCAAACAAGATCTGGGAGTTTGGGAGTGGTGCATCCTGGGATATAGGCTTAGCCCAGCCAATTAGAGACTTTGTGCTAGTTATAGTGGCCGAGTTGGAGCCGATTCTCTCCAAGCCCGTCAGTAATGAATGTAGGCGAGATGGACCACATACACCTATCGTTATGGTGAGTACATAACTAAATGTTCTGCCAGTGTTCTTTCCAAATGTTTCTAACAAAGGAGAATATTCACTACATTTACTTGATGTGTATAGACAATTGCGATTCTGCTTGGAGAAGACTAAATCACTACAAAAATCTGACCAATTATTTATATCATTCTTAGGACCAAAACTGGGAAAATCTCTTTCAAAAGTGATTCTATCTAAATCATTGAGAGACTGCATTTGCTTTATCTCTCAACAGAACAAAGCTCTTCTACTATCTAAGGTCAAAGCGCATTCAGCCAGATCAGTCACAACATGTGTTGCCTTCCATGCAAGAGCTTCCATGGATGATATTTGTGCAGCAGCAACGTGGGCCACCCCTCATACCTTTATCACACATTACAAATTGGATTTGGTCTCCAGGTGGAGAGCTTCCTTTGGTTCAATGGTGCTCAGGAATATCCTTCCATAGGGCCTCGCAGGAAATAAAGTAGTTAGGGACTCTGTCCCATCAGTAATGAATGAACGAAGATTAACAACATCTGATAAAGAAGTTATGTTCTTACCATAACGTTCCATCTGCGTTGCTGATCTTCATTCATTCATTACCTCCCACCCGCCACCCCCCTCTGAAAGACTCTTGGAAGTTCAGATTTGGTCCTACCTTATAATAAGAAATTTTCTCAGATAAAGCCTCCACTTTTTCTCTTCCTTTCTTACGGGCAAACTCTATTTGAGGTGACAGAAACAGGGGCACTATGGGTAAGCTTAGCTCAAGAGTTGTTTTGGCTGGCGCGAACTTGTTATAGCGGCCAACTCGGTTCCGAGGATGGAACTGATACCCATCATCAGTAGTGAATGAATGTAAATCAACAACACAGATGGAACGTTATGGTAAGAACATAACTTATTTATGTGATAGTGTTCAATCTCGCCGTTTGTTCTTACACATGGGTTCGGAGCCGATCCTCGGCTCCGTGCCGGCCTCTTGCAAGCTCTGCATCGAGAAGAAGCTCGAGACAATCTAATACCCACAATCCCCCTCTGCCTTTACCTCAGATCTAGTTTGCCGCTGCTGCATTCGCATCGTTGGGAGCTAGCTCGAGGGTTTTCTAAGCTAAGATATAACTTTTTGTTGTATTTTATTGAGAATTCTATTTAACTTGATATTGTCAGTATTACCTAGTGTGATTGTGTTGTGGTTCCGTAATTCTTTGGTACCGTTAACCTTTTTATCGGTATTTTTGTATCGGGCCTACACCCTTCCATATACTACTATATTGAGACAAATTTATACTGGATTTGACATTTACCTGATTGTGACTATTTTTCCCGGATTTGACTGTGTGTTTGTTACTGGAATTGTTTATTACCTACAATGTCTGAGAAGGCAAAGTCTGGTTTCAAGCGTTGTCAGTGTGGCCAAAAAATGTCGGTCACTGACAACCATAGTTCCTGTGTCTACTGCCTTGGCCCTCTCCACTTACAAGAGGATTGCTCCATCTGTCACTCTTTCAGTGGGAGGGTCATGACAGATAGGCGCAGGAAACTAATGGACAGGGGTCTTTTGAAACCAGCTTTCCAAGAGGCTTTGGATGCTTCTGACCAGGCATCGAAGTCCTCTAAGGAATCGAAGACATCGGAGCCCAAGTCATCGGCTCCGAGCTCTTCTTCAAAGGTTAGATCACCGGTTCCACAGACCTTGGGGCCGAGTGTTCAACTGGTGTCGGTTCCTGAGCCTCGAGTCTTGGAACCGGTGATGGAGCTCCTCCTTCGGCCATATTGAGGTCGGCTCCGTCTTCGGTTCCTTCGACCCGTTCTTCCTCCAAACTTTCGGATGTCGATGTGGATCGTGTGGTGCAGAAGCTGCTGGAGCATTCGGCCCTCTCTAAACTTATTTCGGTTTCCACCCAGCTGGTGTCGAAACTTGAAGGCCTTCCTGTATCTCCATCCATTCCTCCTCCGAGACCGATTCAGTCTTTGGAGCCGGAAGAGGCTGATCTGCTGATTGTGGAGCCCTCGGGTCCAGAACCGTCCTTTTCTCGGTCTGTTCCCCTCACCTCGACTCCGTCGGACCGGTACCGAGTCTCGGAGCCGACGGACTTTTCTTGGTAGCGGGGCCGAGAGTCGAAAGGTCGTGTTGGTTCCGACAGTCCCCCACGGGGCCTCGGCACGGATCAATTCGGCACCGTCCTCGGGTCGATGCCTTGTGCCGTGTCGGGATTCTTCCCATTTCTTCGAACCGGGAGACTCTTGATGCGGGACCGGGGCGTTCGACCAAATGAGGAAGGTGTTGTCTACCCAGACAACCACATCAGTGGAAGCAGTTTCTCCTCCCCATAAAGGGCCTTTGTCTTCATCTGCACCCACGGCCACATCCAAGCGTCGGGCACCAGTGTCTCAGCCACCCCTGCAGGTGCCCCTCTTCCTCGAGGCTTCTTCGGATGCTCCCCACGAGGAAGTCCCTAGGAAGAGACTGTGTAAGAGGAGACACTTGGATTCTCCACAGGAATCCATAACATCTGATACTGACTTAGATGAGTCAGAGGGTCCCCTAAGTCACCTTCAGAAGATGTCTCTTTTCAGACATTTTGGAGATCCTGAAACAGAGAGGTGACTGGCAGTCCCTTCCCCTTCTGAGGATGAGTCAGTTCTGCTGAAGGCATTTGGTGCTCGCCCTTCCTCCTCCTGGGTCACTCCGCCCTCGACGAACTAATGGAACTTATTGCTCGAAGGGCGTGGGAGGCTCCTGACACAGTGGAACCTGTTCCTAGGAAACCGAACAAGTACATCACAGCACCTCAGGATAAGTCCTACCTTACTAAAGGAGTTCCAGTAGACGCTATGGTGGTGGCTGCAGCCACGAAAAAGGAGATGTCGGAGTCTTCTTCGTCTGTCCATCCGCCTAATAAAGATTCTAGGACGATGGATAGATATGGGAAGCGCATTTTTAGTTCAGCGGCTTTTTCCATGCGGTCCCTGAACTATTTGACCCATTTTACACGTCTGCAGAGGGATCTAGTCAAAGAGTTGGGAGATACCCTCCAGGGTGCTACAGATGCAGCTGTCTCAGAGAAAGTGACAGCGCAACTTAATACCCTAACATCGATTGTTAACTCGTCCATGAGGCTGATTTCCTACGCAGCCGAAGGTTCGAGTAGGGCAGCAACTTCAGCGATTGCTCTTCGTAGACAATCCTGGATGCGCCTATGCTCCTTTGCGGAAGCCTTCAAGTCTTCCTTTACAAACGCCCCATTTGACGGTGCCACTCTTTTTGGCCCCAAGGTAAAGGAGACCCTTACCGGTGTGAACAAGAGGGAAAGACTCTGTCTGCTGTCGGAGTCCGTTTTTCCACCCCAACCAGACCGTACCCCAAAGGGCAACGCGGTGGGAAAATGTGGTTTCGGAAACAAAACCAAGGGTCTTTCCCGGCACACAGGGTGATGCCCCTCTAGAGGCAGAGGAGGGGGCAGAGGTGGAAGACGCCGCCCTGGCGGCAGAGGGGGTCCGCAACATCAAGGTGACAGGGAAACACTCCCTGGTAAACCTTTCCAGCACTCCTGAGAGGAGGCCCGACTGTCCTGCTCTGGAGGCAGTCGGGGGTCGCTTAGCTTTATACCCTCAGGCCTGGCAAGATATAACTACAGACAATTGGGTAAAAAGCGTAGTTACCATAGGTTATTCCATACCCTTCCTATCCTATCCCATTCCAAAGAAAAGACTCCCAGATGTACCGCCCCATCTGCGAGAGCCAGCAGCTTTAGAAATTTCAAAGTTGTTAGAAAAAAGAGTCATCCAGCCAGTCCCAGCGGACCAGCAAGGATTCGGGACTTACTCAAGGTTCTTTTTAATTCCAAAGAAAACAGGGGACTGGAGGCCCATTCTAGACCTGAGTTACCTCAATACTTTCGTCAAGAAAGAAAAGTTCCGAATGGTCACGCTTCAATCGATCCTTCCATTTCTACAGAAGGACGAGTGGATGTGCTCAATAGATCTAGAGGATGCATACTACCACATCAAAATGGCCAGGGCATCCAGAGATCATTTGCGCTTCGGCTGGGAGCCAGTCACTTTCAATTTCGAGCCCTGCCCTTTGGTCTGACCTCAGCCCCAGGGTCTTCACCAAATGCATGGCAGTGGTAGCGTCTCACTTGAGACGTCAGGGATTCCAGGTGTTTCCGTATCTGGACGACTGGCTCCTTTCAGCCACCACCCGGCGTCAACTACTGCAGGCCAGAGACTATGTTCTTCAACTGTGTGTTCACCTAGGGATCTCCGTAAATTTCGGAAAATCCTTACTTCAGCCATCACAAAATATCTTGTTCATAGGAGCAGAGTTAAACACACGTCAATTAATTCTGAGGCTTCCCCCAGAAAGGATATTATCAATGCAGACTCACATATGTCTTCTACTCTTGTCAAGGAAATCTCCTGCAAAACTAGTACTGAAGGTGTTGGGCCTCATGTCAGCCTCCCTTATTGCAATTCCCCTGGGAAGGTTGCACATGAGAGTCCTACAATGGCTGCTATTTGCTCAATTGTCATTCCAGCAACTACCTCTAACACACGAGATTCTCATAACAAAGACTTGCAAAACAGATCTAAACTGGTGGCTCCAAACGTGCAACCTTTCCCAGGGGAGGCCGTTTATATTACCCACGCCCACAGTTACGGTGACCACGGACGCTTCCCTGATAGGGTGGGGGGGCATCTTTCAGGGACAGACAGTCCAAGGCGAATGGACCAATTTGGAATACAATCTGCACATCAATGTTCTAGAGTTGAGGGCAGTGTTTCTAGCGTTGCAACACTTTGCTCCCCTTCTTCCTCTAGGGACTATTGCAGTTCAGACGGACAACATGTCGGTAGTCTGGTACATAAACAAACAAGGGGAACCAAGTCCTATCAACTATGCAGAGAGGCCATGAGAATTTGGCAGTGGGCAGAGTCCACGGGTCGCTTTCTAATAGCAACGCACATCCGGGGTCATCCAACGTCATAGCCGACAGGCTGAGCAGAGCAATTCTGCTACCGCGAGTGGTCTCTGAAACAGTCAGTGGCGAAAAGGATTTTTCGCACATGGGGCCAGCCTTCCTGCGACCTGTTTGCGTCTCCAATGAATGCCAAATGCAGGAGCTACTTTGCCCTATTACCCCCTCCAGGGGAAGTCCCCAGGGACGCACTGGTTCTGATTGGCCCCGGGACTCCTGTACGCATTTCCTCCATTTCCTCTGATACCGAAATTTCTCCAGAAAGCCAGGAACCTTCACAGGACGATAATCCTCATTGCTCCATTCTGGCCTCGTCAAATTTGGTTTCCCTCACTGAAAATTCACTGCATTCGGGGACCCTGGATTCTGGACCCAGAGCCGGATCTGTTGACTCACTCGTCAGGGGTTCCCCATCCCGCGCTTCTGTCACTCCATCTAGCAGCTTGGCTGCTCCTATTCCCAACTTAGCCAGGTCTGATCTCTTGTCACCAGCAGTCCAGAATATATTAGTGGCTTCGCATAAGGCTTCCACTACTAAAACATATACTAGCAAATGGAAACGGTTTGTATTCTGGGCGAATACACACCACGTTGATCCCTTTACAGCTCCTTTGAATAAGATTTTAGAGTTCTTAACAGACTTATTTCATCAGGGTGCTTCTCCTGCTACTCTAAGAGTTCAATTGGCTGCCATTTCGAATTTCCATGTGGAAGAATGTGGAGCTCCTGTCATGGCTCACAGACTTTGTAAAGCCTTTTTAAAAGGAGTTTTTCATATTAGACCTCGGTCAGATCTCCTACGTCACCTTGGAGTCTAAACTTGTTGCTATCTAAATTAATGTTGCCCCTTTGAACCTGCCTCTTCTTGCCCATTAAAATTTTTGTCCTGGAAAACTCTCTTTCTGGTAGCCATTACTTCTGCTAGGCAGTGTCTGAACTTCAGGCTCTCTCCATCAAGCACCCTTATCTGATCTTTCACTCTGACAGAGTTTCTCTTGAACCAATTCATCCTTCCTCCCTAAAGTGTGTTCTATTAACAACATTAATCAGTCCATTGAATTACCCACTTTCTTCAAAACCACTCCAACAAAATGGAGTATATGTTACACAAATTGGATGTTCACAGACAGCTAAGGTTTTATTTGGATAGAACAAAAGATCACAGGAAAACAGATCAACTCTTTGTGGCTTTTGCTGATAGCAGGAAAGGACTTGCAGTTACCAAAGAACTCTTTCAAAGTGGTTAACGGATTGTATAATCTATGTATACGATTCTGCAAATCAACCCCTTCTAAACAAACCCAAAGGACATTCCACAAGATCAATATCTACGTCTTTGGCTCATGCAGCTCGCCTACCTCTGGATGCTATTTGTGCGGCTGCTACCTGGTCTAAGCCACATACATTTATTTCTCATTATAAAGTAGATAAGGTTTCTAGGGACAGGGCAACCTTTGGTTCCACTGTGCTCAAGAACGTCCTCCCGTGAGTTCCTCAGGATTTAGGAGCTAGGGACGCTACCCATGTGTAAGAACAAACGGCGAGATTGAACACTATCACATATAGAAGTTATGTCCTTACCATAACGTTCCATGTGGAGTGTTCATCTCGCCTTTGTTCTTACAGTCCCACCCTCCCACCCTTAGGAAGAACGTTCTTTGATGCCTGGCCAAAAGCATTTTTTGCTACTGTCATTATTCTGTGTACATAGTTGGTATACACATATACTTTATATGTGTCTGTTATGTATGTATAGATGTATGTAATGAATGTGCTGTTATGTAGATTGGTTTGCTTGCAAACTAGATCTGAGGTAAAGGCAGAGGGGGATTGTGGGTATTAGATTGTCTCGAGCTTCTTCTCGATGCAGAGCTTGCAAGAGGCCGGCACGGAGCCGAGGATCGGCTCCGAACCCATGTGTAAGAACAAAGGCGAGATGAACACTCCACATGGAACGTTATGGTAAGGACATAACTTCTATTTATAGATAGCCAGGCTCTTTGATGCAGAGACAAACATCCCTGACTGCCTCCAGAGGGTAACAATCGGGCCTTCCTTCAGAAGCACTGGTAGGGTTTATTTGAGAAGGAATACCAGAAGCCCTGGTTCTGCGTACCAAATCTGCCATGGGGACAGTGTCTTTTATTTGAGTTCCTCCTCTGTCTCTGGGGGAAGGATCTCCACATGAGTCTTGAAAAGGACCCTGGGATGTGCGAAACCACATTTTTTTATCTACATGCTGATTTCTTGAGAAAGGTCTTTGAGGAGTATGAAAACATATGCCCATGGCAGACAGGGTCTTTGCCTTTTCCTCATATGTGGAGAGCATGTTCTTTACCTTGGAGCTAAATAAGGGACTCCGTCAAAGTGAGCTTTGGTGAACAAAAACTTAAAGGACTCAGCAAAATCACATAGTCTCATCCAGGCATGTCTCCTAATGGCTATGCCTGAACCTGCTACCAGGGAGGTACCTTCCGCTGAATGGGAAATCAAACTCATGGACAAATTAGAAATCGACTGGAGGGTGACCAGTTGGGAGGAGACTCTAATTTGGTCCTTGGAGACATAGACACAGAAAGAGATTTGGGGGTCATTCCAGCTCCATCTCCATTCGGGCCTGTGAGCCTACCTCCAGCCCATTCCCAAATCTTGATTCCTGCTCTGATCCATCCCGTGGTTTCAGAGCCCTCAGAAATGAGAATTCCAAGTTTGTTTGTATCAGATGCAGAGGCTTGGCCTTTGCCGACTCTGGCTACATCTCTGATCCAGTCAGTGCTGGAGAGATCTTAGAGCCTAGTCTCGGCACTGGATATGAGGGATTGACTCGGATGCTGTCTGATCCATCCCTACCTCTTGGAGCCTCAGCTCTAGATAGCTCGTTTCTGACTTCAGTGTCAGTGCTGTGATCTGTCCTGGACAAGGTGGATTTGGTTCCTAACACACCAACTCTTGGTTCTCCCATGGCTTCTACCTTCAAGGTAGTGGAGAGAGCTTTTTCCTACCTCAATGGACAAGACATCCTTGCCTCCTTGAGTCTTCCTGCTCCTCAGCTGTCTGCTTTGGGGGCTGAATCTCTTCTTCCTGGCCCATCAGGGCAACCGGTATGGTCAAGCATGGAGATAGTCCTCATCTACGATTCTGCTTACACTTTTCAGTCCTTCCCAGAAAATCCCACCAGTGACCCTCCTTAGAAGTGTATGTGTAAAAGGAGGCACTTGGATTCCACACAGGAATTGTTGACAGAAGATACTGACTTTGATGAAGGGGAGGGGTCTCCCAGATCACCAATTAAGGATGTGTCTTTTAGTGAAATACTCAAACTTTTGAGACAGAAAGGAGGCTGGTGTTTTGACCCTCCCAGGAGGTGTCAGTGTTTCCTGAGTTTTTCAGAGCTGGCTCAGCTACATTTTGGGTAATCCCTCCAGTGGACAAGGTGGTGGACCTCATCTTCCACTGGGCTTGAAAGGCTCCAGATATGATGGAGCCAGTTCCAAAATGACCTGACAAGTACTTGGTAGCACCAAATGATCATGCCTATTGGAACAAAGGCTCTCCAGTAGATGCTATGGTGGCAGCAGTAGTCATCAAGTAGAAACTTGCCAAACAGAGGTCTTCTGTCCATCCTTGAACAGAGAGTCCATGGGACTGGACAAATTTGGGAAATGTGTTTATCCTTCAGTGACCTTTGCCTTCAGATTGCTGAACTATTTTGAGCTTTAACTAGATTTCATAGAGACTTGATCAAGCAGTTTTCCAATGCCCTCTCAGGGTCCCTGTCTGTGAAAGATGAGAAGAATGTTTCTTTGTAACTGGCCATCTGCCAGTCCCTTTTGAATGCCTTCACGAGGCTGATTTCTCATGCCGTGGAGGAAGCTTTGAGAGCCTAGGGGTCAGAAATTGGCATGAGAAAGCACATCTGGATGCACTTTTGGGATTTTGCAGAGCCCTTCAAGTCATTATTCATCATCGCTCCCTTTGATAGATTCACCTTATTTGGCCCTAAGGTAAAAGACACCCTCGCTAGGAGTGAAATGGATGGGAAGACATTATCTGCTGTGGGGATATGCTTCCCTACCCCTCAAAAGACCTTTTCAGGGAACCAGAGAGGGGATAGTAAGATGTGATTCAGAAGGTTGCAAGGGTCTTACCAGGACTCCTATTGGGACAGGTCCCACTGCGGAAGAGGGGGAACTCTAATAGTTGACATTGTCTGCATGGCAGGTGAAGCTTGCAACACCAAGGCTTCAGAAATCCTTTCTCTGAGAAGCCCTTTCAGCACTCCTGAAAGGTTGCCCGACTGCTGCACTCTGGATGCAGTTGGGGGCATTTATCCCTGTACCCGTAAGCCTGGACCACCATCATCAAAGATACTTGTGTGCAAAGAGTAATATCCTTCAGACGCAAATATTCCCAGAAAAATTCCCAGTGTTCCACCCAGTCAGAGGAAAGCAGCAGCTACAGAAATAGAAAAACTGCTGGCAGAAAGAGTCATCCAAAAGGTCCCCCCAGACTAGCAGGGATTCAAAACTTACTCAGAGTTCTTTTTATTGCCAAAGAGAAACAGTGACCTATGACTGATCTTGGATCTCAGCAACTTGAATCAATTTGTCAAACACTTGAAGTTCAGAATAGTTATGGTTCAGTCCTTTCTGACGCTCTTGTGCAAGGACAGTTGGATGTGCCCAATAGATCTCCAGGACGTATACTATCACATCAAAATAGACATATTATCCAAGAGGTTCCTACGCTTCCAGCTTTGAGTTAGTCCCTACTAGTTCAGGGTGCTGCCCATTGGCCTCACCACAGCCCAGCCCCCCAGGGTGTTCACTAAGTGCATGCCAGTGGTCACAGCTCACTTGAGACTGCTAGGATTCTGGTTGTGTCTGTGTCTTGATGACTGGCTTCTCTCTACTGCCACCAAGCCTATGCTGACTCAAGCCAGGGGCTACTTACTTCAACAGTGAATTATGCCAAGTCTCAGCTCTCTCCCACTCCAGTCCAGGAATTTATTGGTGTTCATCAGGATATGGTGCCACAGATCACAAACTTATCACAGACAAGGTTAAATACTTTGCAGTGCTTAGCACCCCACATTCCCTTTCTTCCTTTTCCTCCAACAAGGTTAGCATTGCAGCTTCTTGGATCTATGGCAGCTTCCATAACTCTAGTACCTTTAGCAAGGTATCACATGAGGGTACTGTAGTGGATGCTTGCAGTGCAATTGCCAGTAAGATGACTCCCCCTGACCACACTGATATGGATTATAGAAATTTGCAGAGAACACATAACATGGTGGATCAGTGCAAAAGAAGTTTCTCAGGGCTGCTGTTTTATCCCTCTAGCACCCAAATGCCACAATGACTGCGAATGTCTCCCAGCTAGGTGGGGGGGGGGGGGCATTACTTGGGAAGGATGGTCCAAGGCACTTAGACTCATTTGGAAGTCAGTCTTCACATCAGTGTCCTGGAAATGAGGGCAGTCCTATCAGCGTTGTATGTGCTTGAAGATGCTCTCTGTCCAGTGATGGTTGCTGTTCAGATGGACATCATGTTGCTAGACTGGCACATCCACATATGGGCTATCCTGATCCTACCCCTTGTGTTGAGAAGCATTATGAGTATGGCAATGGGTGATTTCTTCTTGCCACTCTCTTTTTGACAGCCCCTATCCCAGGGAAGTCCAGCGTGCTAGCAGGCAAACTGAGTAGATACATCTTATTTCCTCACAAGTGGTCTCTCAACCCTGTAGTGGCAGAAATTACTTTTTGGCACTGGGGCCAACCATTCTGAGACCTTTTCACTTCCTCTCTCAGCTCCAAGTGCAGCAGGTGCTTTGCCCTGATTTCCCCAGAGCAGAAGTCACTGAAAGACTCTCTAATTCACGATTGGCCCCCTGGTCTTCTTTATACCTTTCCACCCACTCCTCTCATTCCCAAATTTCATCAGAAAGCATCTCAGCTGAAGAGCAAGGTAATCCTCATTGACCCTGTTATGGCCTCAACAAATATAGTTTCTCCTTTCTGTGGGTGTTGACTCCATCTCTGGTTCTTCTGTGTCATCTATCACAGATAACTCATCCAGAGATTTGGACTCTCAAATTAACTGCATGGTTTGTCCACTTCCATTGATGTCTAGACAGTCTCAGCTTTCTTTTCTAGTTTGTTACACCCCCAGATACTCTCAGAAGGACTCTACCAGGAAGATTCATCAGAGTAAATGGAAAATATTTTCCCTTTGGGCTCTCCAAAGACAACTAGACCATTTTTAGCACCTGTTCCATCTAGCCTTGATTTTCTTGCCTCCATTTTCAATAGCAGAGCTAGTTATTCAGTGATAAAGGTCCAACTTGTAGCTAGTTCAAATTTTCAGACAGGAAAAAAACATTCATCCTTGGCATCATCAAGTCTATGTAATGCCTTTCACAAAGGTACTTTCTTGCTGTGACCATCTATTAGGGATCCTATTCCTTCTTGGGAGTTAACAATACTTCTTCAGTCGGTGACTCAGTCCTCCTCTGAGCTCTGCAAAGTGGAATTCTATTTTTTTTTCTTGGAATACCATTTTTCTGGTTGTGATCACATTGAGCAGACAGGTATCAGAACTCTAGGATGTCTCTTTCCAGTCACCATATCTGATTTATTACAAGGACAGGATTCCTTCTGTACTAATCCTTCCTTTTTACCTAAGGTGGCTTTGGAAACTGCTATAAATCTGTCCATCAACCTTCCTATTTTCTTTCCAACTTTTTCCATCAAAAGAGAATACATGCTGCACTCACTGGATGTTCATAGGCAGCTTAGGTTCTATCTCCGCAGAACTAAAGATTTCAGAAAATCAGACCAGCTATTTGTTTCCTTTTTCAAAGCTAAATTGGGCAAGTCGGTCTCAAAGGTAACTTTGGCCAGATGGCTCACTGATTGCATTTCATTTGTTTATACAAAGAAAAGACTGACATTACCTAAACTTCCCAAGGCTCATTTCACCAGATCTGTCAGGACATCCACCTCTTTCTGGTTAAGGACATCCATAGATGACATTTGTGCAGTCGCAACTTGTACTAATGCTCATACCTTTAGTGCTCATTACAAATTGGACATTTTGTCTAGAGATAGGGCAGTACTCTGGAATTTCCTTCCTTTAGGACCACCCTGGAGTTTCTTTACCTGGGGACTCCACCTCATTGGTTGAGGAACAGATGAAAAAGACAACATCAGATATTAAAGTTGTGTACTCGCCATAATGGTGCATCTGTTTTGTCTGTTTTCTTCCTTCCACAACCTCCCGCCATCCAGTCCCCTTCCTGCTTGGAAGCTTTCATTTGGACTCCTAGTATGTCCTGAGTAATGTTGTGGTGCCTGCCTTTCTGATGGGATCCAGCCTTTTCCTTCCTTTCCTTCTAGTCT
Organism: Protopterus annectens; assembly: GCF_019279795.1. Taxonomy (NCBI): domain Eukaryota; kingdom Metazoa; phylum Chordata; order Ceratodontiformes; family Protopteridae; genus Protopterus; species Protopterus annectens. Next base: position 1,983,446,251 of record NC_056726.1, read on the forward strand.
ACCTGGAATCTGATATGTAATTAGACTGCCTTTTTACTGACATTTTTGCTATGGTGCAGGATAGCAGGCTGAACAGCAGACAAACTCAGTCTGAGGTAAACCAGGCTAAAGTGGGGATTGTGGTTAAGAGGAGGAGCTCAAGCTATGGAAATGGAAGTGGCTGAAGCTGGATCTGAGGTTGGATCTGAGACCCATCAGTTGAGGAAGGATGAAAACAGACAACACAAATGCAATGTTATGGTGAGTACATAATTTTCGCTTTTTGGCCTCTGTTCTGCAGAGTTGATCAAAATGTGTGATGACCGCTGTAAGCTGATCCAGGGAATCACTAAGATTTTTTTAACCCTCCTTTTCCATATTTTCTAAGGTAATCTCTGACTTACTGGGGGGAATTTAATAAAGCCTACATGGTCTTTTTTATCATGTAGGCATTGTGCTTCACTGAATACACGAAAGTAAGCAGGATTTTAGATTCAATAAGCGGTGCTGAGCATCCCGCAAAAACATGCCAATATGGAAACGTCCATGGCATGCAGATCACCTCATAAGCAGGTGAATCTCATGCAACTGAGGCGGCTAGAGCAATCCAGCAAGCAGAAAGGCAGCTCTGCAGACCCCGTGTCAGTGTCCATAGTGTACATGGAAAAATTCCATGTACAGGAATATAGACAAATAAAAGAGGCTGTAAAAATGTAGGTAGATGGACAGAAATGGCATAGCGCATACAGATATGAGTGAAACTATCCATCATGTGTCCAAAAAATAAAAGAATAAGTTAAAATATTTTTTTTAATAATCTGTGCATGTTTGAACGGTGCACCGCATTGTGCACACATGCCTCATTAAAAAAAAAAATGGAAAAACAAAAGTAATATTATGTGACACAAATGTATTACAGGACACTGCTTGGAGTATCTGCGATGGTGTATGTATGTTGTTTCCAGGGTCTGAGCACAGATCCCTATGCAAATGAGGTGGAGTTACTGAATAGCACAAATGGGTATCCGTGTCTGCATATCCCCTCCTTGTAGGCAAAGAACTGTATTAGTGTCCACACAAGAGGTAGCTAACGTCAAGGGGAGGTGTGTCCAATAACTTCTAAGTTGATTTGAGCTTAGCTGTGCCTGTTTGCATTGCATGCTGCTGTTTTGAGCCTGGAAGTCTGTGTGTGTGTGTGTGTGTGTGTGTGTGTGTGTGTGTGTGTACACTAAGTGCTGAGGTATGTTTACCTACGGGGCGCATATTTCCAAGTGTTTGTGCGGCGTGCTGCCATGCTGAGCTTGGAAATATGGGGGTGGGGGTGTACACTAAGGGCTAAGCTCTGTTTACCTACGGGGCACGTGTTTGTGCTGTGTACCTCAATGCTGAGTATATCTAAAAGACAATGACATATTATTTAGGTATGACCCCTGTTTAACTTAACTATGGCCATTAAATGATGTTAATGATATACTAGGCAGGTGGAATGCATCATAGGTAGCCAATCACACAGCCAGCAACTACAGCAGAGCACTATAAAGTATGCATACACCCTACAATCTGATTTTTCCCCCATGTACTGCACCATTGGACTACAGATTTGGGAATTTTAACTGAAAGAATGCTAGGGGCTGCTGCAGGTCTGCTACATCTGTATGTACTCGATACCGAAGTCAATGCTGCTGCCGACAGGCAGAGAAGTAAAAGAGTGTTCAGGCCCAAGGTAACCTTCCAGGTGCTACATGAGCTGGAGATTGCAGAGTGCTACAGGGTAGACAGGGTCATACTACAAGAACTCACTGTGCTCTGCCGCCCTCAACTCAGACCCAGAGCCAACAGAGGGAACCCATCCCAGTGGAAACAAAGATATGTGTAGCCCCTAGGATAATAGCCACAGGTACCTTCCAAAGTCTAACTGAGGAGATGATGTGGGTCTCACAGGCATCAGCATCCAGGGTACTCCACCAGTTCCTGGATGCCTTGCTACCAAATGCCAGTGAGCACAATTTTTCCCCTCACCCCTGAGGCAAGGGCCAGCAATATGCAACACTTCTATTGTGTAGCACACTACCCTGAGGTACTGGATGCCATAGATTGCACTCATATACACATCAAGGCACCATCCAGTGAGGATGGTAGAATCTACGTCAACTGCAAGGGGTACCACTCCATCAACTGCCAGGTAATGTGCAATGCCCAGGGCATTATCATGAATGTGTGTGCTGGCAGCCCTGACAGTTATCATGACTCCCATATCCAGCACGCATCACAGCTGTACCGATGTTTGCTAGGGGGACATCCCACATTATCATTTACTGGGTGATGCTGGCTGCACACTGGAACTGTGGATAATGACACCCATCAGAAATGCACACACACCCATGGAAGAATGGCATAATGAGGCACACACACACAAGCTAGGAACATCATAGAGTGTGTGCTTGGGCTTCTGAAGTCACACTTCTGTGCCTCAATATATCTGTTGGAGTCTTGCAGTACTCTCCAGCCACATGTGCACAGATATTCACAGTATGTGCCATACTACATAATATGATCATGCGGAAACAGCTGCAGCAGGATCAGCAAAGGGAAGGGATACACAGCCCCTCCACCACCAGTGCCTAGGTCAATACAGCCACATTCACAAGAGGACTTGGAGGAGGAACCCCCTGATGATGTCCCTGTAGGCAGACATAGGCATGCCCAGTACACCATGGCTTTGGCTTAGAGACAACGCATAGCACATGCACTGACAACCTAGGGCCCTAGGGACTGACACCTTACTCCAACTCACATACATATATTAAAAATGATGCCAGACAATCCACACAATTTGTACCTAACCATGTATTGACTGTGTACTGCATGCATCAGATAGAATCACCCCTGAGCTTCAGTTCTGCCAACTGCTGCATTCCCAAGGTAAGTCACTCACCTGCACACCACTTGTAAGGAATACTATAATATGGCACTGTATGTATGGACCAACTACATGTACGCAAGGATATATAATGGGCTATTTGGAGAGATGCAACATACACATGGGACTACAGATACCCAGTCCAATAGTATGTGCTCCGTAATATTCACTAGGCCTCATAGATGGAATATTCACTACAGCAGTCAAGGGAGATGTTAAACAGTGGGGTCACATGATATTTGCACTACTGTCTCTGCCAGCAGATCATGTGCTGTTCTTCCCCCACCCCCAACACATCAGTGTGGTGATTCAAATGCTGTTAACAGTAAGTCAGCAATGGTATATCAGCAGACTAGGCAATCACAGGGCTGTGACATAGAACCCGATCACACAGTGTATGTCTCACTTAATGCAAGGATAACAATGTACATATGTATGCTGTTGATTGTGTGATGAAGGACAGATCTCTGTCTGGCAGCCTGTGTGGCTCAGTGGGCTAGGGATGTCAGTATGAATAGTGGTGTTGGTGGTTCGAATCTGGAAGTTTGCACAGCTTTTGCATGTGGGGTATTAGTATGCTGGTGTTTCCACAGACTGTCATACCTCTCAATCTGTTAGTGCAATAAATCTGGACCAAGCCAGGACGAATGGGGGGACAAAGGCCCAAAAATAGGGACAGTACAGATTGTTCCGATTAACCTAGACAGTTGCTAATATGAAATCGAGTTCTATTATTACAGAATATCTGAAAGATATAAAGTCCGACACTCGAATGTTTGTCTGTAGTTAGTATTATTCAGTGACTTCAATATGCAATAATTTACCAGGACACCACAAATGTATGAGGAACAGACCAGAAATATGAGGCAAAAGTCTGGACATCCTGCGAAAATCTGTATATTTGAGAGGTATGCAGACTGTCAGTCTGTGTGTGGAGTAACAGTAAGAACCTCAGTCACATATTACAGCTGGGGAATGTCATGGACAATTTGAGGGAAGTGCAGTACTGCAGAAATAGGTACAGCTGGCAGTGTCTGCAACATGCAAAATCCCGGCCTGGTGTATAGGTAGATCTGGCCTGGAGTCACCTTGTAAGTACTGACAGTCCCACTGGGCATGCTCTTACACTTAGTTAAAATTAGCACAATTCTGTTGCCTCGTCATCAAAATGACCTGCAATGTGTAAATATGTCTGTACATACAGACATATATGCATACTTAACCGTCTGTCGCTATCACCCGTCAGTCGCCCTGCTAGACAGGGGTCCAGAGAAGTAAATATTGTGGGAAGAAATATCCAGGGAATTTTTATGGCTAGGCTTGTATAGGCCCTAAAGCTGATAGCCTAGTACCAGCCTATGAACTTATGAACCTATAAACCAGTCTGTGGCTCTGATATGCTAATTGCAGCCAAAACAGTTGAATTGCACTATCATTAGCCAATGACATGCAACCACTGTGCAATATATAAGGCCTTCATGTAGACCAGGGCCCCTTTCTTAGCTGTTGAGATGGACATTACTCGGGTGAGAATACTACATTGTTGCAGAAGGTAGGTCTGTAGCATAAACCTATACATAGAGCTGTGTGTACCACAGGCTGCAGCTGATGCTGCAGGTAATACACATAGGCAGAGAGTGTAAAACTTTGGAAGACAACAAGCTGTAGGTGTATCTGTGTCAGCCTTGTTGTTGAGGCAGAGCCAGGGTGAGGGTACCCTTTACACTCCAGTTAAGGCATGTGTTTAAGGTACGTATGTGGTGTGTCCCTACCTGCAGGCCTGTGACTTCCAGCACTGAAAATCAGATGTTAAGTTGTCAATCTCGCCTTCATTCTTGCTGGATGGGTTCGGAGCCGATCCTCAGCTCCGACTCAGCCTTATACTAAAGCTTGAGAGCTATTTACCGGCTCAAGGCCCTCCCCCTATCCCACAATGCTAGGTGTCAGATACCCAGATCTCGTTTGCTGCTTCAGCTACGAGGTTGCGATTTTACCGGCTCCAGGTTATATTACTGTTTTCTACTGTTTTATTATATATATATATATATATATATATATATATATATATATATATATATATATATATATATATATATAGTTTTTTTTCTTGTTAGATTTTGTCTCTTAGTGTTTCACTTCTAAACCCTTGAGAAACCCCCTTTAAAAAAATTCTTTTACTGTAGTTTTTCAAAGTCCCCCCCCCCCCCTTTCCCCCCACCCGTTAGGGTAGCGTTGATTTTTCATATATATAATCAGTAGTATTTTTTTATTCTTTTCTACTACTTTTTTATATATTTTCTACTTGATAGTGATAGTTAGATATTTTTAGTAGTATTATTTATATTACTATTATATTGTTGGTGTTGTTAGTATTTTACTAGTGCGTGTGTGTGTGTGTGTGTGTGTGTGTGTGTGTGTGTGTGTGTGTGTGTGTGTGTGTGTGTGTGTAGTGCTTAAAGCACTAGTTACCTGTTCCCTTGGTATCCTTTTTTTCTATTTTTCATTATGTCTAAGGATACTAAGGTCTCAGGTTTCAAGAAGTGTGACTCGTGCTGTCAGAAGATGTCTCTGACAGACGGTCACACTTCTTGTGTGTATTGTTTGGGCCACCTACACCTGCAGGACTCTTTAGCGGTCTGTCATGCCTTCAGTCCGAGAGTCCTGCAGGAGCGTAGGAACAAACTTATTTTGGGGGACTTGCTTAAGCCTGAAGGGTCCCCGACTAAGCCCTCATCGGGTAAACTCTCCAAGCCCGCCAAGACGTCGGCTCCCTGTTCAGAGCCGTCACCAAGCGGAGCTTCTGCCTCATCGTCGGTTCTGGCTGGAACCGACACTTTGTGACCTCAGTCGGCTCCAGCCTTAGTATCGGAGCCTTCCGTGAGCCGAAAACGCTCGAGGTCTCCCTCTTTGGAGTCTGTTCATTTGGCTCCGAGGTCTCCGTTACTACAGTCGGAGCGGAGCCATAGGTCCCACTCCTCTCTGTCCTCCAGGCTGTCCGATCACGACCTCGAGAGGGTGGTCAGTAGACTATTAAAGTTGCAGGCACTGGCCCAAATGTTGACTAACCCTTCTCAACAGACTGCGGCTATCCCTGTATCTTCATCAGTTCCTCCTCCGACTCTACCACTGTGCTCAGAGCCGGAGCTCGTTGGGGCTTGAATCGTCAGAGCGTCGGAGCCGATACCACACATTTTGGCTCCATCGTCTGCTCTGATCTCTTCATTGGTTCCATCCATGGAGGGATCCAGGCATCGAGACTCTCTCGTCGGCTCCGAGGGGGCGAATGGCATCGGACCCTTGTCCAACCCTGTTCTCCCTCTCGGTGCCTCGGCGCAGGTGAGCTCGGCCCCGACATCGGCCTCGGAGCCCTCACTCTCGGTGCTGGGAGGGGTTCTCATCTCTTCAGAGCTGGGACCTTCCTCTCTGTCTGATAGGGGTGCCTTCGAGGTCATGAGGAGCGTACTGACTCCTGGGTCAGATCCACAGTCGGCCCCTTCGGCTCTTCCTCCCATGGTGCCTGCTTCGGTCTCTGTCCACCCTCCGGACCCCAAGCGTGGAGAACAAACGCTCCAGGTCGCCCCACTGGGGGCATCTTCCTCTTCCGAGGCCTCCCCCGATCATTCGGAGGAACCACCTCAGAAGAAAACATGTAAGAGGAAACATGTTGACTCCCCCGAGTCAGTCACATCTGACACTGACTTGGAGGATTCGGAAGGGTCCCCCACTGACGATGTCTCCTTTTCAGACATCCTGGAGATCCTTAAGCAGAGGGGGAATTAGACTGCCCTTAAATTTTCCGAGAATGAGTCGGTGTACCTGGACGCATTTGGTTCTCACCCTTCCACCTCCTGGGTGTCTCCGCCTTTTGACCCGCTCAGGGAAGTGGTTGCTCGGAGGGTGTGGACAGCCCCGGACTCAGTGGAACCAACTCCCCATAGGCCCGCTAAATTTATTACAGCCCCATCTGATAAACAGTTTCTAACTAAGGGGGTCCCAGTTGATGCCATGATGGTCTCAGCGGCCACTAAGAAGGAGTTGGCTGACCCTTCTGTACCTGTACATCCTCCTAATAAAGAGTCTAGGACAATGGACTGGTACGGGAAGCGGATGTTCACTTCAGCGATCTTTGCTATGCGGTCGCTGAATTATCTGTGCCATTTCACCCGACTTCAGAAGGGATCTTCTCAAAGAATTGGGTGATACCCTTCAGGATCCATCGGCTGCGGGGTCTCAGGATAAGGTTAACTCCAGCTGGCGACCTTAAGTTCCATAGTAAACTCCTCCATGCGGCTCATTTCTTATGCGGCCGATGGTGCGAGTAGGGCCGCAGGTACAGGAGTAGCTTTGAGAAGACACACCTGGATGCGGTTATGTAACTTTGCTGACCCCTTTAAGGTGTCCTTCACAAATACCCCCTTCGATGGTTCGGCTTTGTTTGGACCACAGATGAAGGATACACTTACCAGGTGTGAGCAGGAAGGCAAGACTCTCTCTGCCGTGGGAGTCCGTTTTTCTACTCCCTCCAGACCATTTCCCAAAGGTCAGAAGAGTGGAAAAATGTGGTTTCGTAAACCCCAGAGAGTCGTGCCTGACACACGTGGTGATTTTTCCTCCAGAGGCAGAGGAGGAAACAATAATAGACACCACCCTAGGGGCAGAGGGGGTCCGCAAAATCAGGGTAGCAGAGAATCTTTCTCTGACAACCCTTCCAGCACCCCCTGAGAGGCTGCCCGACTGTCCACCTTCAGAGGCAGTCGGTGGATGATTGTCACTGTACTCAGAAGCCTGGCAACTCCTCACTCAAGACCGATGGTTACAGTCTATCATATCCGAAGGTTACAAAATTCCCTTCGTCCGCACCCCTGTACAAACAAACAGATCCCTTCCAGATGTCCCACCCGCTCTAAGGGATCAAGCAGTTCTAGAAATTTCAAAACTGCTACAAAAAAGAGCCATCCAGCCAATCCCAGCAGTCCAGCAAGGATCAGGAATTTACTCAAGGTTCTTTTTAGTACCAAAAAAGACAGGGGACTGAAGACCCATTTTGGATCTCAGCAGATTAAACAAGTCTGTTCAAAGAACGAAGTTCCGGATGGTCACGCTCCAGTCCATTCTACCCTTCTTGGGTCAGGATAATTGGATGTGCTCCACAGACCTTCAGGATGCGTACTACCATATAAAAATGGACAGGCGTTCCAGAAGGTTTCTCCGCTCCCGGCTGGGAGCCAGTCACTATCAATTCAGAGCCCTGCCCTTTGGTCTCACCACGGCCCCCAGTGTGTTCACCAAATACATGGCAGTGGTTACGGCTCACCTGAGACGACGGGGATTCCAGATGTTTCCATATCTAGACGAATGGCTCCTTACTGCTTCCACCAGGCATCAGCTATTGCGAGCCAGGGACTATACCATTCAGACTTGCTCCGAGCTAGGTATATCAATAAATTTCAAAAAGTCTGCATTGTTGCCTTGTCAGTCTATAAACTTTATAGGCGCAAAATTAAATACAAGAGATCTATCTGCAAAACTTCCTCCAGACAGAGTATCAGATATTCGTCGACATGTACAGATCCTACTACAGTGCAAGACGATTCAGGCTAGATTTGTACTAAAGACATTGAGTCTCATGGCAGCAGCGATCATTTTAGTCTCCCTGGCTCGTTTTCACATGCGGATCCTCCAGTGGATGCTGTTTACCCAATGGTCGTTTCAACAACTTCCAATGTCCCACAGGATAATAATCACTCAAACATGCAAAGACCACCTGGCTTGGTGGATGGTCTCCCCTCTAGTTCTCCAGGGCAGACCATTTGTTCTTCCTCCTCCTGTTGCCACAGTGACAACGGATGCCTCCCTGATCGGGTGTGGGGGGGGGGCATTTTCAGGGCAGGCCTGTCCAGGGCTCTTGGCAACCCCTAGAATACCACCTGCACATAAATGTCTTGTAGGTGAGAGTGGTACTTTTAGCGTTACAAGTTCTTCAGGACTCTCTACCTACCGGGACTATTGCAGTTCAGACGGACAATATGTCTGTAGTGTGGTACATCAACAAGCAGGGCGGAACCAGGTCCTATCCCTTATGTCGAGAAGCACTCAGACTCTGGCAGTGGGCGATCTCTTCCCAACAGTTTCTGATAGCAACGCACATCCCCGGGAAGTCCAACGTCATAGCAGACAGGCTAAGCAGAGCCATTCTCATGCCTCACGAGTGGTCTCTCAATCAGTTAGTAGCGGACAAGATTTTCCGCAGATGGGGTCAACCTTGCTGCGACCTTTTTGCAACCCCTCTCAACAGCAAGTGCGAAGACTTCTTCACTCTCTTTCCCCTCCCCGGCCATTCCCCCAGAGACGCTCTAGTACACGATTGGCCCCAGGGTCTCCTGTATGCATTTCCGCCTTTTCCATTAATACCCAAACTGATTCAGAAAGCGACCGCTTTGGGTTCCAGGATGATCCTCATTGCCCCTTACTGGCCTCGACAAATTTGGTTCCCATTCCTGCATCATCACCTACTGGAGCAGCCCTGGAGTGTGAACCCAGTGCCAGACCTGTTGGTCTATCAGTCGGGCAGGCTGCACCAATCCCTTCAATCTCTCAACCTCACAGCTTGGTTGCTCCACTTCCAACCCTAGTCAGGCTTCTGCATATTTCTCAGCCAGTGCGTGAAATCATCCTTTCTTCACACAAATCTACTACCAGGAAAACCTATGCTAGTAAGTGGAGATGTTTCTCCTTCTGGGTAGAGGCCAGAAATATAGATCCTTTTACAGCCCCTGTCCACAGTGTTCTGGATTTTTTGGCAAAGCTTTTTCGAGCGGGCTCCTCTTCTGCCACCATTAAAGTCCAATTAGCTGCTATCGCTAATTTTCACGCTGGCCTGTCAGAGACCAGCATTATGTCCCATAAACTTTGTAAAGCCTTTCTTAAAGGGACTGTTTTATTGAGGCCTCCGGTTAGAGATCCCCTGTCTCCGTGGGATTTGAATCTGATATTAACTTCACTGATTCTCCCTCCTTTTGAATCTGCGGCCACCTGTTCCTTAAAATTGCTCTCCTGGAAGACTCTCTTCTTAGTAGCTATCACCTCAGCTAGAAGAGTATCGGAACTTCAAGCCCTCTGTATTCATCCTCCCTATCTTGTTTTTCACAAAGATAGAGTTTCACTCAGAACTAATCCCTCCTTTTTACCCAAGATTCCTTCTGAGACAAACCTGAATCAGGCCATTGATCTTCCTGTCTTTTTTCCTAACTATTCAAACAGAGCTGAACAAAAGCTGCATTATTTGGATGTTCACAGACAATTATGTTTCTATTTAGATAGGACAAAACAAACTAGGAAGTCGGACCAACTCTTCCTGTCCTATGCTGAGAGCAATCAGTGCCTGCCAGTGTCTAAAGTATCTTTATCTAGATGGTTGGCCTCTATCATTTCCTTCATTTACCAACTAAAACATAAAGAACTCCCTACAAAACCAAAAGCTAATTCCACCAGAGCGTTAGCTACGTCAGTAGCTTTTCAAGCAAGACTTCCAATGGAATCTATTTGTGCTGCAGCCACATGGGCCACTCCTCATACCTTTATTTCTCATTACAAGTTGGATATGACCTCCAAGAGTCGGGCTGAGTTTGGTTCCACTGTGCTCAAGAGTCTGTTCCGATGAGCCACCCAGGGCTAAGGTGCGAGTGACGCTGTCCCATCCAGCAAGAATGAAGGCGAGATTGACAACTTAACATTAAGAAGTTATGTACCTACCATAATGTTCCATGTTAGTTGTCTTCTTCTCGCCTTCTTTCTTACGTCCCACCCGCCATCCCCCTAGCCTGGACAGACCGAGATGAATCCTTCTGAGGCCTTATTCCTCTGCTTGACTATTTCCTAGGTTATGTCCTCCTCAGTTGTTACCACTGTAAGTAAACTTTATAGTAGGGACAGGGTGTCTCCATGGTGTTAGCTATACCAAACGAGATCTGGGTATCTGACGCCTAGCATTGTGGGATAGGGGGAGAGCCTTGAGCCGGTAAATAGCTCTCGAGCTTTAGTATAAGTCTGAGTCGGAGCCGAGGATCGGCTCCAAACCCATACAGCAAGAAAGAAGGCGAGAAGAAGACAACTAACATGGAACGTTATGATAGGTACATAACTTCTTATTCTTTAATTTGAAATGCTTTGTGTGGATAAAGAGTGCATGCGTCATACATTAATTGCTGGCTTCACAATAATGTAATTTAAATGCAACACAACACTGGATTTGAACCCAGGACTGTGTGTGGCAAAATGTACTGTATGTAAGGCATTTAACAGACTGAGCTACTGAGTCACTGCTACAACAGGTGTATTTACAAGATATATGTGCATGCATACAGGCTGTGACAAACCCTTTCTACATCCATCAGTATGTGCATGACTTAATATGTTTATATTTCTGCACCAGTGTCCCAGTTGAACATGAATTTTGACATTAATGCCTTAGCAGGTGACTTTATACATGTTGCTGATAATAGGGCACATTTACCTGCTATCACAGGCCTCAGTTACATCATTATCATATCTTTGGCTGTGTGGTGGTGTACTATTGCACCAGAGACAAAGGTACACTCCCATTTTTTCCATTACTTTTTATTCCAGTTTGCACGGTGCGGTGCGGCACGCAGCTCCTCTGAAACACGCCTAATGACTGTAATTGCAATTACTATGTTTTGTTTAAACCACCTGTTTTAAGTAAGAGTTCCGTGGTGTGTCAGGTTAATGCAGTATGCTGCAGCTGTGATGGGCTCGGATTTGAAACATGACAGAAGTCTTTATTTTGTACGTGTCTTACAATGTTATAAACACATGGTTCATAGATTCATAGGTGTGTATTAGGCTAATGGCCCTGGAGCCTTTACAAGCCTAACCCAAAGGGTTACCATGGCATTATGCCCCCCTACCTTAGTTCCCAGTGGCTCTGTCGAATAAAGCCAATGGAGTGATGCCTCGGGTGAATTTTCTGTTTCCCATCCACTCATCAAGATTTCTCTTGAAGAGTGCCAGTGAGGTGCTCTGCTTGACATGTATAGGAAGTCTATTCCATAGCATGGGCAGTCTCTGGGTTATGAACCTGTCCCTCCAGCATGTTCTGTTGATTGTGGTAAAGAGGTTGAGGTTTCTGGAGCATGTGGTGCGGAGGAATTGGGATTTCTTCAGATGTAGCATTTCTAACAGAGCTGGGTCAGGCAGAAATCGCCTTGAAGTAGGCGATATAAGACAGAGAATACTTGGAGTTTTTTTAGTCTGTCCACATAGGACAAATGCTTAAGGCCTGGGATCCTCTTTGTGAGGTACTTTTATGGCCACTCCAGTTGTTGCAGGTGTTTAGTGAGGTACATGCCAAATGGGCCATTGTGCTCAATGATTGGCCTAATGAGGGAAAAGTAGAGGGAGACAATGACCTTTTTTTTTTTCTGGATGCAAAACCATTAGTAATGAGATGTGCCACATAGAAGGACTTTCTGACCACAGTGGAACCTGTGTTCCCAGATCTCTTATAACGCCGTCTGTGTTCAAGTGGACTACCATCGATGTGGTACTTCATGGGAACCGGGTGTTTCCCAAGGTGGATGACGACACATTTTTTGGCATTGAGCTTAAGGCCATGGTTCTGACACCAGTCGATGGTCTCAGTGAGGCCTTTCTGTAGGATGACAGCATTACTTGGGGAGTTAATAATAACTCCCAACTTGCAATCATCTGCAAACTTTGTCAGCCAGTGTCCCTTCGTGTTGGCCTGGACTCCATAGGTTCATAGGTAGGTACTAGGTTATCGGCCCTAGGCCCTATACAAGCCTAGCCAAAAAGGTACACTGGCTTTCGCCACCCAAGAAAATTATTTTTCTGTGCCCCTGTCAAGCAGAGCCACAGAGGTGATCCTCGGGGTGAATTTCCTATTTCTCATCCAATCATCAAGATTTTTCTTGAAGAGTGCTATTGAGGAGCTTTGTTTGATATAGACAGGTAGTTTATTCCAGAGTATGGGAAGTCTCTGGGACAGGAATCTGTCACTCCAGCATGTTCTGTTTATTGTGGTGACAAGGTTATCATTCCTACAGCGTGTAGCTTGGAGGGATTGGGATTTCTTTAAGTGGAGCATGTCCAACAGCTCTGGGTTTGACATAGCTTTGTATGTTAGGCAGAGATCGCCTCTAAGTGGGCGATACATGACGGATTAAAGCTAGAGATTTTTGAGACGGTCTGCATAGGGCATCTGTTTGAGGCCAGTAATCCTCTTTGTTAGGTATTTCTGCGGCCTTTCCAGTTGTTTTAGATGTCTTGTGAGGTACACACCAAAAGGGACGTTGTTCTCTATAATAGGTCTAATGAGTGACGAGTAGAGGGGAACAATGACCTCTTTTTTTCTGGATGAGAAACCTTTTGTGATGAGGTGTGCCACGTATACGGATTTCCTGACTACTGTGGAGATATGATTATCAAAGGAGAGACTACTGTCCACCTGTGTCCCAAGGTCTCATCACACTTTCAATGTTAAGTAGACTACCATCTATGTGGTAGCTCATAGATACAGAGTTTTTACCAAAGGGAATGACAATGCACATTTTGGCATTGAACTTGAGGCTATGGCTTTGACTCCAGGCGTCTGTCTCAGTGAGGCCCTTTTGTAGGATGCCCACATCATTAGGAGTTTCAATTATGGCTACTAGTTTGCAGTCGTCTGTGAACTTCATTAGCTAAAGACCTTTTGTGTTAGCCTGTACTTCAGAAAAGTAGATACCAAACAGGAGAGGACCCAGGACTGAATCCTGTGGTACTCCACTTGTCACTGGTCTGAAGTCGGATTTGGAGCCTGCTATTTTCACAGTGTGGGTTCTGTTAGTGAGACACTTGGCAACCCATCTTGTGACGTAGGGAGTTATACCTAGTTTAGTGAGTTTATCTATAATTCCAGAGTGGGGGATGGTGTCAAAATCCTTGGCGAGATCTAGATAGGCTGTGTGAATTACCTTACCCTTGTCTACGGCTTTGGTGACTGCTTTAAAAAAGTCAGTCAGGTTTAGGAGACATGATCTGCCTTTTACAAACCCGAACTGGGTGGGGTCCAGAGTTTGGAGATTACCAATGTCTTTGTTTATAAGTTCCATGATGATATGTTCCATGGCCTTGCAGACCAGGCTCGTTAGGCTAATGGGGCGGTAGTTCCCGGGGTCCGTGGTGGCTCTCCCTTTGTGGAGTGGGATAACCATCGCTGTGCGCCATTCAATGGGCACAAAGCCTGAGGTGAGGCTATGATTGAACATGGTGCTTAGGTGGGGTGCCAGTCCATTCTGTAGTTCATGTAGAACGCAGCCTGGGATGTTGTCAGGTCCCATGTATGCTGTGTTCTTGGCTTTGGAAAGTGTGTGTTTTATCTGTGCAGCCGGGATTAAAGGAACTTTGCATTCTTCCGGTATAGAGATGGGCCCTTTAGGGGGTGAGGGGGGGGGGTAAAGTTTGCACTAAACCTATCTGCTAGGATGTTGGCAATATCGGTTGGTTCTGTATATTTAGTGCCATTGTGCTGTACCTCAGAGCAGATCTGAGTGTTGCCATTGAGATTCTTGACATAGCTATAGAATGCTTTGTGGTTATCTTTAAAATCAGTTGCGATTTTGTTTTCATAACTACCTTTGGAGAATTTTATGAGGGATCTCAGCTTCTTACTGAGGCTGACCAGGGAGTTCTTTCAGTCATGGGATTTTACTCTTTTTTGCAACAGTTTCTTTCTTCTGTTGTAGAGTTTGTTTAAGGCAGGGGACCACTAGATTTGCTTCCTTCAGAGAAGTAGATACCAAACAGGAGAGGATCCAGGACCGAACCCCGTGGGACTCCACTCATGACTGGTCGGAAGTCTGAATTGGAGTCATATAGTCATGTAGTTATAGTCATATAGTCATTATAGCTCTATTTAGATGAGCTTTGCAAAGGTGTGTAATATGGCACATTGAGCAGTGGTGCGCTAAAAAATATAAAGGAAAGAAAAAAGGGAAGATAGGAAAGTGGTGAAATGGGGCAAGGAGGGGGAAAACATAGTGAAAGCAGGGAGGAATGTGTAGGAAGGGTGTAGGAAAGAGCCATAGCTATCCATTCCTTGTACAACAACACCTGTGCACTTTGACAGAATTTATAGATGAATTTGGACTCTCAAACCCCCAGAGAGAGGTGAGAACAGCATAACTACTTTGACAAACCAGTTGGACCAAATTACTTGTGTCCAGTGGACACGTGTGTGAAATGGAGAGCTATGTATGGGACAAAAAAATCTTTTGGTACAGGTGCCCATTTTTTATTAAGGTGAGAGTGGAATATTGGGGAAGGGACAGAGGTACTTGTGGGGGAGGTAAGTTGGGTAGGTGAAGATGCATTTGCAAACAGACAGGACAGACTAGGCAAGAGATGGGGCGGTGTGTGATACATAAGAGGAGGTTGAATATCTTGGATAGGGAGGGTGTTGTGGAATTCAAGTCCCATGTGCTTCAGACGGCAGCAGCGTGACTCACATCCCCACCTATGGGACTGTTTGCACTGCATCTTCACCGTCCTGAGGGCGGCAGTACTAGAGGCTGGCACCAGGGCATGGCTGCCCCACCAGGTTGGCAAGCATGTCCTCCATCCGGTGCAGGTGGCGGTCATAGCCATGGTGGACTATCCTGCACACCAGGACCAGCAGGTCAGCCCAGGTGACAACTCCCCCTCCACCACCACTCCCAGAGGGGGGGGCCTGTCTACATCCTGTGGGATGGCACTACCCAATGCCATGGGTATTATGGGGGCAGCAGATATGCTGGGACCCGGTGCCATGGCCGGTTGAAGCAAGGTAAGGGGGATCAGCCTGAACTGGCCTACCTTGACATGCTGTGGTAATTCAGGTATAGCAATAAGTTGAGGGTAGATGTTAAGTTGTCTATCTCGCCTTCATTCTTGCTGGATGGGTTCGGAGCCGACCTCGGCTCCGACTCGGCCACTCTAAAAGCTCGAGAGTTGGTTCCACCGGCTCGAGGCTCCCATTATATCCCACAATGCTAGGCGTGAGTTACGTCAGATCTCGTTTGCCGCTACAGCGATCGAGGTGTTGGTTTTCTACCGGCTTCTTGGTGAGTAAACTTTCAGTAAAGTTAGTATACTTAAACCCCTTTATTTTTAATTTTAACTCTTGTTTCCCTTAGTTTAGTGGAATTCTCTCCCTTTTTTCTCTAAAATCCCATTTCTTCCCCACAAGAACTTATAAGTTCTTCCCTCGGGCCTTCAGGCCTTCTTCTTCCATTCCCTAGTGGTGTGTGTGTGTTGTTTCTCTTAAATTAAAACCTTTGATAGTTGTTTTATTTTTTGAGTTTAAAAATAAGATAGGTGTAATCAGTGTGTTTGACTGGGTGTGTGTGATTACACTTTTTTTTCTAAGATGTCTAAAGACACAAAGGTCTCAGGCTTCAAGAAGTGTGATGCGTGCTGTCAGAAAATGTCTCTGACAGATGGTCACACTTCTTGTGTCTACTGCCTGGGGCCTTTGCACCTGCAGGACTCCTGTGCTGTATGCCACGGCTTCAGTCCCAGGGTCCTGCAGGAAAGAAAGAACAAATTGATCCTAAGAGGTTTACTCAAGCCTGAAGATTCCCTTTCTGTCTCTGGGAAGCCCTCCAATGCTTCTAGGTCCTCGGCTCCAGCTACTGAGCCGAGACCTAAGGCTACTAAACCTCCGTCTACATCGGCTCCGGCTGGAGCCGATGAGTCTCAGTCTACAGTTTCTGTGGTTCCCTCGGCTCCGGCTGGAGCCGAGGTATTAGAAATTCCCTTGTCGGCTCCGACCAGACCTTCGGAGCCGACATCTAGGAAGAGATCTAGGTCACCATCCCTTGGCTCCGTTCATTCGGCTCCAGCATCTCCTCTGCTGTCTGAACGGAGCCATAAATCTCACTCCTCTAGGTCATCGAGGCTGTCGGATCATGACCTTCAGAGGGTAGTGAGTCGACTTCTTAAGTCCGAGGCACTGGCCCAAATGCTTCAGAGCCCGACTCATCAGTCGATGCCTGCCCCTGTCCATCAATATGTTCCTCCTCCGACTCCGTTGAGCTCGGAGCCGGGTCGTTTCGGAACCGAGACTGTGGTAGCGTCGGAGCCGACACAGTTGTCTTCGGCTCCATCGTCGGCTCCGATTTCTTCCTTGGAAGAATCTCGGCGCCGGACTTCCATCGTCGGCTCTGAGGGGGTGAGTGGCATTGGACCCTTGTCCGACCCCGCTCTCCCTCTCGGGGCTTCGGCGCTGGTAAGTTCGGCTCTGACATCGGCCTCGGAGCCATCACTGTCGGTGCCGAGGGAGGTTTTTAGCTTTTCGGAGCGGGGACCACTGGCTCTGCCTGACAGGGGTGCGTTCGAGGTCATGCGGAGTGTGTTAGAACCTGGTTCTACCCCACAGTTGGCTCCGTCTGCCCCCCCCCCCTCTTCGGTGCCTCAGGTCAAGTCGACTCACTCCCTCATCCCGGACCGCAGAGAGCCAGCTCCTCAGGAATCCCCCGTGGGGATCTCATCCTCTTCCGAGGCCTCTCCTGTTTTGGCAGAAGAGCCCCCTCGGAAGAGAAAGTGTAAGAGGAAACACATAGACTCACCTGAGTCCGTCACCTCTGACACAGATTTAGAGGATTCCGAGGGTTCCCCCTGTTCCCCTTCTGAAGATGTCTCCTTTGCAGACATTCTGGAAATCCTTAAGCAGAGGGGAAATTGGCCAGCCCTCAACCCTTCGGAGGATGAATCTGTGTACCTTGAGGCGTTTGGCTCTCGTCCTTCCACCTCCTGGGTGTCTCCCCTTGACCCCCTCATGCAGGTGGTAGCAAGAAAGGCATGGACGGCTCCTGATTCGGTGGACCCCACTCCCAGGAGACCCTCAAAATTCATAACGGCACCAGCAGATAAACAGTTTTTGACAAAAGGAGTTTGTGTGGATGCTATGGTGGTTGCTGCTGCCACTAAGAAGGAACTAGCTGATCCTTCAGTACCTGTCCATCCACCTAACAAGGAATCTAGGTCCATGGACAGGTACGGGAAGCGGATGTTCTCGTCAGCGACATTTGCAATGCGTTCGCTGAACTACCTATGCCATTTTACTCGTCTTCAAAGGGACTTGATCAAAGAAGCGAGTGACATGTTGAAGGATCCTACAGCTGCGGGTTTTCAAGATAAGATGAACACTCAGCTGGCTACCCTGAACTCCATAGCCAACTCCTCCATGCGCCTCCTTTCTTATGCGGCTGATGGAGCGAGCAGGGCCGCAGGGACAGGTGTGGCCTTACGTAGGCATGCCTGGATGCGGCTATGCAATTTTGGGACCCCTTTAAAACGTCTTTCACTAATTCCCCATTCGATGGATCATCTCTCTTTGGTCCTCAAGTGAAAGAAACCTTGACTAGGTGCGAGACTGATGGCAAGACTCTTTCTGCCGTCGGAGTCCGTTTTTCTACTCCTTCTAGGCCTTACCCCAAAGGCCAGAAAAGTGGGAAAATGTGGTTCCGTAAACAATCTCAAGGGACTTCGCCTGACGCACAGAGTCGGTTCCCCGCCAGAGGCAGAGGGGGGAACAACAATGGTAGACGTCGCCCTAGAGGCAGGGGGGGTCCGCAGAACCAGGTCAATCGAGAAACTTTCTCCGATAAGCCCTTTCAGCATCCCTGAGGTGTTGCCCGACTGTCCACCTTCGAAGGCAGTCGGGGGAAGATTGTCACTGTACCCAGAAGCCTGGCTATCCCTAACTCGAGACAAGTGGGTACAGTCCATCATTTCCGAAGGCTATTCCATTCCCTTTCGCATTCCAAACCGATCAAAAAAATCCCTTCCAGATGTTCCACCCGCTCAAAGGGATCTTGCAGCTTTGGAAATTTCAAAGCTGCTTGCAAAAAGAGCAATTCAGCCAGTTCCAGCAGACCAGCAAGGATCCGGAATCTACTCCAGGTTCTTTTTAGTTCCAAAGAAAACAGGGGACTGGAGACCAATTTTGGATCTCAGTATCTTGAACAAGTCGGTCAAGAAAACAAGATTTCGGATGGTCACGCTGCAGTCCATCCTTCCCCTTTTAGGAAAAGGAAACTGGATGTGCTCTATAGACCTTCAGGATGCGTACTATCACATAAAAATGAACAGACGCTCCAGAAGATTCCTCCGCTTCAGGCTGGGAACCAGTCATTTTCAATTCAGGGCCCTGCCCTTTGGTCTCACCACTGCCCCGGTGTTTACCAAATGCATGGCAGTGGTAGCTTCTCACCTGAGACAACAAGGATTCCAGGTGTTTCCATATTTGGACGACTGGCTCCTCACAGCTCCCACCAAGCATCTTCTTCTAATGGCCAGGGATTACACCTTTCGCATTTGTCAAAAGTTAGGCATTTCAATAAATTGCGAAAAGTCTGTTTTGTCGCCTTGTCGTACTATTACCTTTATAGGCGCAAATCTAGACACAGTCAACATGTCTGCGAGACTAACAGATCAGAGAATAACAGACATACACAAACTGGTCTCACTCCTCTTCAGCAACAACAGAATCAAAGCCAGGTTAGTTCTGAAAGTGTTGGGAATTATGGCGGCTGCCATACCTCTGCTTCCATTAGCCAGATTCCACATGAGAATCCTTCAATGGATGCTCTTTGCACAATGGTCATACCAGCAACTTCCGATGTCCCACACCATTATGATTACGCAGGCATGCAGAAATCATCTTCTGTGGTGGATGTCTTCCCCTCAGCTCTTATTGGGAAGACTCTTTGTTCCTTCCCCTCCGGTTGCTACTCTGACAACGGACGCCTCCCTGATCGGGTGGGGGGGGGGGGCATTATCAGGGCAGGACTGTTCAGGGCACATGGCAACCAGACGAATGCCACTTGCACATAAATGTTCTGGAGATGAGAGCAGTGCTTTTAGCGTTGCAAGCCCTTCAAGACTCTCTTCCCTTGGGAACGATTGCAATCCAGACAGACAACTTGTCTGTAGTGTGGTATATCAACAAACAAGGCGGAACCAGGTCCTACCCCCTGTGTCGAGAAGCACTCAGACTGTGGCAATGGGCGATTTCTTCTCAGCAGTTTCTGATAGCAACGCACATCCCCGGGAAGTCCAATCAAATCGCGGACAAGTTGAGCAGAGCTATCCTCATGCCTCACGAGTGGTCTCTGAAAGACTCTGTTGTGAGAGAGATTTTTCTCAAGTGGGGTCAGCCTTGCTGCGACCTTTTTGCTACTCCCCAAAACAGCAAGTGCAGAGATTATTTCACACTATTCCCTTTACCAGGCCAGCCCAGCAGAGACGCTCTAGTCCAAGTTTGGCCCCGGGGACTTCTGTATGCATTTCCTCCCTTCCCACTAATCTCTCAAGTGATACAGAAAGCTATTGCTCAGAAGGCCTCGTTGATCCTCATTGCTCCTTACTGGCCTCGACAGGTGTGGTTCCCCTTTCTACATCATTTTCTATTGGAGCGACCTTGGCATCTGGACCTAGTTCCAGATCTTTTGATCCATCAGTCGGGTCAGTTTCATCGCTCCCTTCCCTCTCTGAACCTCACTGCTTGGTTCCTCCAGTTCCAACCTTAGCCAGGCTTCCTCAATTATCTCACTCTGTTCGAGATATTTTGATAGCTTCCCATAAATCTTCCACTCGAAAGATTTATTTGAGTAAGTGGAAACGCTTCACATATTGGGCTCAAGGAAGGGACATAGATCCTTTCACTGCTTCCATTCAACTGGTCCTTGATTTTCTAGCTGAACTCTTCCATGCAGGTTCATCTCCTTCTACTCTTAAAGTTCAATTGGCAGCTATTTCTAACTTTCATGTGGGTATTTCAGAGTCTGCCATAATGTCCCACAAGCTTTGTAAAGCCTTTTTGAGAGGAGTTTTTCTACTCAGACCTCCTATAAGGAATCCTCCTCCTCCTTGGGACCTAAATTTAGTTCTTACTTCTTTGATTCTTTCCCCTTTCGAACCTGCAGCCTCCTGTTCTTTAAAATTGCTATCATGGAAGACTCTCTTTCTGGTAGCTATTACTTCAGCTAGAAGAATTTCAGAACTTCATGCACTCAGCTGTCGACCTCCTTATCTGTTGTTCCATAAGGACAGGGTATCCTTACGAACCAACCCGTCCTTTTTGCCCAAGGTAGCCTCGACGTCTAACCTAAATCAAAGCATTGACCTCCTGTGTTTTTCCAGAATATTCCAATAGGTCTGAACAAAAATTACACTGGCTAGATGTTCATCGTCAGTTAAGGTACTATTTGGATAGAACAAAACAATTCAGAAAATCTGACCAGCTGTTTGTCTCCTATGCAGAAGGCAGAAAGGGACTTTCAGTTTCAAAGGTATCATTATCTAGATGGCTAACATCTCTGATTTCCCTTGTTTATGAAATTAGACACCAAAAGCTGCCTAATAAACCTAAGGCCCATTCCACCAGAGCTTTGGCTACTTCTATAGCCTTCCAAGACAGACTGCCTATTGACACCATTTGTGCAGCGGCTACTTGGGCTACTCCTCACACTTTCATTTCTCATTATAAGTTGGATTTAGCTTCTAGACATAGAGCTAACTTTGGTTCCACTGTTCTCAGGAGTCTGTTCCGTTAGGCCACCCGGGACAAGGTGCTAGGACGGTCCCATCCAGCAAGAATGAAGGCGAGATAGACAACTTAACATATAGAAGTTATGTTCTTACCATAACGTTCCATGTTAGTTGTCTTCTTCTCGCCTTCTTCTTAAGGCCCCACCCTCCTTCCCCTGGCCTGGACAGACCTAGAGGAGTTGTGATTGTGACCTCTCTTTCTACCACCTCTTTTCTTAGGCATATGCTGTTGTGCATATTTCCTGGATCAGGATGTAGGTCACCCTTCTTTCTCCCTGGTTTTAGAGGTGGACTTTGTTTATAGTTATTCTGATACTATTATAAGCTGGGGTTAGCTTACAAACGAGATCTGAGGTAACTCACGCCTAGCATTGTGGGATATAATGGGAGCCTCGAGCCGGTGGAACCAACTCTCGAGCTTTTAGAGTGGCCGAGTCGGAGCCGAGGTCGGCTCCGAACCCATCCAGCAAGAAGAAGGCGAGAAGAAGACAACTAACATGGAACGTTATGGTAAGAACATAACTTCTATTTATGAACAAATCATTGCTAGTATTAACAGCATGGGACATCATATTAATTAACCTAAATGCATAATGATATATATTATGTATAACACAACATGAAATAACAGAACAGTCAGTATGTTAACAGCATGCCAGTAAGAGTTAAAGCATAAGGGCAACCACATGGTTAATTTAACAAGACATGTTAATATGAAAGCATAATAACACATAACAATAATAAACTACATAAGGCCAACAAAACAGTTAATTTACAAAATATGTCAATGTGAAACCATAATAACACATAACAATAATAAAAAAACAGTTCCCAAAATATAGTTATTTTAACAATATACCGTAATAGCAAACCATAATAATAAATAACAATATTAAATACATGCAGATAAGGGGTGGGGAGAGAGAGAGAAAAACAGTCCATTAATGACATTGCAGTTTATATCCCTGAAAACAGTGTTAATATTAACTGTACAGGTGTGTATTGTCAGTTTTGTGTACAGTGACTACAACTCTCCTATAGGTGATGTAGCACGTACATACGTCTTAATCTGTTTCATGAGACAGAATGGGCCAAGCAATAACAAATGCCGGTACACAACTAGACAGAACACTTGCACATCATGTGAACTTATATAACTACCAAGTGTTCATTAAGCAGATTTGGTAATAATTTGCATTCCAGATAATCATTTCGTGACAGATGGATTATGCAATATTAATTACAGTACAAGAAATCGTGACACTTGAGAGGCATGTTTGTTTACAGTTCATAAACTAGACATGCCTTAGTTGCCAAGCATGGGAATAGAACCCAATAGCTGTGACTGCAGGGGATATCTGCAAATAATGTAATAACTGACTGCAGCAACTTAGTATGGACATGCAAGGAATACAGCCATACTGGAATTATACAGATTTTTTTACGAATCAACAATGCTGTTGAACATGTTATTCTTATTGATTTTAAAACTCTGTGGAATCTAAACACAATATCTGCTCATAATATGAGCTTCCTTACCCATATACCTTGTTTTCCTGAGGAGAGAGAAAATGTGAGCATTACGTGGCTGATAGTGTGCTGCAGATAACGTTGGACCATACTATGAGTTGAGCAATACAAGTTACAGGACATTCTTTTTGCATTCTAGAACTATTACAGTGTTATAATTGACTGTACTGACAGTAGGACACACATTAGAAAAAAAGAAGTTGCAGAGTTCCATGACAAGAGTATAACACTTCAATAAATAAAATAAAAGTGAGCGCTTTCACGGTCTGTCCAGATTGCTTCTTCAGACTGTTACAAAATGACACAACTGCAGTGCATTATATACAAAAAGAACATTGATCATTAACACATTAAAAGCAATTAGTATATCCTGTTAAACTAAGGGCTTGTCAATACAGTATGAATAAAACACAAGTGTTTAAAAAGCTTTCAGTGCTTCAATGCCCATGCTTTGAGGAAGGGTTTGAGGGACACTGCATCATTAATGCCTGGGGGGTTATCTGCATTCAGTTTAATTATCCATTTTTGTTCTAGTTCTTCTGTCCTATTAATCAAATCTCCCCCTCTTTGTCCTTCATTAATAACTTCTAACACAAGAAATTTAAAAACATGATGTATACCTTCCTTCTCAACATGTTTAGCAAGGGCATTGGTTTCAACAGCTACAATATCTCTCATATGTTCTAATACACATTCTTTCAATATCCTATTTGTTTTACCTATATAATAAACTTTACACATTTGACAAAAGCTAAAATATGCAATGTTTTAGTTCTACAATCTGCATAGAAATTTGCATCTATTTTATTTTTTTCTCAGGATGAACAAAGGTTGTACATGAAAAGATATATCTACAGGCTGTGCATCTCCTACATGGATATGTCCTTTTTCTCTGTGAAAGGATTTCCTGTCTAGTACAAGATGGTTTATAGCATAGCTGCCTTTTAAGGATTTCTTATTAATAAAAGAAAAATGTGGTATAAGGTGTATTACTCCATCTAATTCTTTTATTGCAGTTAGGATATTCCAGTTCTTCTTAAAAATGCTACAAAATACATTTATATCACTAGTAAATGAAATAGGAAAACACTGTTTAACTTCATATCATTTCTACCCCGTAACTGTTGATCTACTACATGTTCAGAGAAGTAGGGTCGGCCTTTTGTAATTCTTTCACTTACTGCATGATTTGCACTAGCATCCACTTCTGATTTAGAATAGCCTCTGCTAAGAAAATCATCTTTTAATATTTCAGTTGTTTGAATAAGGTCATTATCAAAATTATGTAGTCTCATATTCCTTAGCATATGTCCCTTAAGGATATTTCTATTCACATGCCTGGGATGTATGCTGTTTATGTGTAATAGACAGATGTTATGTGATCCTATCTCGCCTACATTCTGACTGATGGGTTCGGAGCCGATCCTCGGCTCCGACTCGGCACGCTTATTCCAAAGAGCGAAGTCTCTTATTGGCTGAGCTTACTATATCCCAGGATGCACCACTACCAGTCCCCCAGATCTCGTTTGCCGCTAACAAGCTAAGACGTGGTCTCGAGCTGGCTGAGCTAAGTAGTGCTTTTTTCACTTACTTTCCTGTCAGGAATTTTCTAAATCTTCAACTAAAAGCTGTTTTAACAGCTATCTTGGGTTTTTGTGTTTGAGTGAGCATTTCTGTAAAGTTTTTTGTGTAGTGAATGCGTTTGTTCTGATCAGAGGTTCCCTTTGAGTTTAAGGGCTTTCCCCTGTCAGTCCGTTACTTTTTTTTAGTCCCTTTTTATTTAGGGGCTGTTCACCCCTTTGGTTATTCTTGTTATTGTAGACAGCCTTGTTTTAAAAAAAAAAAAAAAAAAAAAAAAAGAAGAAGCAGAAAGAGAAGAAATTTTTTTCTGTCATTGTTAGTGTGTTTGGTTTTGGCTAAGTTACACTAATTTGGTTGCCATTATGTCACAGGCTCCTAGGCCTTCAGGATTTAAAAAGTGCACTAAGTGCAGTTTCAAGATGTCGATCACAGACGACCACTCTCTCTGTGTGTACTGTTTGGGCGCCAAACATTTGCAGGAGTCCTGTAGTGTGTGTCACGCGTTTTCCTCGAGGGTCCTCCAAGAGAGGAAAAATAAACTTATATTAAAAGGCCTTATTAAACCCTCATTTGAAGAGGCATTAGCTTCCTCTCCTTCTCCTGCTAAAAAGAAAAGGGCGTCGGCTCCGACCAGTCCGTCGGAACCGACCGCCAAAAAACATAGGCAGGCTTCTCCTTCGTCGGCTCCACGAACTTCGGAGCCGAGGGCGGAACAGTCTGCCTCGATGCCTCCAGCCTCGACTCCTCTGGGTTCGGAGCCGTCGTCTGGGGCATCGAGAGGCGGGTCATCTTCATCGGCTCCACTGATCTCGGAGCCGATGAAGGTTGTCCGCCAGACACTTCCTCCTCGGCGCCAAGCCCTCTTCGCACCGATGGAAATTGGTTTGGACATTCCTTCGGCCGATAATTGTAGAGTCGATTCGGAGCCGGTCCCCTAGTCCCTTGGAGCCGTTGGAGAGGCCTACTCGGACCCATTCGGTCTCTTCCAGGTCATCAAGGATGTCAGATTCGGACATAGACAGGGTGCTCCAAAGACTGTTCCAGTCCCCAGTCTTTCAGAAATTTGTTTCGCTCCGACCCAATTGGCTCCGGAGCCGATAGCCCACTCCATTGCCATTCCTCCTCCGACCGCTTCGGCTCCATCGGAGCAGGTGCTGATGGAGCCAGTAGAGATCCTAGGGTTGGCTCCGACCCTTACTCCAACCCCGGCCTTCGGGTCCGAGTTTAGCACACGGACTTCTTCGGCCGGACCCGGGGTGACGTTGGGACCAATGCTGTCGGTTCCGAGCCTCCCTCTCAGTGCTTCGCCACGGGACTTCCGTCTGCTATCATGGCTCCGGGACCGACCTCCCAGGATTCTGGGGTCCGGCTTTCAGAGCTATGAGGAGTGCCTTGGCCAAGTCTTCTTCGCCATCTCTACGGCTTTACCAGCACCTTCCTGGGCATGGAGACTGGGTCTTTGGCAGTTCCCCTGTCTCTAGGCAGCGGAGCCCCGGGGCCTGAGGTTACCCCCACTGGGGTTCCCTCCTCCTGAGGGTCTTTCGGAGTTGTCTTCGGAGGAGCCCCCAAGGAAGAGATCGTGCAAGAGGAAGCACGTGGACTCCCCCGATGAGTCTCTTACATCGGACACTGATCTTGATGATGCGGAGGGGTCCCCTAAGTCGTCCTCGGATGATGTCTCATTTGCAGACATTCTAGAGATCCTTAAGCAACGAGGCGGCTGGAATTCCAAACCCCCCTCCTCTGATGAGTCGGTGTTCCTCAAGGCCTTCGGGGCTCAGCCCTCCGCCTCCTGGGTGTCTCCGCCCTTCGACGAGCTCCTGGATTTGGTTTGTCGGAGGGCGTGGGAACATCCAGATACTGTGGAACCAGTGCCTTCTCGCCCTAACAAATTTTTGTCTGCCCCACCCGAGAAGGAGTTCTTAATGAAAGGCGTGGCTGTAGATGCCATGGTGGTGGCATCTGCTACCCAGCAGGACGTGGCAGAGGCTTCAACGTCCATCCATCCTCCTAATAAGGAGTCTAGGAGCATGGACTGCAGGGAAGCGCACCCTGACTTCAGCGGCCTTTACTCTGAGGTCCCTGAATTATTTGGCACATTTCACCAGACTACAGAGGGATCTGGTCAAGGAGCTCTCAGACTCCCTCTCAGGTAACCTACCTGAGCAGCTAGCCCAGTCGGTTAGCTCTCAGTTGGCTATCCTTACCTCGATTTCTAACTCGTCCATGAGGCTCATTTCATATGCGGCCGAAGGCGGCAGAGCGCAGGCACAGGCGTGGCTCACGGAGACAAGCCTGGCTCCGTTTGTGTCATTTCTGGAGGCCTTCAAGTCTTCCTTTGCCGACGCTCCCTTTGATGGGTCCTCTTTGTTTGGACCCAAGGTAAAGACACTCTTACCCGCTGTGAGCAGGAGGGAAAGACTTTATCTGCCAGGAGCACGTTATTCCACTCCCTTTCGGCTTTATCCCAAGGCTAAAAGAGGAGGGAAGATGTGGTTCCAAATCACAGAAATTCTTTCCCCAACAGCAGGAAGATTCCCTTCCAGAGGCAGAGGACGGGAAATTTTTCTGGGAGACGCCGTC
The DNA here is from genome assembly GCF_019279795.1 of Protopterus annectens. NCBI lineage: Eukaryota > Metazoa > Chordata > Ceratodontiformes > Protopteridae > Protopterus > Protopterus annectens. The sequence continues at coordinate 1,983,473,456 of NC_056726.1, forward strand.
CCAGAGGCGGCAGAGGCCCCCGCAACACTGGAGACCGCGAGTCCTTTCGTGGCTCTTCAGCCTCCCACACTCCATGAGGGATTGCCCGGCTGTGCTGCTCCGGAGCCAGTCGGGTGCCATTTTGCCAAGCACCTAAAAGCCTGGGAGTCTATTACTCAGGACAGATGGGTGCTTCGGATTATTGCCGGAGGTTACACCATTCCCTTCACACACTCACCCCCACCGTCCAAAAAAATCCCGGACTCACCACCCAGTCAAAGGGAAATTGCAGCCGTAGAAGCCTCAAAGCTGCTAGAAAAAGGAGTCATCCAACCGGTCCCCACAGACCAGATCGGATCCGGAAATTACTCAAGGTTCTTTTTAGTGCCAAAAAAGACAGGGGACCTGAGACCCATTTTGGATCTCAGCAAACTAAACCAGTCCGTCATGAAGTCCAAGTTCCGAATGGTCACTTTACAATCCATTCTCCCATTGTTGGAGAAAGATGTTTGGATGTGCTCCATAGATCTCAAGGACACCTATTATCACATACCGATACATCAGGCATCCAGGAGGTATCTGCGCTTCAGCCTGGGAGACAGTCATTTCCAATTTTGTGCACTGCCCTTTGGTCTCACCACAGCCCCCAGGGTGTTCACCAAGTGTTTGGCAGTAGTGACTGCTCACCTGAGGAGTCTCGGATTCCAAGTGTTTCCCTATCTGGACGACTGGCTCCTGACTGCCACCACCAGGCATCTACTACTAGAGAACCTACAAGCCACCATCTCCCTGGGTGTTTCCCTGGGAATTACATTCAACTGGTCAAAGTCTGTCTTGCTGCCTTCTCAGCATAAAATTCATAGGAGCAGAGATAGACTCAAAATTAATGCGGATCTTTCTTCCTACCGAAAGGATACAAACATTACAAAATCAGGTCCGAGCCCTGCTTCTAAGATCCAAAGCCCCAGCCAGGATGGTCCTGCAACTTCTAGGTTCAATGTCTGCCACGGTTCTCCTAGTCCCTCTGGCAAGGTTGCACATGAGGATTCTCCAGTGGCTATTATCGACACAATGGTCTTTTCAAGATCTCCCCCTCAATCATCACATACTGATTACAGAAACGTGCAAACGGGACCTCCGCTGGTGGCTTCTGCCATCCAATCTGAATCAGGGAAGACCCTTTGTTATACCCCCTCCGGTGGCCACCTTGACTACGGATGCCTCCCAGACAGGGTGGGGGGGGCATTGTCTGGGCAGGTCAGTTCAAGGTTCTTGGCTTTCCAACGAAACATCTCTCCATATCAATGTGTTGGAAATGAGGGCTGTTCTTCTGTCCTTACAAGCCCTCCACAGGTTTCTCCCACAAGGCATTATCGCCATCCACACAGACAACATGTCGGTAGTCTGGTATCTGAACAAACAAGGAGGGACCAGATCTTACCCCCTTTGCAGAGAGGCCATGAGGGTGTGGGAATGGGCAGTGGCTACCAAGCGCTTCCTGGTAGCGACCCACATTCCAGGCAAATCCAATGTATTGGCAGACAGACTGAGCAGGGCTATTCTCTCTCCTCACGAGTGGTCTCTGAACGAAACAGTAGCAGCCCAGATTTTCGAAAGATGGGGGATTCCGTGCTGCGGCCTGTTTGCAACACCACGAAACACGAAGTGCAAAAGGTTCTTTTCCTTGACCCCGTGTCAAGGGGAGACAGCTACGGATGCTCTAGTCCAACCTTGGCCAACAGGACTGCTTTATGCTTTTCCTCCGATTCCACTCCTCCCCAAAGTCATCCAGAAAGCTTCCCAATTGGGGTCCACAATGATTCTAGTTGCTCCGTACTGGCCTCGTCAGATATGGTTCCCCTACCTACAGAAATATACTCTGGACGGTCCTTGGTTCTCGGGCCCAATTCCGGACCTTCTGGTTCATCAGTCGGGACAACAGCACCAGTCCCTTCACACTTTGAAATTAACAGCTTGGCTCCTCCACTTCCGACTATAGTCAGAAATCACACCTTGGACCCGGAAGTTATTCACATTTTATCTTCAGCCCACAAACCCACCACTAAGAAGTTGTATCACAGTAAGTGGAAGAGGTTTGCTATCTGGGCTCAACTCAGAGGATTAGACCCTATTACTGCCCCGATACCAGAGGTCTTGAAATTTTTAACATCCTTGTTTAATCAGGGATCTTCAGTCTCTACTATTAAAGTCCAATTAGCAGCTATCTCCAAATTTCACGATTCCACAGACCCACCGTTGATGAGCAGCAGATTATGTAAAACTTTCATGAAAGGTGCTGTGCTTTTAAGACCCCCAGTTTTTCATCGTGCGCCTCCGTGGGATCTTGACTTGGTACTTCGTGCCTTAACATCTTCCCCTTTTGAACCGGCTGCTACATGTGAGTTGAAATATCTGTCTTGGAAAACTGCCTTCTTAATTGCAATTACCTCTGCAAGAAGAGTTTCAGAAATTCAAGCCCTATCTATCAAACCACCGTATTTGATTTTTCACAAAGATAGAGTATCACTTAGACCTAATCCATCCTTTGTCCCAAAAGTTTGCTCTAATCTCTGTCTCCAAAAATCTTTAGAGCTACCAGTTTTCTTTCCAAAATTTTCAAACAAAGCGAAATACACCTTCCATACATTGGATGTTCACAGGCAATTGCGCTTTTATCTAGATCGGACTCAGCAAATTCGGAAAACAGATCAATTGTTTGTGTCCTTTTCAGATAATACATTGGGTAAATCCATCACTAAAGCTACTATTGCCAAATGGATCAGAGATTGCATAACTCAAGCTTATTCCTCTTCAAATAAGCAACTTACAACATCTGTCAAAGCTCACTCTACTAGAGCTATGGCTACCTCTATTGCATTCCATTCCAAGCTCGCTATTTCTGAAATTTGTGCTGCTACATGGTCCAACCCACACTTTCATTTCCCACTATAAATTGGATGTGGCATCTAAAGGACGAGCATCATTTGGTTCCACGGTACTCAGGAGTGTTTTCCAGTGAGCCACCCAGGATTTAGGTGCTAGGGACTCTGTCCCATCAGTCAGAATGTAGGCGAGATAGGATCACATAACATCTTTTAGTTATGTACTCACCATAACTTCAGATGTTTGGGATCCATCTCGCACATTCCTAATACCCACCCTCCTTCCCCCTGCCTTGGAGATCAGAAGAGATTGAACGGTTTGAGTTCTACTGTTTTATCTTGTATCATCTGTCAGTGTTATATAAGCAGTGCATGCGTGTGTGCATGTATGCGGACAAACTAGATCTGGGGGACTGGTAGTGGTGCATCCTGGGATATAGTAAGCTCAGCCAATAAGAGACTTCGCTCTTTGGCATAGCGTGCAGTCGGAGCCGAGGATCGGCTCCGAACCCATCAGTCAGAATGTAGGCGAGATGGATCCCAAACATCTGAAGTTATGGTGAGTACATAACTAAAAGATGTTAAGTTGTCAATCTCGCCTTCATTCTTGCTGGATGGGTTCGGAGCCGATCCTCGGCTCCGACTCGGCACTAGCTTTAGCTCGAGAACTCCTTTTACCAGCTCGAGGCAACCCTATATCCCATGATGCAAGGCGGAACTACCTCAGATCTCGTTTGCCGCTTAGCGAAAGAGGTCTCCTTTGCCAGCTGAGGTAAGTTTTTTCTTGTTAAAGAAGAAAAAGTTGAGTTAGGGGTTTAATTTCCCTTCAGTTTTAGGTTAGCCTGTATTTTGTACAGCCCACCCTATTCCCTTCCTTTTTAAACTTTTAAAATAGTTTTTTCAGTTAAAATTTTAGTCAGGCCTAGTTCCCCAAGTTATTCCCTTCCTGTGTGTCTGTGTAGGGATTAAGTTGTGTGTTTGTGGGGACTGTTTGTGTATATCCTTTAGGATGTCTAAGGAAGGCAAGGTCTCAGGCTTCAAGAAGTGTGACCAGTGCTGTCAGAAAATGTCCCTGACAGACGGTCACACTTCTTGTGTGTATTGCCTGGGGCCTTTGCACCTGCAGGACTCCTGTGCTTTGTGTCATGCCTTTAGCCAGAGAGTCCTGCAGGAACGGAGGAACAAGTTGATCCTCCAAGGTTTGTTAAAACCTGAAGGTTCTCCTCCTAAGCAAGGGCAGGAAAACCTCTTAAGTCACCAAGGCTCAGGCTACAGTGTCCAAGCCTCCTCCGGTGGCTCCGGCCCGTCGGAGCCGATATCGCTCGGCTGGAGCCGAGACTTCTTCTGCTAGAGTAGTGGGTTCGGTGCCGGCCGCCCGATACCCTGACTACTGTTGCCTTGTCGGCCCGGCTGGAGCCGACACTTTATCCAGCATCGGAGCCGAGATCCTCGGCTCCATCTGGGGTTCAAGGGACTTCGCTCCGATGGCTCCGGCCCGTAAGAGATCCCGGTCCCTTCGATACTAAGTATTCACTGCCCGGGTCTCCTCTTTGTCGGAGCGAGCCATCGGAGCCGATCTTCGAGATCTTCCAGGCTGTCTGACCACGATTTGGAGAGGGTGGTAAGCAGGCTGCTGAAATCTCAGGCACTGCCCCAAATGCTCCATAGCCCGTCTCAGCAGACTTCGCTATAGCCCGATTCTTGAGAATCCTCCTCCGGCTCCACACCAGAGTTCGGAGCCGGAGCTTGGGACAGCGACTGTTTCGATGCCGAGCCGATACATCCTTCGGCTCCGTCATCCTCGGCCCGATCTCCTCCTTGAGACTTTCCTTGGAGGGATCCGGTCGCCGGGTTTCCACTGTCGGCTCCGAGGGGCTAGTGGCATCGGACCCTTGTCCGACCCGCCTCCCTCTCGGAGCTTCGCTTTGGTAAGCTCGGCGCCGACATCGGCCTCGAGCCTTCTCTCTCCTTGGAGCCGACCATTCCTGTTTCTTCGAGCGGTGTGTTCAGGTCTCCCGGGGAGAGGAGCCTTTGAGGTGATGAGGAGTGTCCTGGCCTCTGAGCCTGGTCAACGGTCTATCCCTTTAGCTCCTCCCTCATCAGTGCCTGCAGATGCCTCTTGCCAGCCTCTTGCTCTCAGGCCCAGGGATCCATCGCCCCAGGTTTCCCTACTGGGAATTTCCTCCTCTTCCGAGGTTTCTCCTGACCCTGCAGGGGAACCCCCTCAGAAGAGGACGTGTAAGAGGAAACACACAGACTCCCCTGAGTCTACTACATCTGATACCGACTTAGATGAGTCGGAGGGTTCCCCACGGTCCCCCTCTGAGGATGTCTCATTTTCAGACATCCTTGAGCTCCTCAAACAGAGGGGGAATTGGCCCTCCATTGACCCCTCCGAGGATGAGTCGGTATACCTGGAGGCTTTTGGATCCCGACCCTCCACCTCCTGGGTGTCTCCGCCTTTCGACCCACTCATGCAGGTAGTGGCTCGCAAGGCATGGGCGGCTCCAGATTCTGTGGAACCTGTCCCCAGGAGACCATCCAAGTTCATCACGGCCCCTTCAGACAAACAGTTCCTGTCCAAAGGTGTCTCTGTGGATGCTATGGTGGTGGCGGCGGCCACTAAGAAGGAACTGGCGGATCCTTCAGTACCTGTCCATCCTCCTAATAAGGATTCTAGGACCATGGATAGGTATGGAAAGCGGATGTTTTCTTCAGCGACCTTTGCAATGCGTTCGCTGAATTACCTTTGTCACTTCACCAGGCTTCAACGAGATATTCTCAAGGAACTGGGAGAAGTAGTCCAGGATCCTTCAGCTGCTGGGGCTCAGGAAAAGATTGCCTCTCAGCTAGCTATCCTGAATTCGATATCTAACTCCTCCATGCGGCCCATATCTTATGCAGCCGATGGAACGAGCAGGGCCGCAGGCACAGGTGTTGCTCTTAGATGCCAAGCCTGGATGCGGCTGTGTAATTTTGCAGACCCTTTAAGGCCCTTCACCAACACCCCTTTGACGGTTCGGCTTTGTTCGGACCTCAGGTGAAGGATACTTTGACCAGATGTGAACAGGACGGTAAAACTCTTTCTGCCGTTGGAGTCCAGTTTTCCACTCCTTCTAGACCCTATCCCAAGGGTCAGAAGGGGGGGAAGATGTGGTTCCGTAAAGCCCAAGGAGCTACACCGGACACACGTGGTCAGTTTACCCCCAGAGGCAGAGGGGGTAACAATAGACGCCGCCCTAGAGGCAGGGGGGGTCCTCAGAACCAGGGCAACAGGGAGCCTCTTCCTGAGAAGCCCTTTCAGCATCCCTGAGGTGTTGCCCGACTGTCCACCCTTGGAGGCAGTCGGGGGAAGAATTTCGCTGTACCCAGTAGCCTGGCAATCCCTATCACAAGAGAAGTGGGTACAGTCGATTATATCCGAGGGTTACAAAATCCCCTTCGAAAGGTTTCCCGTACCTCTACAATCCCTTCCAGACATCTCACCCGGTCAAAGGGATTTGGCAGAACAGGAAGTTTCAAAACTCCTGGGAAAAAGAGCCATCCAAACAGTGCCGCAGACCAAGTAGGATCCGGCTTCTACTCAAGATTCTTTATGGTCCCCAAAAGGACGGGAGATTGGAGACCAATACTAGACCTAAGCAGACTAAACAAGTCTGTCAGAAAGGCAAGATTCCGGATGGTCACGCTGCAATCCATTCTGCCCTTTCTGGGCAAGGACAACTGGATGTGCTCGATAGACCTTCAGGATGCGTACTATCATATAAAGATTCACAGACGCTCCTGAAGCTTTCACCGCTTGCGCCTGGGAGCCAGTCATTACCAATTCAGAGCACTGCCCTTTGGCCTCACTTCAGCCCCCAGAGTGTTCACCAAATGCATGGCAGTGGTCACAGCTCACCTGAGAGGTCGAGGATTCCAAGTGTTTCCTTATTTGGACGACTGGCTCCTCTCCGCCACCTCCAAGGATCAACTTCTTCGGTCCAGAGACTACACCTTACAGCTTTGCAAGAGTCTAGGAATTTCGGTGAATTTCGAAAAATCCTCTCTGCTGCCTTGCCAATCTATCACCTTTAGAGGCGCAGAGTTAGATACCGTCAGAATGTTAGCCAGGCTAACAAATCAAAGGATTCTGGACATCCAGAAATTTGTTCAGCTTCTGTTACAAAGCAACAAGGTCAAAGCCAGGTTTGTCTTGAAAGTTCTAGGCCTAATGGCTGCAGCCATTGTTCTTCTTCCACTGGCTCGCTTCCACATGCCTCCTGCAGTGGATGTTGTTCACGCAGTGGTCGTACACGATCTGCCCATGAGACACGAGATCTTAGTGACACAGTCTTGCAGGGCTCATCTACGATGGTGGATATCTTCCCTCTTCTTCATCAGGGCCGACCCTTTGTTCCCCTCCTCCAGTTGCCACAGTCACCACGGATGCCTCTCTGTTCGGGTGCGCGCGGGGATTATCAGGGCAGGATGGTCCACGCGACGTGGCAACCCATAGAATACCACCTGCACATAAATGTCCTGGAGATGAGAGCAGTGCTTTTAACGTTGCAAGCCCTCGACGACTTTCTTCCCACAGGGACTATTGCAGTACAGACGGACAACATGTCCGTGGTCTGGTACATCAACAAACAGGGCGGAACCAGGTCCTATCCCTTATGTCGAGAAGCTCTCAGACTTTGGCAATGGGCGATCTCTTCTCAGCGGTTTCTGATAGCAACGCACATCCCCGGCAGGTCCAACCTATTGGCGGACAGGCTAAGCAGATCTGTTCTGATGCCTCACGAGTGGTCTCTCAATCAGTCTGTAGTGGATCAGATTTTTCTGAAGTGGGGCACCCCTTGTTGCGATCTTTTCGCTACCCCTCAAAACAGCAAGTGCCCAGATTACTTCACACTATTTCCTCTTCCAGGCCAACCCTTGAGAGACTCTCTAACCCAGGATTGGCCTCGGGACTTCTTTATGCTTTTCCTCCCTTTCCATTGATTCCACAAGTCATTCAGAAAGCCACCGCTTTGAGAGCCAAATTGATCCTCATTGCTCCATATTGGCCTCGACAAATTTGGTTTCCGCTCTACATCATCACCTTCTGGTGCAGCCCTGGCATCTGGACCCAGTTCCGATCTTTTGATCCACCAGTCGGGTCATCAGCACCGGGCCATTCATTCTCTCAACCTCACTGCTTGGTTGCTCCACTTCCTTCCCTAGCCAGGCTACCTATGATTTCTGACTCAGTCAGAGACATTTTAGTGTCTTCTTTAAAGTCGTCCACTAGAACTGTTTATGCTAGCAAGTGGCGGCTTTTCTATTTGGGCAAACGCCAGAAATATTGATCCTTTCACCGCTCCTATACATTCTGTTTTGGATTTCCTGGCGGAGGTCTTTCATTCGGGATCGTCATCATCTACAGTCAAAGTACAACTGGCTGCTATTTCCAAATTTCATGTTGGCTTGCAGGACAATAACATCATGTCTCATAGATTATGCAAAGCCTTTTTGAGAGGAGTTTTTCTCCTAAAACCGCCTGTGAAACATCCTCCTCCGCAATGGGATCTGAACTTAATGTTGGCATCCCTAATTCTACCTCCTTTCGAACCGTCTGCTATGTGTTCTTTAAAGTTGTTGACATGGAAAACTATGTTTTTGCTGGCTGTTACTTCTGCAAGAAGAGTTTCTGAGATTCAGGCCCTCTGTATTCGTTCACCTTATCTGGTGTTTCATAAGGATAGGGTTTCGCTCAGAACTAACCCTTCCTTTCTTCCCAAAGTTGTATCTCAAGCCAATATTAACCAATCGATTGATCTACCAGTTTTCTTTCCTAACTATTCTGACAGAGCTGAACAGAAGCTGCATTTTTTTGATGTTCATCGTCAGCTCAGGTACTACTTACATAGGACTAAACAAGTTAGAAAATCAGACCAATTGTTTGTCTCCTATGCAGAAAACAGGTTGGGTCTTCCAGTATCTAAAGTGACCTTATCTAGATGGTTGACTTCCACCATTTCCTATGTGTACTCTCTAAGGGGCAAACAACTATCTTCTAAGCCAAAAGCACATTCGACCAGGAGTTTATCCACTTCTGTAGCTTTTCAGGATAGACTTCCCATTGACACTATTTGTGCAGCAGCTACTTGGGCCACGCCTCATACCTTTGTGTCTCATTACAAGTTGGATTTGGCCTCCAGAGATAGGGCCAGTTTTGGTTCCACTGTTCTCAAGAGTCTGTTCCATTGAGCCACCCGGGATACAGGTGCTAGGACGGTCCCATCCAGCAAGAATGAAGGCTAGATTGACAACTTAACATTTAGAAGTTATGTACCTACCATAACGCTCCATGTTAGTTGTCTTCTCTCGCCTTCTTTCTTGCGTCCCTCCCTCCTTCCCCCTGGCCTGGACAGATCTTGGAGAGTTCCTATTAGATTGCTTCCTCTGGAGCATTGTTATGAGGACTTCTTTTAGGAACCATGGTTCCTAATTATATTAGGATAACTCTTTAGCAGGGTTAGTTAGCTGCCAAACGAGATCTGAGGTAGTTCCGCCTTGCATCATGGGATATAGGGTTGCCTCGAGCTGGTAAAAGGAGTTCTCGAGCTAAAGCTAGTGCCGAGTCGGAGCCGAGGATCGGCTCCGAACCCATCCAGCAAGAAAGAAGGCGAGAGAAGACAACTAACATGGAACGTTATGGTAGGTACATAACTTCTAATTCTTTCTTGTTGGTTTTCTGTATAAACATGTCCCTATACTATTCATCTCTGATTTTTTAACCATAACGTCTAAAAATTAAATATTATTGTTATTAAATATTATTATTCAATATTATTATTATTAAATTCAATCAAATAAAATAAATATTGTATGAATATTTATAGGTAAACTTTAAAAATGTAGTTATATGTAAATATTCGATAAATTCAACCAATTCCTTTTCTGTTTTCCCCCATAAAATAAACAGGTCATCAACAAAACATGTATACCATATCACATGCTTACTATGTTCATGCCTTTGTAGTAGGAAAGTATTCTCCCATTGCACTAATGCCAGATTAGCGTAGCTGTTGGCATAAGCAGTGCCCATAGCTTTGCCAGTCTTCTGTAAATAATAATCACAAAATTAAAGACATTATTTTTTAAAACTATCTCCAATAATCCACTGTAAAGGAAAACACAAAGATCAATGCACGTAAGGTTCAAGCAAGGCACCCTTTATTACTTGCAGCAAGGAGACAAAGCATTTAAGTACAAGGTTTGTCTGATTTTCCATAGTTCAGCATGCTGTTTTTATACAGTTCTTTGCATGTACACAGGAAGATGTTGTTAGATTTACTGCTGACATGGTCAGAAAATTGCTTTCTTGCTAAAACAAGTTTGAGAAAAACAACCTGGCCTTGGGCTAATTTCAGCCCTCCCTTGTTTCTCATACTTCTTCAGCTGTCCAGTTCTGATATGATACATTTGCCTAGGGTCAAGGTACAACCCTGGCCTCAATACACACTCTGCTGACTATGGTAGACTTTCAGGTGTCAATTGTTCTCTTATCAAGGTCTCCTGCAGTTGCACATATTTCACACAGAATAATCAGAATAAACATATTAATTTCTTTTTAACCCTTAATGTATTTAAGCTTGCACATTGCAGTTATACATTTTCTTAACATTTCCCCCCTTTTAATACTTTGTTCTAACTTCAAAACAAGCATAAACAGTTTTTCTTCCCATAACCATTTCCTACTTAGGATTTGCAGTTAGAGAGTCATTCAGTTTAAGCTTGTGAAAGCATTTTTTCAGTTTTGAGTAATTCTTCAAATTCAACATTCTGATATAAAGTTTCTTTAACTGAAGTGTCTATGATTTTCTTAACTAGTCCTTTCATACAGGGAATGCAGCAGCATCCACACACCATCAGTAAGGCTGCCCCTACACAGATGGCAATCAGAATGTTCATCAGGATGCTGCCCCAACCCCCGAACCATTTCTGAAAAAAGTCCGTCAATGGATTTGGTCCTGGTTTGGTCATGGCCGACACTTGCTGAATTACTTCAAGATGGCTGTCTATCTCGTGTTTCTTGTCAGGAATAAAAGAACAGCACTCCTCTTGGATTAAAGCGCACGTACCTCCTTTTGCCGCTAGGGTGAAGTCGAGAGCCATGTGATTTTCGAGCACCACTGTTTTCATGGCAGTCAGTTCATCGGTTACCAATTTTAGGGTGGAAAAGGTCGCATTACTCATTGTTTCAAGAAGTTTAGATAGTTTTCTCAGCTCCCAGATCGATTTCACTGCTCCATATTCTGGTATTATGCCTGCCCAAGATATGACGTCATTACCCAGATTCATGTGCGACAGTCCTTTGCCACTTTCATGGCCTAAATCATGATGGTATATTCAGGGTGTATTGATGTGTCCCACTGGATTAGCAGGCTTTTTGATTTCTCGGACATTTCAAATTTTTCCTTGAGGTAAGACTGCCGTGTGTCGTATGGCTGGAACCAGGTATCCCAAAAAACAGCTACCGGACCAGTTTTCAGGTAGCCATTTATATGCTTTTCTTTCGCATATAAAGTAACAATTTTCTACTTTGGTGGTAACTTTACTATGAACATACCCTTGTCCTGCATGAAACATTTTTTTTGTCAATTATGGACAGTTGTTTGTATAGAACAGAATCACGTTTTAATTCCTCGATTGTTCTATGCATCAATTTACAAAATGAGTCATAGTTCGTGTTGCAATAAAATCCGGTGTTATTAGGTTTAGTGTAGCATCCATAGGGAACTGTTGCATTGCAATGGCTCCATCCTACCTTTACTGTATCATTCTTATGAAAACACACAATTCCATTTTGACGAATAGACAAGTGCAATGCTACTTTATCTCTTGACGTGACATTCGACGTGTCATGAATTAGGTTTTCCCAGGTCTTATTAGTCCCTAGGGGAACTGACGTTAGCAGCAATCCCCCATGTGCTGTTGGTAGAGCTGTGCAGACCCAGCAATTCGAAATATTGAAGGTTTCAGCATGCACCTATTTGATTGCCTGGTAAGTATTGAAATTCGGGTGCCACTCACGCTTACTAAGTTCTGCTTGTGTAGCAGAGAAGGAAGAAAAATGGCCATAACAAAAAGATCATTGTTACCATGATGGTCAATAGGATGGTCATGCAATATTTCTGTGGAAATGGTTGTTCCGTATCATCTCTGTCTTCTCCGGTTCTTCCAAAAAGATGTATTTTGATCTTTCTTGATTCAGTCATTTTTACTTAGGACACATGATCTTACTCTCTGCCCTATAGGACCTTAGCACCGATGATTGCTTCACTGGATATGAGACGGATCAGTTCCTATTGATCTGACCCCCCTTTGTAGCCAGACTTTTGTGCTTAGGGTCCCGATGGAGAGGTAAGGTCTTTGTCCAATTCGAAGTTTCTCACCAACTTGCAGTGTGTCAGATGTATCCACGAAGCTCGTTCTTCTATCTTGACTGCAGTAGGTGTTGAAAAAAGCACCTGGTAGGGACCTTCCCACTTTGGCGATGCCCTGTTCTTTCGCTTCACGATTTTAATCCACACCCAGTCCCCTGGTGTCACTGTCACTTCCGATGTTTTGGCTTGTTTCTGTCCTGAAACAGAATTAAACTGCAACAGATGTTTAAAACTCAACAACTTTTTCATATATTCAGCTAGTGTAAAATCAGCTTCCTGGTCTGATGACATGAGAGGTTTCCACTGGGGTGTGTAATAAACCCTTGCATACAGCTTTTCAAAGGGAGTCAGTCCTTTTGCTGTAGGGACAGTTCTCATGTTCAACAGTGCCAGGGGTAAACAGTACAGACAGGTTTTCCCTGTTTCAGCTATCAATTTCCTCAGTTTCCTTTATAGAATACCATTATGCCTTTCAACCAGCCCTGCAGACTGCAGATGGTATGCACAATGATTTTTTAGAGAAATACCAAAAAACTTACTTAGCTGCTGTATGGTTTGATTTACAAAGTGCGTACCATTGTCGCTATAGATTCTTTCCGGGATACCGAACCTAGGAATAATGTCCTTAACAAGTACCTTTGCTACTGTAGTTGCATCTGGATTTTTGGTTGGAAAAGCTTCCACCCACCTGGAGAACATATCTATAATGACAAGGCAGTATTTCTTGTTTTCACAATTGTTCAGTTCTATAAAATCCATACAGATAGTGTGAAACGGATATGGTGGTGTGGGAATACTCCCTCGCTTAGGCTTTATCGCCCCCTGTGCATGGTGTTTGTTACAGATCTGACACAACAAATTTTTTTAGAATAGTTTGTAAATCCATACGTTGTGAACACCTGATTCACCAGCTGTATCATCCCCCCTGTTGAGACATGGCACTGCCCATGGCTCAACAATGCCGCATAGTGGAACAAGTTAGAGGCAGTATTGGTTTTCCCTCCTTAGAGATGTACAGCCCCTTTTCTAGGATTGCTGCTCTTTTCATCCATCGCTGTTTTTCTACTTGCGTAGTGAGTGTCTGCATTGTTTTTAACATATCAAAATTCAAAGTTTCAGAGGGTTGTAATTCCTTATCTAGAAGGACTACCTCTGTAGCTGCCTGTTTTGCAGCTACATCAGCTCTCGCATTACCTTTTGAAATTATGTCCTGTTGTTTGGTATGAGCTGCACATTTGCAAATAGCTACCCTTCGAGGCAACTGAATAGATTCTAAAAGATCTAAAATAAGCTGCGCATGATTTATAGGTTTGCCAGTAGATGTTATCATCCCTCAGTTTTTCCACTGTTGTGCAAACATATGTACAGTGGAAAAAGCGTATTGGCTATCAGTGAAGATGTTTACACATTTATCCTTTGCTAGGGTACATGCTCGTGTCAGAGCAATTAATTCTGCTGCCTGCACAGATAAATGATGCAATAAAGATTTTTCTTCTATAACTTCAGTATCAGAGACTACTGCATATCCTACTAGGTTCTGTCCTGCAGGGCCACTTTTGCACGAGCCATCCACATAGTATGTCACCTCGGCATTATCCAAGGGGACATCCGTGAGGTCTTTCCTAGGTAATGTCTTTTGCTCGATTATTTGCAGGCAGTGGTGTGATGTGCCGTCTGCAGGAGTTGGGAGCAGAGTAGAAGGGTTTAAGGTCGTACATCGTTCAATTGTCATATGAGGTTGGCTCAACAATATGGTCATGCAGGAGAGATGCCTAGCAGGAGAGAGATATGCTACTTTTTCTTGTAATAAAATAATCGCGACTGCATGAGGTACCCTCAGACTGAGTGGGTGAACCAAGACTACTGAGGCCGAAGCCTGCACTGCCATTGCTGCTGCGACTACTGCCTGCACACAGTGTGGCAAAGATCATGCCACTGGGTCTAATTGTGATGAATAGTAAGCAATGGGATGTTGCTTATCCCCATGTTGTTGTGTTAGTGCTGACGTCATATAACCCTGCTTGCAATCTACAGTCTGGAAGAAACGCTTATGGTAATTAGGCAAACTCAGAACTAGAGAGGATGCTATTAACTGTTTCAGCTTACAGAAAGCAGATTCTGCCTCTGTTGTCCATTGTAATAAGTTCTGCGCTACCATAGGTGTCTTATAAATAAGGTCAGTTAAAGGTGCAGATTCCAAGGCATAGTTTGGAATCCAGCTTCGACAAAAATTAGTCGTCCCCAAGAAGGACATCATTTCCTTCTTGGTGGTAGGCTTTGGCGCCTCCAAAATTGCCACCTTTCTGTCCTCATCTAAAGTTCTACCTCCCTTGGATATTACATATCCTAAGTACTTTACCTGTTTCTTTCCAAAGCTGCAGTTTGTTCTTATTCACTTTATGTCCCTCAGCAGCTAGAAATTGTAGAAGCGCTACTGTATCTTCCCTGCAATCCTGCAGGGTGGGAGCTGCTAATAAAATGTCATCAACATAAAGTAAGACCCGACTACCCTTTGGCGGGTTAAATCCTGCCAAGTTACTTGACATTTCTTGCGAAAATATAGTAGGGCTCTCACAATACCCCTGTGGTAATTGCGTATATGTCTATCTTTTTCCCTGAAATGTGAATGCAAACCAATACTGGCTGTCTGGGTGTATTGGTATTGAAAAGAATGCATTACTAATGTCTACCACAGAGAAATATTCTTGTTGAGGTTTTAAGTCATTCAACAAGGTGTGTGGATTCGGCATTATAGGTGCCCTTGGTATTACTACGTCATTTACAGCTTGCAAATCCTGAACCATACGCCATTCTCCATTGGCTTTTTTAACTGGAAATAAAGGTGTATTACACAGAGAATCAGGGGATTCCACTAGCACCCCTCCCTTAAGTAATGCTGCTATGATAGGTTTTATCCCTGCCTCTGCATCCTTTCTTAAGGGATACTGTCTCTTTTGTGGCCTAAACGCTGATTTTGGCATGATACTAACTGGTCCTGCAGTACGGATAAGTCCTACATCTGATTTTGCTGCTGACCAGAGGGTCTCTGGTATATCTTGTAAGGCGTTTTCTTCTTCTGTCAACAGGAGTATCTATCAGCTGTCTTCGCGAGACTGCAGATGTACAGCTGGGTTAGCTTGAGTTACCCAATTCTATTTTTGGACTTGTATTCCCTGTCCTGACAGCTCCAGTTCTGTTTGTTTTTTCCATCGTATGACTTTCTCCCCGAGGTCTGCCCACCGTATGTTTTTATTCTTGGTCAGGCTAATATGTGTTAGTCGATTGGATTTATAAAGTGTCAAAAACTCCTGGGGCAGTGAACAGCTGGCTACACTATTCCCTTCTGCGTCCCAGTATAAGTTTCTCAGTACCAATCTGTTTGTACGACGCTTAAATAATTCATCTGAAGTAGGCAGACTTCATTTGTCTGCAACCTGTGGGGTTTCGGATCCGACCTCGGATCTGAGCCAGCATTTCAAAAGCTTAGGATCCGAGCTCCTAGCTCCTCCCTCTACCCATAATCCCCTGCCAAGCCCTAACTGACCTCAGATTTCGTTTGCCGCGTTTCAAGTTGCAACGGACTCCTCGAGCTCCTGGTTAAGATAAGAGTTTTTGACTGGAAAACTTTAAAATTTTGATATTTAGTTAATTTGAGTGTATGTGTTAGGCTTTCCTCTCTTTACCTTATTAATTTTTTCACGGGTTTTGCGTAGTTGTGTGTTTGTTCTTTAGGTGTGTGTGTTAGGCGTGTTAGGGCTTAGGATGTCAGAAGCCCATAAGGCAGTGTTTTCTAAATGTACCGAGTGTGGCCACAAGCTGTCCCCAGCAGATGGCCACACTCGGCAAGAATGCTTGGGGTTGAACACCTGTCATCTGGTTGTACCATATGTGCAGGGTTCAACCCCCGAGCTTTAAGGGAGCGGAGGTCGAAGCTTGTTCTGGCGGGACTTCTCCCTCCAGATGCGCCCGCCTCTGCCCCTACTAGCCAGCAGCCTTCCGTGGGTGCTGCGGTCTCCCCTCCCCCGGCAGGGACTCAACCTCCCACCAAAAAGCCGGAGGAGAGGGAGACTATAAGGGAGAAAGAGAAGAAGGAGAGACACAAGGAGAGGCACCACAAACGGAGAGCCGAGACCTCAAGCTCGGCTCCTCCGTCTAAACGGGCCTCCCCTGTGTCCTCTAGATCACCTCCTCCTCGGCTCCACTCCCCTCGGTTCTCTTCTGGGCCCGAGGAGGAGGAGGCTATCCCTTCAGTGAGGTCCCCGAGGCGGCTCTCTAGGTCCGCTTCGGTGGCCTTATCTAGATCCACCTTTTCAATGTCCGAAGCAGACATGGACCGGATGATGAGGCGTTTCATCCAGGCCCAGATGCAAATGGGAGTGCTCTTAGCCCCCCCCCCCATCCGGGAGGGGCTTCGACCCCTTTTTTCGCCCCCCTTGGCTCCTTCTCCGACCCACACCCCGGGTTCGGAGCTGTCGGTGCCGGGCAGAGTTGGATTCGGGGGTGGGTCAGATCCGACAGGTCGGCGCACCTCGGATCCGACCCATCCCTTGAGTGCTTCGGGTACTTCGGACCCGACCTCTCGGAGCCGAGGGCCGAGCCTCGGATCCGAGGGAGCTGGTGTGTCTTCGACTCCGTCTAAGTCGGAGCGCACCGGTCTCTCGGATCCGACTGTTTCGCTCCGACCGGTCCGCGCCGGATCCGAGTGGGGGTCGGCTCTCGGGGCTTAGAGAAGCTGGCTCCCCCTCGGCCTTCGACGTAGTGGAAAGGGCGCTGTTGAGGACTACTGGACCCCTGGTCCCTGCCACGGCTCCACCCCGCACTCCCTTGCAGCTGGGCCAGGCTCCCATCAGCCGGTCCCAGGGACAGCCCGCCTCGATGTCCCAAGTAGTTCCCTTGAAACATCTAGCTGCTGAAGAGGACTCCTCGGACAGTCCCCCCGAGGAAGTGCCTCGGAAGCGTAAGTGCAAAAGGAGGCACGTGGACTCCCCAGAGTCCATTACCGAAGACACAGACTTGGATGAAGGGGAGGGCTCTCCAAGATCACCCCCGGAAGACGTCTCCTTTGGAGAAATTATGGAGATGTTAAGGATCAGGGGGGGTGGTCTGCCCCCAAGGCCTCCTCAGACGAGTCTGTGTTCTTGGAGGCATTCGAGGCGGGTCCATCTACCTCTTGGGTGTCCCCTCCTGCCGATCCTCTGGTGGACCTTATATCCACCAGAGCATGGAAGGATCCGGACACCGTTGAGCCTGTACCCAAGCGTCCGGACCGTATCCTGAGCCCCCCGGCGGACCGCACTCACTGGTGCAAGGGCTCCCCGGTAGATGCCATGATGATGGCCGCAGCCACGAAGAGGGAGTTAGCCCAGGAGAGTCCCTCTATGCATCCTCTGGGCAAAGAGTCCCGCTCAATGGATCGCATTGGGAAGCGAGTTTTTAGTTCAGCAACCTTCTCTTTGAGAGCGCTGAACTACATGGCACATGTCATCAGGATGCAGCGGGACTTGATTAAAGAGTACGCTGCATCCCCCCCAGAGTCCATGTCGGGTGAGGACAAACACGTGTACTCCACCCGTATGGCCACTCTTAGAGCAGTTTCCAATACTTCTATACGGCTACTTTCTCACGCTACTGAGGGAGCCGCTAGAACTAGCGGAGCGGGCCTAGTCATGAGGCGTCAGGCCTGGCTCCGCCACTGTGATTTCGCAGAGCCCTTCAAAGCGACCTTCGCGAATGCCCCCTTTGATGGTTCTGCCTTGTTTGGCAAAACTGTTTGCGAAACATTAGTCCAGAGCGAGAAGGACGGGAAGACGCTGTCTGCCGTCGGAGTCCACTTCTCAGCTTCCCAGAGGTCCTTCTCGAAGAACCAAAAGGGACAGAAGAAGATGTGGTTACGGAAGTCGCAGCAGTCCCAACCTGCTCCGGATAACCAGTCCTTCCGTGGCAGAGGAGGACAGGGAGGTCGCCATCCTAGAGGCAGAGGGGCTCCTAGGAACTTTGGGTCCAGAGAACCTTTCTCTGACAGACCCACGCAACAGCCCTGAAGGGTTGCCCGGCTGTCCATCTCTGGAGGCAGTCAGGGGGCGTTTTTCGAGGCACCTGACTTATTGGGAGTCAATCACATCAGACTGTTGGGTGCTTCGTGTGATATCCAGAGGTTATGCCATTCCCCTGAGCAAAATCCCCAGATCCCGCAGCCTCCCCGATGTACCACCCGACCAAAGGGAGGCAGCAGCTGTCAAAATCGAGCAGCTGCTAGAAAAAAGAGCCATCCAGCGCGTCCCCCGAGATCAGACCGGATCAGGGTTTTACTCCAGGTTCTTCTTGGTGCCAAAGAAAACGGGGGACTTAAGACCGATCTTAGACCTTTCCCTGCTGAACCTGTCAGTAACCAAGCAAAAGTTCCGGATGGTCACCCTACAATCTATACTCCCCCTTTTGCGGGAGAACGATTGGATGTGCTCTATCAACCTCAAGGACGCGTACTACCACATTCGGATGGACAGACGGTCCAGGAGGTTCCTTCGCTTCCGGCTGGGAGCCAGCCACTACCAGTTCAGGGTCCTTCCCTTCGGTCTCACCTCTGCCCCCAGGGTGTTCACCGAGGTACTAGCAGTAGTAGCGTCCCACCTGAGACTCCAGGGATTGCAGGTCTTTCTGTACCTGGACGACTGGCTCCTGACGGCATCATCAAGGCATCTACTGTGTTCAGCCAGGGACTATTTCCTCCTTATAGCCCCAAGGCTGGGCATCACCATAAACTAGGAAAAATCTTTACTGCACCCCACACAACGTATAGATTTCATAGGAGGAAAGTTGGACACAAGATCAATGCGGGCCTTCCTCACTCCAGACAGGCTGTCCAGCGTGAGGTGTCATATCACAGCAGTCCTGCAACCGTTTTCGACGGCGGCGTCGGTCCTGAGGGCCCTGGGTTCAATGGCAGCAGCTATTCCACTTCTTCTTCATGCTCGCTTACACATGCGGGTTCTTCAGTGGACCCTACAGGTCCAGTGGTCCCCGCTGTACTCCTCTCTCAACAGCCCGATAGCGGTCAGCAAGGCATGCAGGGACTCCCTGTTTTGGTGGCTCCAGTCTCCGGAGCCTGTAGCAGGGAGACCCTTTTGTGCAACATTCCCCCGAGCCACGGTGATTACGGACGCTTCTCGCCTCGGGTGGGGGGGGGCATTCTGCGGGCAAGATTGTCCAAGGCACGTGGAACAGTTCAGAGACCTCGTTGCATATAAATGTCCTGGAGATGAGGGCGGTGCTCCTAGCGTTGCAAGCACTTCACAGCCTTCTTCCTACGGGACTATTGCGATCCAGACAGACAACATGTCGGTAGTCTGGTACATCAACAAGCAGGGGGGAACCAGGTCCTATCCCCTTTGTCGAGAGGCCATGAGAGTCTGGGAATGGGCAATTTCCACCAAACGCTTTCTTGTAGCAACGCACATTCCGGGAAAATCCAACATCCTTGCGGACAAGCTCAGTCGCACCATTCTTTCCCCGCACGAATGGTCTCTCAATCCTCTGGTAGCGAAGAAGATTTTTGCCATCTGGGGCAACCCTGTTGCGATCTTTTTGCTTCTCACTCAAACGCCAAATGCGACAGTTTCTTCACTCTACTTCCCCACCTGGGAATCCCGAGAGACGCTCTGGTGCATGCTTGGCCTCCCGGTCTCCTTTATGCCTATCCTCCACTACCTCTGATGCAGAGGCTCTTGCAGAAAGCCAACAGTTTGGGGAGCAGAATGATTCTCATTGCCCCGTTCTGGCCTCGTCAGCCCTGGTTCCCTTATGTATGGTCTCACAAAGTGAATCCACCCTGGATTCTGGATCCGATCCCGGATCTCATTTCCCATCCTCAAGGACTCCCGAACCCGAATCTACACACCCTGAAATTGGCAGCCTGGCTGCTCCAGTTCCATCCTTGATTAGGACTCCCGGTATCTCGTCACCTGTCAAGGCCATTTTAGTGGCGGCTCATAAACCTTCCACTAGGAAGGTTTACCGAAGCAAATGGAAAAGGTTTTCTATTTAGGCGAACCAGAACAATGTTGATCCTTTTTCAGCACCTATGTCTGCGGTACTGAACTTCTTAACAGACCTCTTTCATCAAGGGGCTAGTTCTTCCATGGTAAAGGTACAAATGGCCGCGATTTCCCATTATCATGTGGGTCATGAGTCAGCTCCCCTCATGACTGCAAAAATTTGCAAGACCTTTCTTAAAGGAGTTTTTCTGTTGAGGCCACCGGTCAAAGAAGCTGTACCACCTTGGGACCTATCCTTAGTTCTACAGGCCCTTACTGCTCCCCTCTTTGAGCCTGCAGCTTCTGCAGATCTAAAGTACCTTTCCTGGAAGACTGCTTTCTTGGTAGCCATCACATCAGCCAGAAGAGTGTTGGAACTTCAGGCTCTATGCGTCAAACCGCCTTACCTCTCCTTTTTTCCCGATAGGGTGTGCCTCAGGACCAATCCATCTTTTCTTCCAAAAGTTTCTTCGGAATCTAATATTAATCAATCAATCAATTTATCTGTGTTTTTCCCCAACTATAAAAACAAAGGAGAATATAAGCTGCATTCTTTAGATGTTCATAGACAATTGCGCTTTTACATTCACAGAATGGCTGGTCATAGACAATCAGATCAACTGTTCGTCTCCTTTGCTAAGTTTGCTATGGGCAAAGCTGTTTCCAAAGTCACACTGTCGAGATGGATTGCTAATTGTATTCTGCAGGCTTATGACACTTCAGGTAGGCCTGCTCCTCAGAGGGTTACTGCTCACTCTACTAGGGCAGTTTCCACTTCAGCCGCATTTAAGTCCCGAGTGCCATTGGATGATATCTGCGCGGCAGCCACTTGGGCCTCGTCTCATACCTTCATTTCTCATTATAAGGTGGATGTTGTTTCCAGGGGGAGAGCATCCTTTGGCTCAGCGGTGCTCCGGAACATCCTTCCATGACGGCCGCCCAAGATTTAGGTAGCTGGGGACTCTGTCCCACAGGTTGCAGACAAATGAAGTCTGCCTACTTCAGATTTAGAAGTTATGTACTCACCATAACGTTCCATCTGAGTAGGTGACTTCATTTGGATGCAACCATCCCCCCCTCCATCCCCCTGACCTTTGTACAATAAGAGTTTATTCATCTATTTAGATACTTTTTATTCTAGTATTCTATAGGCAAACTCAATCTGAGGTCAGTTAGGGCTTGGCAGGGGATTATGGGTAGAGGGAGGAGCTAGGAGCTCGGGTCCTAAGCTTTTGAAATGCCGGCTCGGATCCGAGGTCGGATCCGAAACCCCACAGGTTGCATCTAAATGAAGTCACCTACTCAGATGGAACATTATGGTGAGTACATAACTTCTAATTTTTCATACTTCTTATCAGGCCCTGGTGTGTTACAAAAATACAGGGTACAATGCAGCAGGTGCTGTTTATCAAAGTCGAGGGAGGCAAACTTACTGATGGCTACGTTCATCAGTTCTTTGGTCGCAGTCCCTGGACCAGTCGTAACCAGGTCCTGCCTGTACCAATAAAACATGTCGCCCCCTGATTGAACCATAAAGGTGTCAGTTTGTCGCTGCGCTTCCATGCCCTGCATAGTTGGAACCACCGCTATGCCAAATAACTGCATAAGATCCCTCCCCAAAAGATTTACTTGGCACTTTGCAGAAACTACAATCTTGCTTCTTTGTGTTAATCCTGAAACAGGATCTGTTATTGTGATATTGCAGGAGAGGGGCTCCCGATATAGCTGCCCATTTGCTGCTTTGACCAATATGTAATCAGGTGACTCCAAATTTTCTGGTAATTTGGAGGGGTGTATCAGGGTCTATGATACCCCTGAATCACACAAAAATTTAACCTCACTGCCTTCCACTAAAATTGTAACTTCCAGTTTGGTATCTGCTAAATAGAGCTCCAGGCTCAATAAAGCTAAATCTAGTACTTCATCTTCTTCTGCACCATCATTAATTTCCTGTACTTCCTCTATTTCCCTTTTCACATCCTCGTTTGTCCTTTCTCTACTGGTCTCTTTTAGTGATTCCTGACTGTTATATAGTCAGTCCTCACCTTCTTTATCTTCCGTTGTTGTCTTCTTATTTTTCCTGCAATCCCTTGCTAAATGTCCCTTTTTGCCATATTTAAAACATTCTCCCCTTTTCTTGCGTCCTTCAAAGTCTTCTGATCGCTGATCAGATTGCCTACCTCCCTGAGCATTTTTCCCGGGGTGCATTACATAAACTTCTGCTCCGTCCTCTACGGAAAATACCTGAGCCTTCTTCTTCTTTTTGCTATTAAAATGCCTTTCAGCATGTCTAGCATATTCAAGTAGTGAGTGTAACCTGCTCGTTCGATGGTCAACCATGTGTTTTGTAATGAAACTGCTTATAGGTGTACTACTACCTTTTAAAAATGCATTTTTTAACTGCTGTTCATATGGGGAATCTTGTTTTTGATCTTCGGGAACCTGCATCCCACAGTGGTTGTTAAAACATTCTAACAGTCTAGCAAAGTATTGGTCAACTGATTCACCCTCCTGCTGGACACATTGATTAATGCAAGTCCAGTCTGCCGCAGGTTTTCATTTTTCAGAGATGCGGTCTGTAAGTCCCTTCACTCCAGTGTCTAATTTTGCGCTGCTATGTGGAAGAGGTTTTTGTGCAGCGTCACGAGGATTCCAGTTGCCACAAATCATGTACCAATCTGGTCCTACAATCTGTTGAACTGCTTTTTCTATCTCTTCCCCATTTAAGTTATAGCTTAGCCTCATTCTTTGTAAGTCTTCCGAAAATTTTCTGAAATTAAGTTTGGGATGGGGAATCCCTTCTGTAGCTTTCCAGATATTTTCCAGAGCCCAAGGTCTGTATACTAGGATAGTTGGAGTCTGATCTTCCTGTCCTGCCTGAGGGTTCGGAACTTCTATAAGTGGGCATATTTCTTCTTCTACAGGTCGTGTATCCTTAACTACCTGCCATAATTCAGAGCCTTCTTCTTGATTATTTGCCTTTGTTCGGGACCTATTTTCGATGGGATCCCTAACTTTAGCTAGTTTCAGTTTTATAATGTCCCTATCTCTAGTGAGCATAGGATATAATGGGGGTGGGTCAACTTGTCCACTTGCTCCGTACTCTGGTAAAGGAGGGGGAGGCGAAGGTGCCGATGCCATTACCAAGTTATTGTCTTCCTTATCTAAAAACATTGTCTTTGAATCTTTGTTCTTTTGGTCTCTGCTGTTTGCTTCCTCCAGCCACCTGTGTGCCTGGGGAATTCCTAACTGTCGTTGCTTTTTTACTTGACCCTTAGAATCAGTTTTAAGTTGCTTGATAAGTTTGATAAGTGAGGATTTTTCTAATTTTCCGTCAAATTCATACTTAATAACCCATTTTGAAAAGTATCTAATATTGTCTGCACGCTGTGACTGCATGTATTTTGCATCTTCCGTTAACTGTGGGTTTCTGGGTGTCTTTGTACAATTATTACCCATTTTTCCCTATCTTGTTTGCTACGTAGACTGTTAAGAAAGTATTACTACCTGATGCCTTTAGATTTTTTTACGTGTACCACGGATTTTGTTAAAGTCTCTTCAGAATGACTGTCTAAAGCCTACTGATCTGTTTCACCTGATCTATGACAAGATTGTACCTTTTTTATCCCTGACTGTAAGAAAACACAATCTGACAGAAACAATACACACCTAGTCTCTGATTTTGAAACAGAAAAAGTAGATTCACCTTACCTGAGCCCACGTGATTGATCGCTGATTCGCGGAAGACCCATCCTTCAGTCGCAGATCAGAAAGTGGCTGGCCTCTTTTGATGACAATTCAACTGGTGGACTTTTCACATAAAAAGAACCGATTTGGTTTCTTCCCCGTGCGGTTTCAGCCAACTGACCGTCTGATCCGAGGTGAAGAGAGGGTTTCCGGCTTGAGGGACCAATCTGTAAAGGAAAACACAAAGATCAATGCACGTAAGGTTCAAGCAAGGCACCCTTTATTACTTGCAGCAAGGAGACAAAGCATGTAAGTACAAGGTTTGTCTGATTTTCCATAGTTCAGCATGCTGTTTTTATACAGTTCTTTGCATGTACACAGGAAGATGTTGTTAGATTTACTGCTGACATAGTCAGAAAATTGCTTTCTTGCAAAAACATGTTTGAGAAAAACAAGCTGGCCTTGGGCTAATTTCAGCCCTCCCTTGTTTCTCATATTTCTTCAGCTGTCCAGTTCTGATATGATACATTTGCCTAGGGTCATGGTATAACCCTTGCCTCAATACACACTCTGCTGACTATGGTAGACTTTCAGGCGTCAATTGTTCTCTTATCAAGGTCTCCTGCAGCTGCACATATTTCACACAGAATAAGCAGAATAAACGTATTAATTTCTTTTTAACCCTTAATGTATTTAAGCTTGCACATTGCAGTTATACATTTTCTTAACATCCACATATTAACTCAGTTATTATTACAAAATGATTGCTTAATTGTTAAAAGTTCTCTAATATTCTCTATGCACTATTGGTTGGGGATAACTGTAAAAAGAGAAGAAATATCTAGTGTAACTAGCATAAACTGTTGGTGTAAGTTTGCTGTCTGTACATATAGCTTTTGTAAAAAAGTTCTAGTGTCCTTTAGGACCGAATCACATGTGTTTAGAACAGGATGCAAATTATTTTCGATAAATTTAGACAGTGATTCAGTAGCCCAACCCATACTAGAGACAATCGGTCTCATAGGGGGGCATGTTGAATATTTGTGCATTTTTGGAAGCCCATATATAATGGGAATAATCGGATGTTCTGTTTTAAAATACTTAAATAATTCTTCAGAAATCATATGTGTCATTAACATGTCAAATAGAAAAATTTCAGTTCTATCTATCACTCCCTTCAATACAGTTCTAGTTATTCGTATGTGTGTCTTACTATCAGACAATAGGCTCAACATTTGTTCAACATAAAACCTTTATCCATAACAATGATGCCCCCAATTTTGTCCGCTGATCGAATTTCAATAGAATTTAAATTACGTAATTCTGACAGTGCACACATTTCATCTTTACTCAAGTTGAAAAAAGACTGTGGTCTATCACATTCAAACGTCTCACAAATCTCTTTCTCACACACTGATACAAACAAATCTATTATAGCATGTGTTTTAGGAATAAAACAACTAGGCTTTCTAAAACAACCAGTCCTTGTACCAGTATCAGTATTTGTGCCTATTGTATTAGGAAATAGCATTTTAAGAGTTAATGTTCTGCTAAAATGTTTCAATTCCTTTAGTATTTCTACCATGTCCGTTCTTTGTGCCGGTATAAAATATAGGCCTCTGTTTAAAACAGCTAAATGCATATCTGTTAGTTGTAATGAAGAAAGGTTATAACTACCAACCCTTTTGAATCCAGTTACGTGTTCATTCCCGTTTGCCCCAGTACCGAAGCCTGTATTTGCCGTACTGGTGCTCTCCGTCCTCTGCTCCTCGATCTGTTCTTGATAGGAAGTGCTGTGTTCTGGGTAAACGGCTTGATAGTAGTCCCGTTTACCTCCCTCAGATTAATAGAAAAAGGAGGTCTAGAGTCGTTATCCAAGTCATTAGTAGCATTATTTTTAGAACTATGCGATAAATCTTTATCCACAAGTGTTTTATTCAGTGGTTGTTCCTTCGTAGCTGTTAGTGTAGGCTTTTCATTTTTGGATAGTTCATTTCCTGCCTGCATTGGTAGGGCCTCTGTTGATTGGTCGATTTACGGCTTCAGTCAAATCCTGTTGTTGGTCTAAAGGTTGATTCCTATTGGTGGAGGTTGGTTTTGACCAAGAGAACACCGCCCCCATTTGGAAATCATTCATGTCCCATTGTAATTTTTTAGTTTTAATACTCTGTAATCTCTTTTAAAATTGTAAGATGGTTTCATGTAAATTATCCATTTTATCACCTACGACATCCATAGGGAAAGTAGCATAAAGTTCGTCTTGCAGATTATTGAGTTCGGCTGCTAATTCTCTTTTTTGTGGTAGGAAAAAATCTATCGGCAAATGCATATAGTCGTAACTGAGCTGTAAATTCAGTTGCTGCCATTTCTTTAACAATTCAGGGAACTGATGACCATAGGTGGGCATAGTTAACACCCTCCATCCTCTCGGTACTATCTTGTACCTTAAAGACGCTTCCATGTGAAATCTCTGCCACTGGAGTCGTTTAAATTTGTAAAGTTTATTCTCAATGTTTCTGTATTTATCTCGAATGGCCATACCTGTCTCCTCACTTACTTCAGCTGTATAGCCTCCTGAAAATATTGGATTATGCACCAGAGGATTATTTTCTATAGTAAATATACGATTTAGCCGTTCTTTCTGTGTTTGGCTAACTGTACCATGTCCAGACAAATGGTTTGGTTCCACATCATAGCCCTCAGCCATGTCTCAGACTTTCTCTCAAAAATGCAAATGAACAACAAAAATAGTGTGAGTACTGAGTAAACTCGAGCAACAACACCAGCATAAATATCAGAAAAAAGAAGTTGCAGAGTTCCATGACAAGAGTATAACACTTTAATAAATAAAATAACAAAAGTGAGTGCTTTCACGATCTGCCCAGATCGCTTCTTCAGACTGTTACAAAATGGCACAACTGCAGTACATTATATACAAAAACAGCACTGATCATTAACACATTAAAAACAATTAGTATATCTTGTTAAACTAAGGGCATGTCAATATAGTATGAATAAAACACAAGTGTTTAAAAAGCTTTCAATGCCTGTGCTTTGAGGAAGGGTTTGAGGGACACTGCATCATTAATGCCTAGGGGGTTATCTGCATTCAGTTTAATTATCCATTTTTGTTCTAGTTCTTCTGTCCTACTAATCAAATCTCCCCCTCTTGGTCCTTCATTAATAACTTCTAACACAAAAAATTTAAAAAACATGATGTATACCTTCCTTCTCAACATGTTTAGCAAGGGCATTGGTTTCTTTAACACACATTCTACTCAGGGGTACTATATTGACATGCCCTTAGTTTAACATGTTCCACCCAGTCAGCAGGAGTTAGCAGCCTTAGAAATTCAAAAGCTACTAGACAAAAGAGTCATCGAAGAAGTCCCACCAGACCAGAGAGGATTCAGAATTTACTCAAGGGTCTTTTTGGTGCCAAAGAAAATAGGGGACCTGAGACTCACTCTGAACCTCAGCAGTCTAAGTCATTTTGTAAAGAATTCCAAGTTCTGGATGGTCACATTTCAGCCTATTCTACCTTTTCTACAGAAGGATAATTGGATGTGCTGTATCAGTCTCCAGGATGCGTACTGTCATATCAAAATGAACAGATGCTCTCAGAGATTCCTGCACTTTCAGCTGGTAGCCAGTCATTACCAGTTCAGAGCTCTGCGTTTTGGTCTCACCACAGCCCCCAGGGTGTTCACCAAATGTATGCCAGTGGTAGCAGCTTACCTGAGAC
This sequence comes from Protopterus annectens, assembly GCF_019279795.1. Taxonomy (NCBI): domain Eukaryota; kingdom Metazoa; phylum Chordata; order Ceratodontiformes; family Protopteridae; genus Protopterus; species Protopterus annectens. The sequence continues at coordinate 1,983,501,195 of NC_056726.1, forward strand.
TGCTCAGATTCAGAGTGTTTCCTTACCTAAATGACTGGCTCCTCATCGCCCAAACCAAGCATCACCTTGAGAAGGCAAGGAACTACTTGCTGCAGTTATGCCAGTCTTTAGGAATCACAGTCAGTTGTGCCAAGTCCCATCTTCAACCCCATTCAAGTCTTGGGAGTTTATAGGAGCTCGCCTGGACACCATCAGTCAGTTGGCCTTTCTTCCATCAGAGTATAGTCTGTAAGACTGCAGGTGAGACAGATTCATTCACACCCTTCTAACCCAACAAAACTAGTTTGTTAGGTTTTAGGATCAATGGCAGCGGCTATTACCTTGGCCCCAATGGCTCGAATCAATATGAGTGCTCTTCAATGGACTCTAGCTGCTCAATTGTCAATTCTTCTACAGTCTCTATCCTGTCCAATAAAACTTTGTCAGGCTTGCAAAGATTTCCTGTGCTGGTGGTACAGTCCAGTGAAATTTGTCAGGGAATTCCCTTCATGTTTCCACCTCTTGGTAGCCACAGTGACCACAGATGCATGGGACAGACAGTTCAAGGCATGTGGTCCCCAGTCGAGACCAACCTTCATATCAGTAACCTGGAGTTGAGGGTGGTCCTTCTAACTTTGCAAGCCTTTCAAGACTCTCTTCCTCTGGGAACAATTGCTGTCCAAACAGACAACATGTCAGTAGTTTGGTACATCAACAAACGGGGGAACACGATCCCATATCCATTGTCGAGAGGCAATGAGAGTGTTGCAGTGGGCAGTTTCCTCCAACCACCTTCTTATGGCAACGCACATACCTGGAAAATTTTAAATGCTAGCGGTCAAACTCAGTAGGTCCATTTTGCTGCTTCATGAGTGGTCTCTTAATCAGTTAGTGGCAGAGAGCATCCTCCATTGATGGAGTCAACCCTTCTGTGATCTATTCACCTCTCCCAACGGCAAGAAGTGCAGTAGGTTCTTTGCCCTGATCTCCCCCCAAGGGGATTTCACCATGAGATGCTGCACTTCATGTTTAGACCTTCAGTCTCCTTTACGCTTATCCCCCTTACCTCTAATCCCCAAATTTCTTGAGAAAGCAGTGTGGTTGAAGAGCAAGGTTATCCTCGTTGCCCCTTTTTGGCCTCGTTAAGTGTATCTCCCTTCCTGTGGTCTCATCTTCTACATCTGTTTTAGATTCTGGACCCCAGTCTAGATCTAACTTCTCTTTCCTCTTGGATGACACTTCCTGTCATTGCAGGCCTCAAGTTGACCACATGGTTTATCCAGTTCCAGTAATGGTTAGACAGTCCAGGATTTCCTCACCTGCCCACCAGATACTGCCATCTTCCCAAAAAAGACTCCACTCAAAAAATGTATGAGTAATTAGAAAAGATTTTCTTACTGGGCCCATCAGAGAAACTTGACCCCTTTTACTACACATATTCCTGCTGTCCTGGATTTTCTTACTTCAGTTTTTCAGGATGGGGCTAGTTTTTCCACTATCAAAGTTCAGTTAGCAGCCATTTCAGATTACCATAGACGTGATAATACCTCCCCCAGCTTCTTCTAAACTGTGGAAAGCATTCCTTAAAGGTACCTTTTTGTTTAGACCTCCAGTTAAAGATCCTAATCCACCCTGGGATCTTAACGCTGTTACTGCAGGGTTTGACTAAGACTCCTTTTGAGCCTTCATCCAAGCCTGATCTCAGGTTTCTCTCTTGGAAAACAGTTTTTGTAGTAGTCATTACTTCAGCAAAGTGAGTGAACTCCAAGCACTCTCCTCGAAATCTCTTTACTTAATCTTCCACAACAATATAATCACTTTATGTACTAATCCATCTTTTTTGCCCAAAGTAGCTTCAGAGGTAAACATCAATCAAGTCATCAACTTACCTGTGTTCTTCCCAAATTTTTCTTCAAGCCATCAATTTACCTGTGTTCTTCCCAAAATTTTCTTACAAAGATGAATACGTTTCATCTCTTAGATGTGCGCAGACAGCTCTGTTTTTATCTTCATAGGAAAAAGAATTGTAGAAAAAATGATCAGTTATTCATCTCCTTTACCATCAATAGGTTGGGAAAACTTGTTTCATAGTTAACAAAGTGGTTAACAGACTGCATATCGTTTGATCTGATGTTGTCATTTTTCTTCATTCAGTAACCTATGAGATCTGTGGGCCTTGGTTCCAACCCTCAGAACTGACTTGGCTGTTTCAATAGCTTGAGATTCAAAGCTCTAGCTCCTCCACCCTAACCATAATGCCACTTTCCCCTAGAGTACCTCAGATATCATTTGCTGCTCGTCGAACAATCAACGAGGTTTCAGTGCTCTTGAGCTCCTCCAACTGGATGCGTTTTTGCAGTGAGTTTAATATTGCCAAAAGCTTTCTTGTCTTTTTTCTTCTCTCCCTACCTTATTTAGCTAGTTTTGTAGTAAAGTTTGATATATTATAGTATTGTAATCAGGTTTTTGTATGTCATAACCTTGTCCCACCTTCTTTCTTTCTAAAAAAAAAAAAATGTTTTTTCTTCATGTCTGAATCTAAGTCAGACAGAGCTGACAAGCCCTTAGGTTTCAAGAAGTGTACTTCCTGTGGGCACCAGATTCCCTTATCTGATGCCCACAGGGAGTGCATCTATTGCTTGGGGCCTGCATATTTGGATAGTGACTGGTTTGTGTGGGTTTTCACCGATGAGCCTTGGCGGATCACTGCAGTAAGTTGATCTTCAAGGGGTTCCTGCCTGCTTCTTCCACTCTTACTGTTCCTTCTACATCAGGGGCTTGACTCCCCTCTAGAAAGCACAAAGAGGCCTGGGAAACAAGGAAGTGTTCTTCCAACAGATCGTCTTCTCAGTCAGAGCCTATTAGAAAGCCACCAAAGCTGTCTGAACCGAATGCTTCAGAGCCTTCTCCTTCACTTCCCACTGTTGCCTCTCTGCCCCATACCTCAATCCCTAGTTTGGGGCTGAGGATTTCAGCTCAGAGATCTTCTCTCTGGGAGACTTCCCCAAAAAGGACCTCCAAACCTGCTTCTACATCCTCCTCCATAAGGTCTTCTTGGAGTCTATCGGATAAGGATTTTGGTAGTTTGATGAGTCAATATCTCGAAGCACAGATTCAGATGAGGATTTTTGCCTGCTCCATCCCCCTCTGGATCCGTGAGGCTTTCCCCATTCTGTCCCGTGGCTCCTTCTAGGAACCAAGGTGTTGGAGCCAATAGTTATCACATCTTCTCCTATGACTATTTCCCTGATGCATTCATCATTGACGGTGTGGGTTCTGAGTGTGTCTTGGAGCCGCAGCCTTGATGTCAGTTCGTGGGGGCTGAGTTCAACTCTAATGGTTTTGGAGCTGTTGTATACCCTCAGAGCTTTGGCGTTCAACAGCTTGGCTCTGACTCCCACTTCAGAGCAGGAGACTCTGGGGCCCCGAGAGATGTCCGTTCTGGTAGCCTCAGCCCTGGGGGGACTGCCCTCAGGCGTTTGGAGTCCTTCTGCCTTCGAAGTGGTGGAGAGGGTTCTCTCCCATCCTGGGAGACCCTTGGTTCCCACCCCTGTGGAACCTCTCCCTTTCCCCACTGGATCTGTCTCTGAGGACTGTCCTCTACTACGTTGGCAGCCAGCCCTGGGAAGCCACCAGACTGTTGCATCTGTGGTCCCCAGAGATCTTCTGACACCTCCCCAGAGCATCCCACTGAGGAGATTCCTCAGAAGAAACTATGCAAGAGGAGGCACATTGATTCCCCATTAGAATCTTTCACCACTGACACTGATTTTGAGGAGGGGGAGCGGTCCCCAAGATTTCCACCTGATGGTGTCTCCTTTGGAGACATCTTAGAAATCCTTCGCCAAAGAGGTGGATGGTCTTCCCAAACCCTTCCTCTGAGGAAACAGTGCTGTTGGAGCCTTTTGGGTCTTGCCCATCTACATCCTGGGTGTCTCCCCTGCAGACCTGCTCATTGAGTTGGTGTCTTCTTGAGCATGGAAGGAACCAGACACAGTAGAGCCCATACCTAAGTGTGTAGACAAAATCTTGAGAGCTTCCCAGGACAAAACCTTCAGGGCTAAGGGTATTCTGGTAGATGCCATTGTTGTTGTTGTGGCAGCCACCAAAAAGGAGCTGGCCCAAGAGAGCTCCTCTATCCATCTCCCTAACAAGGAGTCTCAGGCTTTGGACAGATCTGGTAAAAGAGTTTAGGCTTTGGGTACTTGAAACCTTAAGAACGCTAAACTACCTTTCCCATTTTATGAGACTACAGAGGGACCTAGTCAAGGAACTCTCTAGCTCTACCCCAGGGTACATGTCTGCAGATGATCAGAAGGTTTTCTCTTCCAGAATGGCCACCTCTAGTCCCTGTATAACACGTCAATGAGGCTGATATCCTGTGCAGCAGAGGGTACCTCAAGGATGGCCAGTTCCGGCATTGCCATAAGGTGTCATGCCTGGATGTGGCTGTGTGACTTTGACAGATCAGCCTTGTTTGTGCCCACTGATCAAGACACTCTTCTGCAGTGAGAAAGTTGGGAAGACCCTGTCTGCTATCAGGATCTGTTTTTCTACTCCACAAAGGTCCTTCTCCAGGAACCAGCGTGGGAATAAAAAGATGTGGTTCAAGAAATCTCAGGTTCCTTTTCAGGATTCTGAGGCAGAAGTTTCCCCCAGAGGCAGAGGGGGAATAACCAAAATGGTAGACACTGCTCACATGGGCGAGGGGTCTGCAGAACTAAGGGTCTTGAGAGTCCTTCTCAGACAGACCGTTCCAGTGTTTCAGAACAGTTGCTTGACTGTCTTCCTCTGGAGGCAGTCATGGGGTGTTTTTGCTTGCACCCCGAACCATAGGAAGCCATCACTAATGACCAATGGGTGTTAAGGATCGTATCCAGAGGATACTTAATTCTCTTTTTAGGGACACCAAGACAAAAATCTTTCCTTCCCAATATTCCATCCAATCAGAGGGAGAATGCAGCCATAGAAGTTGCAAAATTGTTGCGAAAGAGTTATCCAGGAGGTCTCCCTAATCAATTCAGATCGAGTGTTTACTCAAGGTTCTTTTTGGTACCCAAAAAGATAGGAGACTTGAGACAACTGCCTCATGTACACCAACACCCTCTCCTCTTACCTTCCAACACTCAGTCTTGTGAGAGATGCACTTATATATCCAACTGGAAGCCACAAACTCTCCAGACAAGACTGGAATAGCTGGTCAAGAGGAGAAGGTCAAAACTTGCACCACACCACATGGAGCACATAGCCCTCCAGAACACACACCAGCACTGCCTTCACATAAAAACACAAACCCACCTTTGCGGAGGGTCTCTGTATAAATCTACCCAAACAGCAGTGACTTCCAAGGCAGGAACACACTCCACTACCACAACACAACACTAATCACGAGACACATAACTCTGCTAAACAGTGTGCCACTCAGCCAAAGCCCCTAAGGCAAAACAGCATGCCCAACACACTAGTCATAGGTGACTCAATAGTGAGGCACACTGATGTCCCACTCACTAGGTTGAATAAGGAGAAAGTAACAGTCAGCTGTCTGTCAGGTGCCAGGATTGACCACATAATGCATGCACTCAGGTCCCTCAACAACAGGTACAAATATGACTCTGGCATTGTACATGTCGGTGTGAATGACCTGAGATGAACTTCCCTGGACTACATGAAAAGAGACATGGAGGAGCTCTCATATTATGTAGCCCAGGTGGGTATGAACCTAGCCCTGAGCAGCATCCATCACCCAGAATGATACCACAGTACAAGCAGAAAATGATTAATTTCAACAATTGGCTAAGTTTCTGGTGTCATTCTAAGGGGATCCAGTATCTGTCTGCCTGGGATGACATGACTGACAGACCTTGATGCTTTGTCAGAGATGGCCTGCATCTCTCACCCCTGGGCTTCTGGATACTGGCCAAGGCTCTTGCCACCCCTATAGTGCCTTTTTTAGGCTGTGTTCCAAAGACCAGATTACCACTGTCACAGCTACAAACCAATGCATTCTGAGGATATGCTGCTCACCGCTAGAAGTCTAAATCTCAATATGCAGTTGCTCGAAGCACTCCTTAAAATGGAGAACATCGACATTTGTGTTGTAACAAAGACCTGGTTCAAGGCACCAGAAAGCACCCCTGCACTACCAGGCTATAACTCATTCCACATCTTTCTGCCCCAGAAGTTGGACCGAAGCTCCAAAGGCGGTGGTGTTTCCATATTCATAAAGGATGCGCACACCTCCAGACTGGTAGCCCAACATAACGCATCAGAGATACTTCAGGGGCAGCTAACACTGGATAAGACAGCAATTCACGTCATAGCCTACGATAGGTCCCCAACCATGTCCCAAGACTCACACTCCATGTTCCTAAGCACCCTGGAGAATATTAGGGTCCAACTTAACACTCTCATACTGGGCAACTTCAACCACCCCTCCATTAACTGGGAAAACTACTCATGTACCAATACACTTGCCCGTTTCCTGGAATTCATTAATTCCAATGCCCTGGACCTGCTCATTCTTACCCCCACTAAAGGTAGCAACCTCCTTGACCTGGTCATTACTAACATGGGTGACCGTTGCTCTACACCAATAGTCAACTCCTCCTTGATTAGATCTAACCACAAGCTAATCACCTTGGAAATCCACATCCCCCCCACCCCCCCCACAAAGGTAACCACCATGAAAAACGTCTCCAAAGCTAACGTTGGGTTCCTAAAAACAGAGGTGGCTAACTTCACAGCACCCATGCAAATGGAGATTAGTTGCATGACTGCCGAATCATACACCAATGCACTGTACGAACATGTACACAAATGCATGGATCTTACCATACCCAATAGAACCAAGACACTCTCCAGCAAAAAAAAAGAAGCCAATCTGGTGGTCTTCTGCCATAAAGAAACTGTACAACAGAAGGAGGAAACTGATGCGGAATAAGGTGAAGTCCCAAGACTGGAAAAACTCCCTTATCAGCCTCAACAAAAAGTTGAGATCCCTCATCAAATCCTCTAAAGGTAGCTATGAAAACAGAAGTGCAGCAGATAGTAAAAACAACCAAAAGGCCTTCTACAGTTATGTAAAGAATCTCAATGGCAATACCCAGATTTGCTCTGAACTACTACACAATAGTACCTCGTATACCGAGTCAACAGATATTGCCAATATACTGGCCGACACATTCAGTGCCAACTTTACCCCTCCCCCCCAAAGGACCAATCACAATACCAGTAGATTGCCAGGCACTCAGTATTACTGCTGCACAGGTTAAAACAGCGCTGTCCAAGGCTAGGAATACAGCTTCTATGGAACCTGACAATATCCCTGGCTGTGTTCTACATGAACTAAAGAGTGAACTGGCACCTCACATGTGTGCCCTGTTCAGTCACAGACTCACCTCAGGCTTTTTCCCTACCGAATGGCGCACTGCTGCAGTCATCCCTCTCCACAAAGGAGGAGTGACTACAGACCTTGGGAACTATTGCCCCATTAGCCTGACGAGTCTGATATTATGCAACGCTATGGAGCGCATCATCATGGACCTAATAAACAAGGATATAGGGACTTTCCAAACTCTGGATCCCACTCGGTTTGGTTTTGTGAAGGGTAGATCATGCCTGCTCAACTTGGTCGACTTCTTTGAATCAGTCACTAGAGCTGTGGATGAAGGCAAGGTGGTTCATACAGCCTACCTTGATCTGGCCAAGGCCTTTAATACCATTCCTCACTCAGGAATCATAGAAAAACTCACTAAGCTAGGTGTCAACCCCTATATCACTAGGTGGGTTGCAAACTGGCTCACAGATAGAACCCACAGTGTGAAAGTAGCTGACTACAAGTCATACTGCCGACCAGTCACTAGTGGAGTCCCACATGGTTCGGTCCTGGGTCCTCTCCTGTTTGATATCTCCTTCTCTGAAGTCCAGGCCAACACGAAGGGACTCTGGCTGACAAAGTTCGCAGACGATTGCAGGTTGGGAGCTATTAATGTGAAGTTGTTAAATCTCGCCGTTTATTCTCACTGATGGGTTTGGAGACGATCCTTGGCTCCGACACGGCCGATAGCAAGCTCAAGGTTTGCCAGTAGCTCGAGACCAAGCCCCTTATCCCATACTGCACTGCTAGAATTACCTCAGATCTAGTTTGCCACGGCAAGAGAGATCTCGGTGATCCAGTTAGCTCGGACCATTTTAGAAACAACTTAGCAGCAAGTCTATAAAAAAGTTTTCTTTTTTGTTTAAAATATATAGTGTGTGTTAGTACTATTATATTTACTCTCTAGTTAAATACTTAGATAGTAGAAATAGTTTAAAAGTTAGGGCCTTGTTGTCTTCTTAGTTTGTGTGGGCCTTAAGCCCTTTTTCTCTACTATTAATCTTTATAATAGTCAGGTTTTTCTGTGGGCCTCTTAGCCCTATATTTGTATCTATCTCTCTCTCTCTCTCTCTATATATATATATATATATATATATATATATATATATATATATATATATATATATATATATATATATATATATATATATATATAATACTGTTATAGATAGTGCCCGGTTTGGGCTTAGTTGTTTGTGGATCTAATTTTCTGTTTTTTTCACTTAAGTATGTGGGATGACAGGGAGAAATCCCATCCCAAATCGGGATTAAAAAAATACCCAGATTGTGGTCAGAAAATGTCCGTCACTGACGGACACATTCAATGTGTCTACTGTCTGGGGGCTAAACACCTCCAAGACACCTGTAGCATTTGCCACTCCTTTTCTTCAAGAGTTCTCTTGGAGAGAAGGAGGAAACTTATAGACAGGGGATTGCTACAGCAATCTTTTTCAGAAGTTTTGAGTAGCCATGAGGCTGCTAGTACATCCTCCAAATCCTCAAAATCCAAGTCTTCAGATAAGGTCTAATAAAAGGCTAAGATTTCAGAAGGAGGGTCATCGGTTCCACATTCATCGGAAATGAGTGTACCTTTGATTCGGAGCCAGCTCTCATTATTGGAGCCGGTCTCTGAAATTCCTTCTTCACCTCTGCTCCAGTCAGCACCTTCGGTGCATTCAGCCAAGTCTTCAGTCAGCCTTTCAGATTTGGACATAGATCGGCTAGTGCAGAAGCTTTTACAGGCACCAGGACTTGCCAAATTGTTGTCGGCCCCGACCAGCTTTTCGGTATTGAAGACCATGGAACCAGACTTGTCTACTCCTCCTCCGGGCTGTACTGGACTCTCGGAGCTGAAGGAAATTGAACCGATGGTGATCGAACCCTTGGAGCCGATACCCGCACCAGTGTTATCGGCTCCATCTACTCGGATGTCCTCGGTGCCGACCGAGGACTCTAGGAGCTAACTCTCTCCTGTCGGGTCCGGGGAGGATAGTCGCACCGACTTGTCGGTGCTGACTCTTCCTCTCGGGGCTTCAGCTCTGATGAGCTCGGCTCCTACCTCGGGCTCGGAGCCCAGGGTTTCGGTGCGGGAGGATCAGACGGTACTCTCAGGTCCGTCCACTCCTTCTCGTCGGAGCCATGGTGCCTTCGATGCTATGAGGAGAGTTTTGTCTCCAAAGACAACGTCAGCATCGGTTCAGCTTTCCCTCTCCCCTCAAGCTCCTGTGTCTGCTTCTTCATCTACCGATCCCTCTAAGCATAGAGACCCCGAGCCTCAAGTGCCCCCACAGGGTGTCCCCTGCTCTTCTAAGACCTCCCCAGATCCCCCCACTGAGGAGGTGCCCAGGAAGAGACTGTGCAAGAGGAGGCACTTAGACTCCCCACAGGAGTCTTTGACATCTGACACGGACTTAGATGAGTCAGAAGGGTCCCCTCGATCCCCCTCTGAGGATATCTCCTTTGCAGAGATACTAGAGATCCTTAGTCAGAGGGGCGATTGGCAGTCTAAGACCCCTACTGAGGATGAGTCTGTGCTCTTGAAGGCTTTTGGGTCTCAACCTTCCACTTCTTGGGTGTCTCCGCCTTACGACGAGCTCATGGAACTGATCTCTCGTAAGGAGTGGGAGTCACCGGAGGCCATGGAACCTATCCCTCGTAGACCCAATAAATTCATATATGCCCCAGTGGACAAGACATTTTTGACAAAAGGAGTGCCTGTTGATGCCATGGTGGTAGCTGCAGCCACCAAAAAGGAAGTATCTGAGACATCCTCTTCTATCCATCCCCCTAACAGAGATTCTAGAGTTATGGATGGATATGGGAAACGCATGTTTAGTTCAGCGACTTTTTCTCTGCGATCACTGAACTACTTAACCCATTTTACAAGACTACAGAGAGATCTCCTGAAAAAGCTAGGAGATACTCTCCAGGGTATGGTAGCTGCAGGAGTGGCCGACAAAGTCAACGCCCAGCTCGCTACCCTAAACTCAGTGGTGAACTTGTCCGTGCGTCTCATATCCTATGCAGCTGATGGTTCGAGTAGAGCCGCTAGTTCGGGCATTGCTCTTCGAAGACAAGTCTGGATGCGTCTCTGCTCCTTTGCGGAACCCTTTAAGTCTTCCTTTATTAATACCCCATTCGATGGCTCATCACTGTTTGGGCCCTATTTAAAGGAAACTTTAACCAGGTGTGAGCAGGAAGGCAAGAACTTATCTGCCATTGGGGTCTGTTTTTCCACCCCTACCAGCGCCCCTGAAAGGGGGCCCGACTGTTCGGCTCTGGAGGCAGTCGGGGGTCGCTTGTCTTTGCATCCAGAAGCCTGGCTAAACATAACATCGGATACCTGGGTACAAAGCATCATTTCCAGAGGATATTTCATACCGTTCTTTACCCCTCCCATTCCTGTAAAGAAAATCCCGGATGTTCCACCCAATCTCAGGGCACAAGCAATCGTAGAGGTCCGCAGATTGCTAGAAAAAAAAGTCATCCAACCAGTCCCAGCAGATCAAGTCGGATTCGGAACTTACTCAAGATTCTTTTTGGTACCAAAGAAAACAGGGGACTGGAGACCTATCTTGGACCTCAACAGACTCAACCAGTTCATAAAGAAAGCGAAGTTCCGAATAGTCATTCTTCAGTCCATTCTTCCCTTCTTAGGGAAAGGCGATTGGATGTGCTCCATAGATCTCAAGGACGCGTATTATCACATAAAGATGAACAGATGCTCCAGAGATCATCTGCGCTTCCGGCTGGGAGCCAATCATTACCAGTTTCGAGCCCTCCCCTTTGGTCTCACTACATCCCCCAGAGTGTTCACCAAATGCATGGCAGTGGTCATGGCTCACCTGAGGTGTCTAGGATTCCAGGTGTTTCCATACCTAGACGATTGGCTCCTCACCGCTACCACCAGGCATCAATTGACTCAGGCAACACAATACACTCTGACACTCTGCCATCAATTAGGCATTACAATCAACTTCGAAAAGTCTGCCTTATCGCCATCTTAGCATACCGTTTTTATAGGAGCAGAGTTAGATACCTCAACTACCACTCTACGTCTCCCGATCGAAAGAGTCTCTCTTCTCCACCAAAATGTCAGCTCACTGATGTCAAAGAACAAAGCTACAGCAGTGGAGGTATTGAAAGTACTAGGTTTGATGGCAACAGAAATCCTGGCTATACCACTCGCAAGTATGCATATGCAAATTCTTCAATGGCTCCTCTTTGCTCAGTGGTCTTACCAGAAACTACCAATGCACCACATGATTCTTATCACTGATTCTTGCAGGAGAGACATTCGGTGGTGGTTGACATCTCTTCATGTCACAATCGGAAGACCCTTTGCCCCCCCCCCCCCAGTAGCCACTGCGACCACGGACGTTTCCCTGATAGGGTGGGGGGGGGGGCCATTTTCAGGGAAGGACTGCCCAAGGCACATGGACAGATCAAGAATCACATCTGCACATCAATGTTCTAGAGTCTAGAGCGGTACTTCTGGTGTTGCAGTACTTTCAGGACTCTTTCCCTCTAGGGACTATTGCAATTCAGACCGACAACATGTCAATAGTCTGGTTCGTGAACAAGCAGGGCAGAACCAAGCCTTACCCTCTTTGCCGAGAAGCCCTCAGGGTCTGGCAATGGGCTGTGTCATTCCAGCGTTTTCTGTTAGCAACGCACATCCCGAGGAAATCCAATGTGATAGTGGACAAGCTAAGCAGGGCAATATTACTCCCTCACGAGTGGTCTCTCAAACAACAGGTTGCGGAGTTGATTTTCCGCAAATGGGGCCAGCCTTGCTGCGACCTTTTTGCCAGCCACATCAATTCAAAATGCAGAAGCTACTTTGCCTTAATACCACCTCCTGGCCATCCCCCGAGAGATGCACTTTTACATGATTGGCCCAAGGGGCTCCTTTATGCATTTCCACCCTTCCCATTAATACCCAGATTTTTTACAAAAAGCAAAATCACTGGGAAGGACTGTTATACTCATAGCCCCCTACTGGCCTCGACAGATTTGGTTTCCGTTTCTCCACCATCATCTGTTGGAAGATCCATGGATCCTGGACCCAGTTCCAGACCTTCTGACTCACCCGTCAGGGGATCTTCATCCTTCTCTACAGTCCCTGAAACTGACTGCTTGGCTAATCCACTTCCCCTAATTGTCAGGCTTCATTCAATTTCAGAAGATGCAAGACAGATTTGTTTGTCTTCTCACAAGCCATCTAGCAGGAAATTATATGGCAGTAAATGGAAAAGTTTCTCAATCTGGGCCAACGCGCAGAACATTGACCCTTTCCTAGCTCCGTTATCTTCGATCTTAGAATTTCTAACAAAGATTTTTAAGAAAGGAGCAGCAGCTGCTACAGTTCGAGTTCAGTTAGCTGCTATCTCAAATTTTCACCTTGGTCTTGGTGGCTCAAATATTATGAGCCATAAATTATCTAAAACCTTCCTTAAAGGCGTTCTTCATATGAGACCTCCGATCAAAATTACCTTTTCTCCCTGGAATTTAAACCTTATGCTGTCTCAAATTATTCTTCCCCCTTATTAACCAGCATCTTCTTGTGATTTAAAATTTTTATCTTGGAAAACAATATAGAGTGTCAGAACTTCAAGCATTATCTATCAGATCACCCTACATGATCTTCCATGCTGATAGAGTATCTCTCAGAACAACCCCCTCATTTTTACCTAAAGTCTGTTCTGAGTCAAATATCAATCAGGTCATTGAACTGCCAGTCTTTTTCCCCAACCACACTAGCAAATTGGAATATATGCTGCACAAACTTGATGTTCACAGACAGCTCAGATTTTATCTTGACAGAACTAAGGATATTAGGAAATCAGACCAACTTTTTGTATCCTTCTCAGAAGCAAGAAAAGGCAATCCAGTGGCTAAAACAACTTTATCTAAATGGTTACCTGATTGTATATCCTTTGTTTATGAGAATGTGAGCATGCCTTTAACGCACAAACCAAAAGCTCATTCTACCAGAGCTGTCTCTACCTCTTCTGCTTTTCAAGCTAAATTGCCCCTTAACAATATTTGCGCTGCAGCCACTTGGTCTAAGCCTCATACCTTTATCACACATTACAAAGTAGATAGGGCTTCAAGGGACAGGTCTGCCTTTGGTTCTACGGTACTGAAGAACATACTCCCATGAGCCACCCAATGTTGAGGGTGCTAGGGACGGTACCCATCAGTGAGAATAAACAGCGAGATTTAACAACTTCACATATAGAAGTTATGTACTTACCATAATGTTCCATGTGAGTTGTTTATCTCGCCTTTATTCTCACGTCCCTCCCTCCTTCCCCCTCCTGGCTGACTGTTGACTTAGAGGCTAGTACTATCCTGGTTATTCAATATTTCTTCTTCCCCTTTGGGAAGTGTCCTTTGTATTTATATATGTACATATTTATATATATATATATATATATATATATATATATATATATATATATATATATATATATATATATATATATATATATATATATATATATATATATATATATATATATGTATATATGGTTTACTATCACAATGCCGACGTGCAATTGCGGCTATGAAATATTCGAACAACAGATGTTGAATACTTCATAGTTCGGCAGGTGATGTGAGCGAACGTTATCATTGCGAACGGACTGTGCATTCGCAATTATAACGTTCACTCATGTGAGGGGATTGCGGTACAGTGCGGTTAGGGAAATACATCCCTTTCCTCACTGTAGTGCGATCTCGGAGTTGGAATATTAAGTTGGGGGGGTGGGGGGTGCACAGGGGGGCTTGCTCCCCTGCATAACTGTGAGTTTAGGCTAGTTAGGTAGGGAGTTACGGGACAGGTGGGAGTGCTGTGTATTGTCGAAAATGTCACGAGCGACATTTTCGACAATACACAGCTGTTTTCGACATTAGGGACATACGGAAATGTTCATTTCCGATGTTTAAATTCGAAAATACAGACACGTTTTATTCTGATTTTCGAATTTATGATAGTAAACCTAGATATATATATATATATATATATATATATATATATATATATATATATATATATATATATATATATATATATATATATATATATATATATATATATATATATATATATATATACTGTTATTCGCAGCAAACAAGACCTGAGGTAATTCCAGCAGTGCGTTGTGGGATAAGGGGCTTGGTCTCGAGCTACTGGCAAACCTTGAACTTGGTATCGGCCGTGTCAGAGCCGAGGATCGGCTCCGAACCCATCAGTGAGAATAAAGGCAAGATAAACAACTCACATGGAACGTTATGGTAAGTACATAACTTTTATTTAATTCCCCAAGTGATGTTGACATCCTACAGAAAGGCCTCACGAAGACCAGTGACTGTTGTCAGAACCATGGCCTTAAGCTCAGCTCCAAAAAATGTGTTTTCATCCCCTTTGGGAAAAACCCGGTTCCCATGAATTACCACATCGATTGTAGTCCACTGAACACAGAAGCTGTTATAAGAAATATGGGAACACAGGTTGACAGTAACCTCTCTCTTTACCACCACATTGCCGCTGTGGTCAGAAAGTCCTTCTATGTGGTGCATCTTGTCACTAAGGGTTTTGCATCCAGGAAGAAAGTGGTCATTGTTTCCCTCTTCTTTTCCCTTATTAGGCCAGTCATCGAGTACAATTCCCCATTTTGCATGTGCCTCACTAGACACCTGCAACAACTGGAGAGGCTGCAAAAGTGCCTCACAAAGGGGATCCTAGGCCTTAAACACTTGTCCTATATGGACAGACTAAAAAAATTCCAACTATTCTCTGTCTCATATCGCCTACTTAGAGGCGATCTCTGCTTGACGTATAAAGCCATGTTTGACCCAGCTCTGTTAGAAATGCTACATCTAAAGAAATCCCAATCCCTCTGCATCACACGCCCCAGAAACTTCAACTTCATTACCACAATCAACAGAACGTGCTGGAGGGACAGGTTCATAACCCAGAGACTGCTCATGCTATGGAATAGACTTCCCAATACATGTCAAACAGAGCACCTCACTGACCCTCTTCAAGAGAAATCTTGATGGGTGGATGGAAAATATAAAATTCTTCCCAGGGATCACTCCATTGGCTTTACTCGACAGAGGTACTGGGAACTAAGATCGGGTGGCATGATGCCAGGGTAATTCTATGGACTAGGCTTATAAAGGCTCCAGGGCTATTAGCTTAGTACACACCTATGAACCATTTCTGGACCTGACATCTCTAAAAAAAATCCGTAAAGAACACAAAGTTCAGGTTGGTCAAAGTTCAGTCCATCCTACCTCTGCTGAGAATGAAAGACTGGATGTGCTCAGTAGACCTGAAGGATGCGTTCTACCACATCAAGATAGACAGGCGCTCCAGAAGAGGTATCTTCGTTTCATGCTGGGAGCCAGTCATTTTCAGTTCTGATCACTCCTGTTTGGTCTCACCACAGCCCGCAAGGTGACTTGACTTAAGGTGACAAGGTGGCTTGACGGTGGTTGCAGCTCATCTCGGGCTGCAGGGATTCCAGATATTCCCCTATCTGGATGACTGACTCTTGACTGCTCCAACTAGGCATTGTCTGATTCAGGTCAGGGATTATCCTTTGCAGCTGACTCCACATCTTGGCATAACTGTCACCTTGGAGAAATCCCAGTTGGAACTGGTTCAATTAATACAGTTCATAGGTTCACGTCTGGACCCAACAGTTTCTCTGGCTTATCTCAGAGTGGAAAAAGTGTCAAGCCTATGCCTTTACATCAGACAAATTCTGGCCATACCAAATACTCCAGAGAGGTTGATACTTAGAGCTCTTGGCTCTGTGGTGGCCACAATACCCCTTTTGCCCACAGCACGCCTATACATGAAAATTTTACAATGAACGATCGCAGTTCAATGGTCTTTACACAGATTTCCTCTAAGCCTTCCTATCAGACATTCCTGAGTATGCAAAGAATCTTTTCTATAGTGGCTTCATTCTGCAGACATTACTCAAGGACGCCCCTTCGTTCTTCCTTTCCAAATGTCACGTTGACCACGGACACCTCCCAGATGGGGTGTGGGGTACATTATCTGGGTAAGATGGTTCAAGGCATGTGGATGCCCCAGGAGAACAACTTGCATATCAATGTCCTAGAGATGAGAGCAGTTTTTTTGGTGTTGCAAGAGCTACACAGCTTTCTTCCTCTAGGGACTATTGCAGTACAGATGGACAATATGTCAGTGGTCTGGTACATTAACAAACAGAGAGGAACCAGGTGTTACCCTCTGTGTCAAGAAGCTATGAGAGTGTGGCAATGGGCAATGTCTACCAACCGATTTCTAGTGACAATGCACAATCCAGGAGGGTCCAACATCCTAGTGAGTCCTACTGATGCCTCATGAGTGGTCTCTGAACCAATCCATGGCAGACATGATCTTCCAAAAATAGGGCCAGCTCTGCTGCAATGTTTTTGTCTCCCCTCTCAACACCAAATGCAGCAGGTACTTTGCCTTCATCCCTCCTCAGGGACAGTCAACAAGGGATTCTATAGTCTTTGCTTGGCCTCCTTGTCTACTTTATGGTTTTTCCCTTTTGCCCCTAATTCCCAAGTTCTTGCAGAAGGCATTCAGGTTAAAGAAGAAGGTCATGTTCATTCCTCCCTTTTGGCCTTGACAAGTCTGGTTCACCTTTCTTTGTTCTCATCTGATTTTTCTTCGGTGACACTAGATCCAGCTCCCGATCTTCTGTCTCACCTCTTGGGGCATCCTCACCTGGACCTTAAAGGCCTGAAACTAACCACATAGTTTCTCCAATTCTGATGATGGCCAGATATCCCAGGCTTTCGTCTGCTGTCCAGACGATCTTGATTTCTGCCCATGAACCCTCCACCAGGAAGATTTCTAAGATTTATAAGAGTTAGTAGAAAAGGTTTTCCATAAGGTTCCAACAGAAACAAATAGACCCCCTTTATAGCCCCTGTCTCTGTGGTGTTGGATTTTATGGCTTCCCTTTTTAATGATGGGGCTAACTTTTCCACTGTAAAAGTTCAGTTAGCTGCAATTTCCAATTTTCATTTGAGAGAAGACTACATCATTAGCATCATCTAAACTCTGTAAAGTCTTTCTTAGGGGTACTTTTCTACTTCATTCTCCAATTAAATATTCAGTCCCCTTGAGATTTTTCCATTATGTTGCAAGCACTGGTTCATCCCCCTTTTGAAATGGCGGTCACAGCAGATTTAAAGTTTCTTTCATGGAATACACTTTTCCTGGTAGCTATTACTTTGGCAGAAGAATCTCTGAATCACTGCCCTTTCTTCCAAGTTTCCATATTTAATTTTTCACACAAAGATAGAGTAACCTTATGCACCAATCCTTCCTTCTTGCCTAAAGTTGCTACAGAAGCCAATATTAACCACTCTATTAACCTCCCTGATCTGAAGTTGTTGTCTTCATTTGCTTTTCAAACTGTGGAACACGGATCCGGACTGGATCCGACTCAGCTGCATTTTCCAGCATCACATCTGAGCTTCAAGCTCCTCCCCTACCCATAATGCCCCTGTCCCCCTCCTCCCCTCAGATCTCATTTGCCGTGCTCATAGCTAGTATCGTGGTCCGCTGCTCCACCTACCATCTCACACTCAGGCGTCAGTCTACAGTACCAAAAAAAAAAAAAATTATATCTTTCTCTTAGCATGTGTGTGTGTGTGTGTGTGTGTGTGTGTGTGTGTGTGTGTGTGTGTGTGTGTGTGTGTGTGTGTGTGTGTGTGTGTGAGTGCTGGTGGATTTTCTCCCCACCCCTATGGCAGAGACACCCAAGCCAAGGTTCAGGAAGTCCACAGAGTGTGGCCATAAGCTTCCCCCCATGGCTGGACACACTCTGGGCATAGTTTGCTCAGGGGTCTCCTTTGGAGACATCATGGAGATCCTTCACCAGCTTGTGGGGTGGTCTGCCCAAAAACCCAACCCTGATGAGTCAGTGTTCCTAGAGGAGCTTGGTGCAGGACCCTCTACATCGTAGATGTCCCCTTCCTCGGATCCACTGGTGGATCTTATTACATCTTGGGCATGGAAGGAGCCCAACATGGTGGAACCCATCCCCAAACTCACCGACAAGATCCTCAATGCCCTGTCTGAGAAAACGCACTGGTTGATGGGATCCCCCATCGATGCAAGGGTGGTGGAGGAGGCCTACAAGAAGGAGCTTGGCAGTACAGCTCCACGGTCCATCCACCGGACTGAGAGTCTAGGATCATAGACCGTTTCGGGAAGTGGGTTTACACTTCAGCCACATTCTCAGTATGTGTGCTGAAGTATATGGCACCCGTTATCTTGCTGCAGCACGATCTGTTCAAAGAGGTTGCTGAGTCTGCCCCAGGATCAATGTCGGCGGAGGAGAAGATGGTGTTTTTTTCCCCAGGTATCCACCCTTACCTCTATCTCCAACACCTCTATGCATCTCCTATCCCACGCTACCAAAGATGTTGCAAGCGCTGCAGGAGTAGGCGTTACCATTAGGTGTCATGCCTGGCTCCAAATCTCTGCCTTTTTGGAACCCTTTATGGCATCTTTTACAAATGCCATGTACAATGGTTCCATACTCTTTGGAAAGACTGTACGTGACACACTGGTCCAGAGTGAAAAGGACAGGAAGACTCTGTCTGCATCGGAATATGCTTCTCTACCCCTCAACGAACCTTTTCCTCGAATCAGCAGGGGGTAAAGAAGATGTGGTTCTGGAAGTCTCAGAGTTACTCACAGGTTGCTCAGGACTCACGTTCCCCGAGAGGCCGAGGGAGATTTGATAGACGCTGTCCTCACAGCAAAGGGGGTCCGATCAATCAGGGGTCTCGCGATTCCTTCCCAGGCAGGCCTGTGCAGCAGGCCTGATGGGTTGCCTGGCTGCTTGTCTCTGGAGGCAGTTGGGGGGACGCTTTTCACTACACCCAACAGCCTGGGAGTCCATCACAGACGATTGTTGGGTGTTACAAATCATAACAGGAGAATATTCAAGCCCCTTCATTTAAATGCCACTTCCTCCCAAACACCTCCCGGACTTTCCACCCGTGCAAAGAGAAGAGGCAGCAGTGGAAATTTCCAAGCTGCTCAAAAAGTGAGTCACCCAGCCCATCCCCCCCACATCAGTCTGGATTAGGCATCTATTCCAGATTCTTTTTAGTGCCAAAGAAGACGGGGACTTATGACCCATCCTGGATCTTTCAACCTTAAAACTATCAGTTGCCAAGATGAAATTCCGGGTGGTCACCCTCCAATCTATCCTGCCTTTCCTGCAGGAGAACAACTTGATGAGCTCAGTGGACCTCCAGGACATGTACTACCACATCAGAATGGACAGGTGCTCTTGGAGGTTCCTCCACTTCCGGCTGGTTGCCAGTTATTACCACTTCAGAGCACTACCATTTGGTTTCACCACAGCCCCCAGGGTGTTCACCAAAGTGATGGTGGTGGTAGCAGCTCACTTGTAGCTGCAATGTTCCAGGTCTTCCCCTACCTGGATAGTTGGCTCCTTTCCGCTCCTTCTGGTCATCAGCTCTGTTAAGCCAGGGATCTCCTCCTCCAGACCACCCACCAGTTGGGCATCAGCATAAATCTCAACAAGTCCCAGTTGAACCTGGTTCAAGTTCTGGATTTTGTTAGAGCCTGGTTAGACACCATGCAGACCAAAGTTTTCCTAACTCCAGACATACTTCAATCCCTCCAACATCATGTCTTCTGTATCCTTCAAGCTCAACCGCATTCAGCGGACTCTGTCTTACAGGAATTGGGGTCCATGGCGGCCACAATCACCCTCGTGCCCACAGCCTGGTAGCACATGAGGGTGCTCCAGTGGACTCTTGGGGTCCAGTGGTCATTACTAGATTTAATGTTGCCCCATCCTATCCGCTTATCTCAAGCATACAAGGATTCTCTTCTCTGGTGGATTCGATCCCTGGATCTTCATCAGGATCGTCCATTGACCACCGGCACATGGTCTTCCTGCAAGGCCCAGTTGTATATCAGTGTCCTGGAGATGAGGGCAGTGCTCTTGGCATTGCAAGCAATTCATGCCCATCTTCCTCTAGGGGTGATTGCCATCCAGACTGACCATCTTCCTCTAGGGTTGATTACCATCCAGGCAGACAACATGTCTGTACTCTGGTACATCAACAAGCAAGGGGGAACCAGGTCTTATCCCCTGTATTGCAAAGTCATGAGAGTGTGGGAGTGGTCAGTCTCCACCGGCCGTTTTCTAATGGCAACGCACATTTCGGGGAAGTCCAACATTCTATTGGATAGGCTCAGCAGGTCTATCCTAACACTTTACGAGTGGTCTCTGAATCCTTCAGTAGCAAAGCAGATCTTTCTAAAGTGGGGTCAGCCTTCCTGTGACCTCTTCCCCTCTCCTTCCAACATGAAGTGCAGTAAAGTTTTCGCTCCCCAGAGACATTCTGGTTCATGCTTGGCCCTCTGGTCTTCTGTATGCATATCCTCCACTTTCCCTGATTACAATATTCCTTCAGAAAGTTCAGTGGCTGGGGAGCTCAGTCATCCTCATTGCCCCATTCTGGCCTCGCCAAGTATGGTTTCCTTCTCTGTGGTCACATGTAGTGTGTCCTCCCTGGACAGTAGATCCAGCTGTGGACCTGATTTCTCATCCCTCAGGGATTCCACACCCAGATCTAGCCAGTCTGAAGCTTACTGCATGGCTGCTCCAGTTCCCATGATAGTCAGGAATCCCAGGTTATCTTCTCCAGTTAAGAAGATATTATTTGCGGCTCATAAATCTTCCACTAGGAAGGTTTACTCTAGTAAGTGGAAATGCTTTTCTATTTGGGTATCTCAGCATGACTTAGAGCCTTTTACTGTCCCAGCTATTTTAGAGTTTCTGGCAAGTATTTTTCATCAAGGTGACTGTTTTTCTACGGTTAAGGTCCAACTGACAGCTATATCTAATTTCCATGTAGGAGATAATTCTGCTTTCCTAGCTTCTTCTAAGCTTTGTAAAGCCTTTTTAAAAGGCACATTTCTACTCAGCCCTCCGATTAAGGACCCAGCGCCACCTTGGGATCTTACGCTGGTCCTTCAAGCTTTAGTTTCTTCTCCCTTCGAACATGCAGCTTCGGTGGCTCTACAGTTCTTGTTTTGGAAGATGGCCTTCTTGATTGCCATTACATCAGCCAAAAGAGTGTCGGAGCTTCAACCCTTATCGAATAAGCCTCCTTATATGGTCTTCCATAAAGACAGGGTGTCCTTGCGCACTAATCCAGCTTTCCTTCCAAAAGTAGCTTCGGAATCAAACATTAATGAAGTAATCAATATCCCTGTTTTCTTTCTGAATTTTCAGAATAAGGGAGAGTACAAGTTGCACTTGTTTGACATCCATAGGTAGTTACATTTTTACTTGCATAAAAGAAAATATTTTCATAAGTTTCCTACTCAAAGTCCTTTTTAGGGAAACCAGTATTGAAGGTCACCATTGCTCATTGGATCTCTCAGTGTATAGTCCTGTTATATTCAGCTACAAGTTTATCTCCAGCAGGTCATGTCAATGCACATTCTACTAGATCTATGGCTACTTCATCTGCCTTCTGTTCCAGAGTTTCATTGGATGACATTTGCTGTGCGGCTACTTGAGCATCTTTGCATACTTTCATCTCTCACTACAAGTTGGATCTCCTGTCCAGAAGCAGGGCATCTTTTGGCTCTGACATGCTCCGGAATAGCCTTCCATGAGGGCCTCCCAGGTGTTTGGTAGCTGGGGACTACCCCACAGGTTGAAGAGCAAATGAAGACAACAGCTTCAGATAAAGACGTTATGTACTCACCATAACGTTCCATCTGAGTTGTTGCTTTTCATTTCTCTTCAACCGTCCCTCCCTCCTTCCCCCTGCCTGATGTGGGCTGTGTGGTGGACTGGCTGGAAGAGACATACCCTTTAAGTTGGCATTACTTGTGCTTTTTACGATACCTGCTGAAAATTTTTGTACAGGGGTAAGGACTTGAGTCAGATTGGAGTGCTATGGTTGGCAGCAAACTTGATCTGAGGGGAGGAGGGAGACAGGGGCATTATGGGTAGGGAAGGAGTTTGGAGCTCAGATCTGATGCTGGATAATGCGCTCGAGTTGGATCCGTCCTGGATCCATGTCCCACAGGTTGAAGACAAATGAAGAGTAAAAACTCAGATGGAACAATATGGTAAGTACATAAATTCTTTTTTTCTTCCCTAACATTCAAAATAAGGAAGGATACAGTCTTCTTTTGCTTGATGTGCATAGACAGATATGTTTTTACTTAGGCAGAACAAAGGCTTTCAAGACATTTGAACAATTTTTCTTATCTTTTTCAGACATTAAAAGAGGTAAAGCAATTACGAAGACCTGTTTGGCTATATGGTTAAAAGACTGTATTTCCTTTGTTTATTCTTCGAATAACATCCCTTTGCCTGGTCAAATTAAAGCTCACTCTACAAGGTCTATGGAAACTTCCCAAGCCTTTTGGTCAAGAGTATCTATTTTTGACATTTGTGCAGCTTCTACTTGGTCGAATACTCATAATTTCATTACTCATTATAAATTGGGCATCATTTCCAGGAATAGGAGTGCCTTTGGCTCTACTGTGCCCTGGAATATCCTTTCTTGAGGCCCACCCTGGGTTTCTGTAGCTGGGGAGTCTTTCCCACAGTTTAATGAATGAATGAAAATGACAACATCAGATAAAGAAGTTATGTTCTTACCATAACGTTCCATCTGTGTTGTCTATTTTCATTCTTCAGTAACCTTCCCCCAGTCCAAGACTTCGCATTACCTGATGGATATGTTCATACGAACCATAATTCCTGTTTGAGCTCCTGTTGCTTTATCCTTGTCTTTGTGATAGATAATTGTTTTTGGTGGACAGTAGATAAATAGTTGCAAGAAACTTGATTTGAGGTACTGTGGGGAAGAGGCATTGTGGGTAGGGAGGAGGAGCTCAAGCTTAGAATCTCAAGCTAGTGAAATGGCCGAGTTCGTTCTGAGGGTTGGAACCAGGACCCACAGGTCCCACAGGTTAATGAAGAATGAAAATAGATAACACAGATGGAATGTTATGGTAAGAACATAACTTTTTTTTCTAGTCAACAAAATCTGTCTTTGCCCAGACCTCCAAAAACTCACTCCACTAGATCCATGGCTACTTCATCTGCTGTTTGGTTCAGAGCTTCTATTGATATTTGCGCTGCAGACTCTTGGTATTGCTCATTACAAGTTGGATTTGATTTCCAGAGGCAGAGCTGCTTTTGGTTCTGCCATACTCTGGAATATCCATCCATAAGGGCCACCCAAGGTTTTCATGGCTGGGGATTCTGTCCCATATGTTGAAGAATGAATGAAAATGATAATATCAGATACAAAAGTTATGTACTCACCATAAGTATGCATCTGTGTTGTTCATTTTCATTCTTCCTCAACCCCCCACCCCCTTCTCCTGTCCTTTCATCTGTGAATGACCTGACAATAATATTTGAACTGCTGTTCCTGTTTGAGTCCCTGCCTTTTCTTTATCTTTTCTTTTTATTTGGGCTACAGTAAGTCGTTATTTTTATGGGGCAGCAGACTTGATCTGAGGTATTACAGGACTCTGAAGCATTATGGGTAAAGGGATTAGCTGTTGAGTCGGATCTGAAAGTCTAAGTAAATGCATCTGAGATGGATCTGAGGACAAATCCAAGACCTCATACAGTGAACAAGAATGAAAATGGACAACACAGATGCATAGTTATGGTGAGTACATAACTTTTTTTTTTGTTGTCCATTGCCAGAGTCACCATTTCTTTCATACTGATCGCACAGTATTTCCTAGTCAGGATCTCAAGAAAGTTGCTACCTTCAGTACCAGATGAAACGTGTGTGCAAGAGTCACCCATATTTTCTATGTGTTTGCATGGCCATCAGATTTCATAGCAAAACCATAACTGGCTATGTCTCTTTTGTCATGGACTATTGTATGGCATCCTTAACTTACTTCCATAGGTTATAGTGGTTTATCTGCACCAGTTGTTACCATTAACAGTCAGCAGTCCAGGTGTTCCCTGTTGCCTTGCAAAAATGCAGCCAGGGGTTGGACAGTGGAAAAAGAATTATTCAAAGAAAGAATTGAAAGGTCTTCCATTCAATGATGCTTGACATAAAGTTGACAGGTCATAGTAAGTGATCATGAGACAAGATCTAAAGCTACCAGTCCTGTCTTTTCCTCAAAGTTTCCTGAGGCTGCAATTATCCGCTGACTTTTCTTGACCTTCTTACCTTCTTCATATGGGAAGATTACAGGAGGGTAATCCACTATTATTATTTATTTTACATTTCCTGAGTGACCTGAGTACATAACCTTTTTCAGCTACAACCTGAGGCATAATAGTAAGCAGTAAAAAAAAGAGAGGATACAAGGTGGTTTGTAGCACATGAACATTATCACAAAGTATTAACTTGAAGTATTTAAACAATGACACAATTTCTGAAAGGAAAGATGAACATTGTTGGGGGAGACTACCGTTCAGTTTAAAAACCTTAACAAAAAACAGACAAATGTTTTACAGGTTAGCTCCAAAGATTAAGGGCACGAGCTAATCTGAGTTGATGTAACCCATACACTGTGATAGCTGGACTGGTTGCCAGAGATACCTTTTCAGTCTCTTGCAAAATTGAACTCCTCCCCTCATTCCCATCATGTACTGGTGCACTGATTCTCTCCAGATCTTGTTGCCATATTTTTAGCTTCAGATGATGTTCATCACTGGATCACTGTTGAAGTTATTTTAACTTATGGAACATATCCTGCCATGGATACTGTATATCCAGCCAGTGTACAAAAACTTTAGGCTTCTTACTCTCATGCCCCATATCAGACATAAGACCCATTCACAAGACTACATGTTGGTACTTGAGGGACACAAGGATGTAAATATCTACAATACTTTCTTGCAGCCAGTCTGTGAAGCAAGACTCTGTCAGTATCACAGTCTGTTAGTCATACAACCTAATCTAGGTACATTCACTAAGTACCCTACTCATAGGTTCATAGATGCTTACTAGGTATTTTAAAAAGCCTAGCCTTATATTCACAAAGTAGTTTTTAGCCCTTGTATTTTGCATATGAATAACCCAGAGGTTTGAAGAACAAGGAAATGCTGAACATTTATTTGTTGTCTCTATCCATGAGGGACACGGGTACTAAACTAAGAGTTAATTTGTAGTTTCCCATCCATTTGTCCAAATTATATTTGAATAGAGTAAGGGAAGTACTTTGCTTTATGTGGAATGGAAGATATTTCCGTAGAAGAGGTGATCTTTGTGATACATACCTATACCACCAACATGTTCTAGTTATGTTGCAAAAGAGATTAAGATCCCTCAAGCAGGTGTTCATGGTACTATAGGACTTGCCAATGTATAATAGGTTTGACAGGATAGAGTCTGTTGAGGCTTTATATGCAAGGCAGAGATCACCTCTTAGTAGCCTGTATAACACTCAGTAGAAGGACAAGGCTTTATGACAGTCTGCGTAATTCATGTGATTTAGGCCCTTCCTTTCTTTTAGTGTGAAACCATTGCGGTTGCTCCAGTTATGACAAGTGCTTGAACAGGAACATAATAAATGGGGCATTATATTCATTGATTGGCAAGAAGAGACCTTCTTCTTTTCCTTACATTTTTTCAGAAATATTTCATGTCAGCTAAGAGAGGGAAGTGCAACTATGGCTGTCAAGTCCCTTCCAAAGATAGACATATGAAGTGCCATTTTTGTTAAGACCAAAACATAATGTTAAGGACTATACTGTTTGTCAGGCATTTATATCATACGCCTTACATAGTTGTTTTTCATCCCTTATACTTTATCTGGGAAATATATCTTCAGTCTGTTGTGCATGCCAGTACGGTACTGGAATCATCATTATCCTCAGCCACCCCTCACTAGTCTAGAAAAAAATTCAAAATAATTGAAAAATTAAGTTAATTTTCCCTCTTCCTTCTCCAGGTTGAAGTTGGATGTCTCCTTTGAGCCGCTTGATGAGTATGCAGACCGTTTGACATCTGGTCATGTTCACAAGCCAGTAAGGTACAGGCATCTAGCATGTCTCTTCTAATTGATAAGAAGGCTGTTCAAGCCCAGATTGGCTAACCAAGGCTGGTTATTTCTTTTAGACTTGAAGGTATTCTCCACATTTTTGTCATGGAAAATATACCATTGACCCTATTAGAGGTATATTTGGGGTCAGGATCTCCTCGCATTATTTCTTTGGGTACTCCAAAGAAAAGGAAAAAAGAAAATAAATAAAGCATGTCTTGCTTCTGTTATCCTTCCACTAGGGATCCCCAGTAGGAGTGGTATGAATTCTCTAGTGGGCTTTTTAAAGCTGTTATGTCATTAAAATGTCCTCATTTTTTTTCTTTTACTTTATTTACCCCCATAAAAAGACATTGGCAGCCTTTTTCTGAGGAGGAATCTTTTTTAGAATCTGATTCTAAATCTCTGGACTATTCTTTCCAAATTCATTTCCCCCACAGGATTTGAGTTGGAAGATGATTCAGACTCTCCACAGGAAGAGCTTTTCTTTTGCTGACACCATCCATAAAATGATACAGCTTTTAGTTGGGAAAGCAAGCAAGTTTCTGAATCTCTGGATGGATACTATAATTAACTGCACATGGCTATTCCAAACCCCTCGGCTATCTGCCCTGTCTTGGAGTATTTGGAATATGGCTTTTTGTCTGCTTCCTCATCTCTGGAATCTCCCCCTCTTGCCTTAAGACGTCAGACAGGTACTATAACATTCCTAAAAGCCACAACAATATAAAACGTCTGTGCTGTTACCCAGGAATTATTTCATTTGAGTCTGCTAAAGCTTCCATATGTCTCAATCTTCTAATGCCTCCCCAAATTGCAAGGATACCATGGACAGGTATAGAAAGAATGATGTTCATCATTCTCTCTGCAGCAGTAGCCTTTAGACTATATGGATTGTTTTCTATGTAGGAAACAACAACTGGCCAACCCCGCCCCCCCAACTCCTTCACTCTGACTGATGATTGGCTAATTCCAAGGAGGGAAATCAGCAGTCAGAGTAAAGCTTTCTTCAGTACTTTTTTGTTAGCTTATGGAGAAGCTTCTCTTTAGTTTCATAGGAGCAGCAGTCAGCTAAGAGCTTTATTTTTGGCAGATAAATTCCTTTTGGGGAACCCCTTTTCATAGAATGTATGCCCTTTTAAGAAAAATAAGAAAAAATAAGATTTAATTGGTATTTTAATTAAAAACAGTATTTCTCCATTAAAAACCCTGGTATTTCTTCACAGTATTGGATGTTTCCTATCATGAAGCTTTATTTTAACTAGTAGTGCTTATTAATATACATTGAGGCAAATTTTTGTGAAAAATTATGAACTGTTTGTGTAAACGTCTAATTTTGTGGAACAGAAAAGTTTATGGAAGAATGGTTAGGATTTTATGCATCGGTGTAATGCTCATGTTCACTTTGTGACAGCCTACCAGCCATATCGATTTCTGTCAGTGTGTGTGTGCGCGCGCACGTGTGTGTGTGTGTGTTTGCGTATGCGTGCGTACGTGAGTGTTTGAACAATAATGGCAGGGAAATTCTCTTCCACTTTTACTTTTTTCGAAAGGTAAGGGACTGTGGAAGGTGTTGTGAGTGTAACTGTGTTGCTTGTGAGCATTCAGTGACAACTTACCTACAGATCCATTCATTCCAGCAATACTTACTGCTTTTGGTTCTTTTTCCTCAGCATGGATACTCACTCCAGTCTTGCTGGCTCATCTCCTCCAGTACCTAGAAAGAAAAAAAATCACCTGCAAAGGAATTCTTACCATTGTCGTAGACTTAGTCTACACCTCAACCAGTGATCAGTGAATCTGAAGTGACCATTGATTGTTCCTCAGGCCACTTAGTTACTTCTCTGGTTGCCTTTGTTGTAGTCCTTTCAACCAGCATGAACTGGGTGTCAACCATGTCCTCTTTGATTATTCCAGTTTCTGATACCAGTTAGGGAGAACCATCTTCTGTATATCTGAGATATACTTGTTGAGATTCTTCCCAGAGTAACTGGGGTAAGAGACTGTTAAACCAGGCAGATGTCCCTCCTTCAAGTCAGTCCTGTTTTGCTAGAACTCCTCTTAAGAAAAAAACAAACAAAAAAAATTAAAACAGGCATTCCCTGCAAAATTATTCCTGAGGAAAGAGGGTCTGATGAGTCTGATTTTAACAGTCTTTTATTCAAGACTCTGAGTGATGTTCTCAGACCTGTATTATGTGATATTAGCTGCGCTGATCTTGGCATCCTCCAGGCATTCCTAAAATGAAAAGCTATTATTACACTTTTTGCCATCAAAATTGTTGCACTTTGAATTACATGTGCTGTATACTGTATAATTGTGTGCTTCAAGAGTTTTTTTGTGATCATTTTCAGCCAAAATTTACTGGTTGATATCCTGAACAGTCTAAAGGTATAGTCTTATAATGGTATTCACAGTAGTGGCAGTATTATAATATTCTGCAGGGTCTGTGCCTCTTACAAGTCATTTTAATTAACTTTTGGGATTCACTAGTTAGTTGGTAGTATTTGCTTGGTCTGGTGCCATTGCCAAGTTGGCATAATTGCAACAGTGGCAGGATCTCGATATTGCTGCAGGATCTATGACCAGCAACTATCTTTATTCATATTTTGTACTATACTTCAGTGTCTTAAAGATTGTCTTTTTTTTCCTCACTTGCCTACATCGTCTGTGTATGACTGACAGTTAGAACTGCTGCTGTATCCATGTGAAGCCTATAGGATAGTTGCAGACTACCAACCCCCATTACTGCTCTAATTACTGATTGTTTCCCACCTGTATTTACTCAGAGTTTAACCCCTTCCAACCCCACCGCTTAAAAGTAAAAACTCCCAAATCTTTAGCTTAACTGGTCCCCACTGACCTGTGTAACTTAGCCACAGTAATGAGAGAACTGTGATTTTGTACAAGCTACAGCCACAATAGTGAGAGAACTGTGATTTCGTACAGGCTCTTGCCTCCAAATCTTGGGTTCAGGCTTCTAGGCAGTGAAACATTTGCCTGTGGTACATTTAGCTGGGGGCACATGGTGGGAGGCTGGCATAATGGTTAAGGTGATTACCTTAGAAACACAAGGTGCAGGGTTTGATCTCACATGGGGTAATTGGCTAGGCTTAAAATGGCCTCCGAGGACAGTTAGCCTATTACTAATCTATGAATCTATGAAAAAGTAACATTTAGCTGCAGAGATATATGGCTGTTGCAAATTTTCTGTGGTAAATGAGAAGCATACAGTTCCATGCCCACAGCTTCAGTGACCAAATGCATATGGCAAGGGAAGTAATTTATGTTGTGCTTGATGTACAACACCTGCTTATGTAATTACTACATGCAGAAGTATCATGATACAGCATCGAGGAAATCCTGCATGCTACTACAGTCACACTTAAGTTCAAATATGTGTTTTAGGTAATGTTCCCTAGACACTGTAAAGGGGTAATGGTCCATACACACCAATAATAATGGCACTGCCCATTGTGCGCTACATTTTCACTGCCAAAAAATAAGTAATCTCCGTGGTATCCCCGAAGTCTCAAAACAATCCACTAAAGTGTAGTGGGTCTGAAACCAAAACAGTGTAAGAAACTTCTCTGTGTGGAAGATTTTCAGTCCATATATTTCTAGTTAATCACTGTATATTAATCAGATCAGACAGTAGTAGTAGAAGTAGCGAACATAAACTCATCAAGTCAAAAAGTAATAATAGAAAATATATAATTCTACAGCATTACTAAGTATTTGAAAGTAATCCAAGCAAGGCAGGCAGTCTGTTTCCAGTCGAAAATCCTTTATTAAATACACAGACAAGCGATCCAAGTAAAAAAATAGAGTAATCATTTCCTCACAAGCTTTCTAAATATATATATATATATTTTTTATCAGGCATGGTAGTGGTTTATTGTGCTGTAAAACAAAGTGTTATTGGTACACATGTTAAATTCACATCCCTTCCCCCATCAGTGTGACATTCGAGCTGGTCCTGCCCTACCTAGTAGCTGTCATAATAATATATAGCCCTAATGTACTTTAATGGTACATCTTATTTAACCAAATTATTAAGTAGATTATTAAGTCTGTGATTTTATACAAGGCAATATACTACATGGCTAGAAATATATCAACATTAGTTCATTTTGCGATCAAAAATTATATATAAATATATACATATACATTTTGCATGTAAAAATCAGATGTTATGTGATCCTATCTCGCCTACATTCTGTACTGATGGGCTTGGAGCCGATCCCTCGGCTCCGACTCGGCACGCTATGCTATAGAGCGAAGCCTCTTATTGGCTGAGCTATTCTCTATCCCAGGATGCACCACCACTAATCCCCCAGATCTCGTTTGCCACTTACAAGCTAGGACGTGGTCTCAAACTTGGCTGAGCTAAGTACTGTTTTTTCTAAAGTTTCCTGTCAGGAAATTCCTTATTCTTATCCAAAAGCTGTTTTAACAGCTATTGTTGTTGTACAAGTGTGTTTTGGTACTTTTTTTTGAGGTAAATTGTGTGTTTGTTTAAGGGAAAGGTTTCCCGTTTAAGTTAGAAGGGCCTTCCCCTATTCTTCAGCTAGTTTCTCTTATTTTTCAAGGAGGTCAAGTACCTGTTTAAGTTAGAGGGTCTTGGCCCTCCTTTTTAGTGTTTTTCTGTCATTGTATTGTATCGTTTAAAAAAAAAAAAAAAGTTAAAAGTTATAAGTTTAAAGCTAAATTTTTTGTATTGTGGTAAAGTATTTGTTGTGACAAGATAGTAATTCTTTCCACTGTTTTAGTGTTTTTTTTTGGATAGGCATTATGTCAAAAGAACATAGACCCTCAGGGTTCAAAAAGTGCACGAGGTGCGGTTATAAGATGTCTATAACTGATGACCACTCCTCGTGCGTATATTGATTAGGCGCCAAGCACCTACAGGAGTCCTGTAGCGTGTGTCACGCCTTTTCATCTAGAGTCCTCCAAGAGAGGAAGAATAAATTAATACTGAAAGGGCTGATTAAACCCTCCTTCGAGGAGGCCTTATCTTCCTCATCCTCTCCTACCAAGAAGAAGAAAGCGTCGGCTCCGACCAGCCCGTCGGAAACGACTGCTAAGAAACCTAGGCAGGCTTCTCCATCAGCTCCACGGACTTCGGAGCCGAGGGCGGAACGGTCTGCCTTGATGCCTCCAGTCTCGACTCCTCTGGTTTCGGAACCGAGGACTGGGGCGTCGAGAGGCAGGTCACCTTCATCGGCTCCACTGATTTTGGAGCCGATGAGGGTTGCCGGCTCAGACTCTTCCCCTTCGGCGCCGAAGCCCTCCAAGATGTCTGATTCGGACATCGACAGGGTGCTCCTAAGACTTTTCCAGTCTCCTGTGTTCCAAAAGTTAGTTTCGGCTCCAGCCCATTCGGCTTCGGAGCCGATGGTCCACCCTGTAGTTATGGTTCCTCCTCCAACAGCCTCGGCACCGTTGGAGCTGGTGCTGGTGGAGCCGATGGAGGTTTTCGGGTCGGCCCCGACCCTTACTCCAACCCCGGCTCTCGAGTCGGAGTTCAGTACGCGGACCTCCTCTGTCGGCCCCGGGGGGATGCTTCGGGACTGATGTTTTCTGTCCCAAGCCTTCCTCTCGGTGCGTCGGCTGCGGGGGTACCGTTTACTGTTGTGGCCATGGGGGTTGGACCTTCCCAGGATTCTGGTGGTCCGGCCTTCAGGGCCATGAGGAGTGCGTTAGCCAAATCTTCTTTGGCTACCTCCACGCTCTCTCCAGCACCTTCCCTGCATACGGAGACTGGGTCTTTGGCAGTCCCCCTGTCCTTAGACAGCGGAGCCCCGGGGCCTCAGGTCACCCCACTGGGGTTCCCCTCCTGGAGGTCCCTCTGAAGCTTCTTCGGAGGAACCCCCAAGGAAAAGATTGTGCAAGAGGAAGCACGTTGACTCCCCCGATGAGTCTCTCATGTCAGACACTGATCTTGATGATGCAGAGGGGTCCCCTAAGTCGTCCTCAGATGATGTCTCCTTTGCAGACATCCTGGAAGCCCTCAAACAACGAGGCAGCTGGCATTCCAAACCCCCTTCTGCTGACGAGTCGGTGTTCCTTAAGGCCTTCGGGGCTCAGCCCTCCGCCTCCTGGGTGTCTCCGCCCTTCGACGAGCTCCTAGATTTGATCTGTCGAAGGGCGTGGGAACACCCAGACTCTGTGGAACCGGTGCCTGCTCACCCAAATAAGTTCCTGTCAGCACCCCCGGAGAAGGAGTTTTTGACGAAAGGTGTGGCTGTAGATGCCTTGGTGGTGGCATCTGCTACCCAACAAGATGTAGCAGAGGCTTCAACATCCGTCCATCCTCCTAATAAGGAGTCTAGGAGCATGGATCGGTACGGTAAGCGCACCCTCAGTTC
The DNA here is from genome assembly GCF_019279795.1 of Protopterus annectens. NCBI lineage: Eukaryota > Metazoa > Chordata > Ceratodontiformes > Protopteridae > Protopterus > Protopterus annectens. The sequence continues at coordinate 1,983,534,013 of NC_056726.1, forward strand.
AGCGGCCTTTACCTTAAGATCCCTGAACTATTTAACGCACTTCACCAGGTTTCAGAGGGATCTGATCAAGGAGCTTTCAGATACTCTCTTGGGTAACCTACCTGAGCAGCTGGCCCAGACGGTTGGCTCTCAGTTGGCTACGCTGTCATCCATTTCAAACTCGTCCATGAGGCTCATTTCTTATGCGGCCGAGGGGGCGAGTAGAGCGGCGGGTACAGGTATTGCTCTACGGAGGCAAGCCTGGCTCTGCCTGTGTCATTTTGCGGAAGCCTTCAAGTCTTCCTTTGCCAACGCCCCCTTTGATGGGTCCTCTTTGTTTGGACCCAAGGTAAAGGACACATTGACCCGCTGCGAGCAAGAAGGTAAGACTTTGACTGCCGTAGGGGCACGATTTTCCACTCCCTTTCGGCCTTACCCCAAGGCTAAAAGAGGAGGGAAAATGTGGTTCCGTAGATCTCAGAAGTCTTATCCCTCACAGCAGGACGATCCCCCTTCTAGAGGCAGAGGAGGGGGAAATTCTTCTGGAAGACGCCATCCCAGAGGCGGCAGAGGCACCCGCAACACTGGAGACCGCGAGTCCTTTCGTGGCTCTTCAGCCTTTCACAATCCCTGAGGGATTGCCCGACTGTGCAGCTCTGGAGCCAGTCGGGGGTCATTTTTCGAGGCACCTAAAAGCCTGGGAAGGTATCACTCAGGACCGATGGGTGCTTCGAATTATTGCCGGAGGTTACGCCATTCCCTTTTCTCACTCCCCACCTCCGTCCAAGAAAATCCCGGACCCGCCACCCAGTCAACGGGAAATTGCAGCCTTAGAAGTCTCAAAGCTGCTTCAAAAAGGAGTCATCCAACCGGTCCCCGCAGACCAGATCGGATTTGGGACTTACTCAAGATTCTTTTTGGTGCCAAAAAAGACCGGGGACTTGAGGCCCATTTTGGATCTCAGCATTCTAAATCGTTCAGTCAAAAGTCCAAGTTCGAATGGTCACCCTACAATCCATTCTCCCACTGCTGGAGAAAGGTGTTTGGATGTGCTCCATAGATCTCAAGGACGCTTATTACCATATCATGGTACATCAAGCGTCCAGGAGACATCTGCGCTTCAGCCTAGGAGACAGTCATTTTCAGTTCCGCGCGCTGCCCTTTGGTCTCACCACAGACCCCAGGGTGTTCGCCAAATGTTTGGCGGTCGTGACTGCTCACCTGAGAAGTCTAGGATTCCAGGTGTTTCCGTATCTAGACGACTGGCTCCTAACTGCCACCTCCAAGCATCTACTATTGCAGAGCCTACAAGCCACAATATCACTGGGCACTTCCCTTGGAATCACCTTCAGTTGGCCAAAGTCTGTGTTGCTGCCATCTCAACGCATAAGATTCATCGGAGTAGAGATAGACTCAAACTGAATGCAGGTCTATCTTCCTACAGAAAGGATACAAACCATACAGGCTCAAGTTCGAGCCTTACTTCCCAGATCCAAAGCCCCAGCCTGAATGGTCCTGCAGCTATTGGGATCTATGTCCACCACGGTTCTTCTAGTTCCCCTAGCAAGGTTGCACATGAGAATTCTCCAGTGGCTTCTTTCAACACAGTGGTCCTTTCAGGATCTCCCTCTCAGTCACCTCATATGGATCACAGAAACCTGCAAACGGGACCTTCGCTGGTGGCTGGTGCCCTCCAATCTGGATCAGGGACGACCCTTTGTTCCACCTCCTCCTGTGGCCACTTTGACTACGGACGCCTCCCAGATGGGGTGGGGGTGGCATTCCCTGGGAAGGTCAGTCCAAGGCAAATGGCATTCAGAAGAGAGCCTCCTTCATATCAACATTTTAGAAATGAGGGCGGTGTTTCTGTCCCTACAAGCCCTTCACGATTACCTCCCTCAGGGCGTAATTGCCGTTCACTCCGACAACATGTCAGTAGTCTGGTACCTGAACAAGCAGGGAGGGACCAGATCCTACCCCCTTTGCAGAGAGGCCATGAGAGTTTGGGAATGGGCAGTGTCGACCAAACGATTTCTAGTGGCGACTCATATCCCTGGCAAGTCCATTGTGATAGCCGACAAACTGAGCAGAACTATCCTTTCTCCACACGAGTGGTCTCTGAACAATACGGTTGCAATTCAGATTTTCAGGAAATGGGGAATTCCTTGTTGCGACCTCTTCGCAACCCCGCTGAACGCGAAGTGCAAAAAGTTCTTCTCCCTCACTTCGGCTCCGGGGGAGAGCCCTATGGACGCACTAGCCCATCCTTGGCCCACCGGCTTGCTATACGCTTTTCCCCCAGTTCCCCTCCTTCCCAGAGTGATCCAAAAGGTGTCTCACTTGGGGAGCAAAATGATCTTAGTTGCTCCTTACTGGCCTCGTCAGGTATGGTTCCCCTATCTTCGGAAATATGCACTGGACGGTCCATGGTTCCTGGATCAGATCCCAGACCTATTAGTTCATCAGTCGGGACTACTCCACCAGTCCCTCCACACCTTGAAATTAACAGCTTGGCTCCTCCTCTTCCGACTATAGTCAGGAATCATACCTTAGACCCGGAAGTCGTACATATCTTATCTTCGGCCCACAAGTCTGCCACTAAGAAATTGTATTCTAGCAAATGGAAGAGATTTGCTATTTGGGCTCAACTCCGGGGTCTGGATCCCATCACTATTCCTGTATCGGAAGTCCTGAAATTTCTAACTTCCCTATTCAATCAAGGTTCTTCAGTCTCTACCATCAAGGTTCAATTAGCGGCTATTTCCAGTTTTCATGAATCTATAAACCCACCTTTAATGAGCAACAGATTGTGTAAGACCTTCATGAAAGGTGCTGCGCTTTTACGACCTCCGATTTCTCATCCTGCTCCTCCATGGGATCTTGATGTGGTGTTACGTGCCTTAACTTCCTCCCCCTTCGAACCGGCAGCAACATGTGATTTGAAATTTCTATCGTGGAAAACTGCCTTTCTGGTCGCGATTACTTCTGCTAGAAGGGTTTCAGAGTTTCAAGCTTTGTCTGTAAAACCTCCGTACCTGTTTTTTCACAAAGATAGAGTATCTCTCAGGCCAAATCCATCCTTTGTCCCTAAAGTTTGTTCTAGTTTTTGTCTACAACAGTCATTAGAACTTCCAGTTTTCTTTCCAAAGTACTCAAACAAAGCAGAATACATATTCCACACATTAGATGTCCACAGGCAATTGCGTTTTTATTTAGACAGGACCAAACAAACAAGAGAAACAGATCAATTGTTTGTGTCCTTTTCGGATAATAAATTGGGCAAAGCCGTCACAAAGGTCACTATTGCCAAATGGATCAGGGACTGTATTAGTCAAGCTTATTCCTCTTCTAATAAAGAGCTTACGACCTCTGTCAAAGCTCACTCTACAAGAGCTATGGCTACTTCAATAGCATTCCATTCTAAGCTTGCCATTAGTGACATTTGTGCTGCGGCTACGTGGTCTTCCCCGCACACCTTCATTTCCCACTACAAATTGGATGTGGCATCTCGGGGGCGAGCTTCATTTGGATCCACAGTGCTCAGGAGTGTTTTCCAGTGAGCCACCCAGGATTTAGGTGCTAGGACGCTGTCCCATCAGTACAGAATGTAGGCGAGATAGGATCACATAACATCTTTTAGTTATGTACTTACCATAACTTTAGATGTTTGGGATCCATCTCACATTCTAATAACCCACCCTCCTTCCCCCTTCCTTGGAGATCAGAAGAGATCGGACGGTCCGAATCCTATTGTTTCATCTTGAAACATCTGGCAATGTTATATAAACAAGTTATGTATGTGTGCATGAATGCGGACAAACAAGATCTGGGGGATTAGTGGTGGTGCATCCTGGGATAGAGAATAGCTCAGCCAATAAGAGGCTTTGCTCTATAGCATAGCGTGCCGAGTCGGAGCCGAGAGATCTGCTCCGTACCCATCAGTACAGAATGTAGGCAAGATGGATCCCAAACATCTAAAGTTATGGTAAGTACATAACTAAAAGTTTCTATTTTCATAACCTATTGTTAACAAAGATCGCTTTCGTCCTTCTAGACTTCTTCAGGTCTGTGTACAATAACCCTAAAAACCTATATAATTGTATAATTAGTTAGTATTGTTATTACCATCATTTTGAATAAAGTGGAAAAAAGAACCAGAAAAAAATATAAAAATAAAAAAAATATATATATATGTATGATGATGGAAACAAAATATACACTTAAATTTCAAATGATTTAAAATGGTATTTAAAACCAATTTGTAGAAAAAAATAAAATAAAATACAATTAGTCATGTAAACACTGTGGCAATTTTCTAAGTTCCAGTGCACTTTTAATTGATCAGTAGTAGTTTAGTCCAGGCTTTCTAAAAGAGTTCAGCTTTAATTGCCACATGAGTTCATGTTTGTCCAGAATATTCAAGATGTCTCCTTCAAGATCACCCATGTCTATGCGATCCAGGATCTGGAACTTAAAACCTGTGTGTCTTTTATGAAAAGAAAGGTGTTTGGCTAGTGCATTATTTTTATATCCAGAGCGGATTTCTGACAGATGACATGAAATCCTTCACTTGAGTTTATTTACAGTCTTGCCCACATAGAATGTATCACATTCATTGCACTGTGCCCTGTAAATTACTTTTTTAGTGTTACAGTCACTCCCTGCACTGGTTTTAATGATTTTCTTTAAATAAGGGCAATAAAAACTATCACCTTGCTGTATAAATATACAAAATGTACAATTAGTTTCACATCTTAGTGCTTTTCTCACATGGTCTAGGTTTAAATTCAACAAAACTTCTAATATTCCTGGCCTTCCTATAAACAAATGATGGGGCTTCACCTAAGATGTTAATCAGAAAAGGGTTTCCTGTGACAATGTCCCAGTTTTCTTCAATAATATTTTTGATACTGTGATAATCCAAAGTGTATGTCAGGATGCAGCTATTTTTGCATTTGTTATTCTCTGTGGGATTACTTAGCATTTTTCTACTGGGGAGGTTGAGTGAAGGTGCTTCAGTCCTTTTCAGTTCTATAATGGGTTCCAGGATGTTTTTTAACATCTGACTTTCATAGCCTCTTACTAGAAAATCATTCTCTAAGTTGTTCAGGTTTCTCAAAAATGGTTCCATCTCTGTGGTAATTCGAGCTAATCTATAGCCTTGACACCTTGCAGTTTGGAGATTTTATCACTTACATCAATCAAACAACCCCCTTCCTGAAGTTTACCTCTTCCCATAGCTGTACTTCAACCACTTTCTTAGATATGCAGATTTCCAAGGACGCCAACAATAACAGAATCACCACTGATCTATTCAGAAAACCAACAAGGGTTAACTTATTACGCCACAGTAAAAGTCTACATCCTACAAAAACCAAGTATAATGTAGTGAAATCCCAAGGCTATAGATTAGCTCGAATTACCACAGAGATGGGACCATTTTGAGAAACCTGAACAATTTAGAGAATAATTTTCTAGTGAGAGGCTATGAAAGTCAGATGTTAAAAAGCATCCTGGAACCCATTATAGAACTGAAAAGGACTGAAGCATCTTCACTCAACCTCCCCAGTAGAAAAATGTTAAGTAATTCCACAGAGAATAACAAATGCAAAAATAGCTGCATCCTGACATACACTCTGGATTATCACAGTATCAAAAATATTATTGAAGAAAATTGGGACATTGTCACAGGAAACCCTTTTCTGATTAACATCTTAGGTGAAACCCCATCATTTGTTTATAGGAAGGCCAGGAATATTAGAAGTTTTGTTGAATTTAAACCTAGACCATGTGAGAAAAGCACTAAAAGATGTGAAACTAATTGTACATTTTGTATATTTATACAGCAAGGTGATAGTTTGTATTGCTCTTATTTAAAGAAGATCATTAAAACCAGTGCAGGGGGCGACTGCAACACTAAAAAGTAATTTACAGGGCACAGTGCAATGAATGTGATACATTCTATGTGGGCAAGACTGTAAATAAACTCAAGTGAAGGATTTCATGTCATCTGTCAGAAATCCGCTCTGAATGTAAAAATAATGCACTAGCCAAACACTTTTCTCTTCATAAAAGACACACAGGTTTTAAGTTCCAGATCCTGGATCGCATAGACATGGGTGATCTTGAAGGAGACATCCCGAATATTCTGGAGAAACATGAACTCATGTGGCAATTAAAGCTGAACTCTTTTAGAAAGCCTGGACTAAACTACTACTGTTCAATTAAAAATGCACTGGAACTTAGAAAATTGCCACATTGTTTACATGACTAGTTGTATTTCATTTTATTTTTTCTACAAATTGGTTTTAAATACCATTTTAAATCATTTGAAATTTAAGTGTATATTTTGTTTCCATCATCATACATATATATATTTTTATTTATTTTTATATTTTTTTTCCGGTTCTCTTTTTTCCACTTTATTCAAAATTATGGTAATAACAATACTAACTAATTATACAATTATATAGGTTTTTAGGGTTCTGGCACACAGATCTGAAGAAGTCTAGAAGGATGAAAGTGATCTTTGTTAACAATAGGTTATGAAAATAGAAACTGATTTTTACATGAAAAATGTATATGTATATATTTATATATAATTTTTGATCCAAAATGAACTAAGGTTGATATATTTCCAGCCATGTAGTATATTGCTTTGTATAAAATCACAGATTTAATAATCTACTTAATAATATGGTTAAATAAGATGTACCATTAAAGTACATTTGGGCTATATATTATTATGACAGCTACTAGGTAGGGCAGGACCAGCTCGAATGTCACACTGATGGGGGAAGGGATGTGAATTTAACATGTGTACCAATAACACTTTGTTTTACAGCACAATAAACCACTCCCATGCCTGATAAAAAGTATATATATATTTGGAAAGATTGTGAGGAAATTATTACTCTATTTTTGTTTTACTTGGATCGCTTGTCTGTGTACTTAATAAAGGATATTCGACTGGAAACAGACTGCCTGCCTTGCTTGGATTACTTTCGAATACTTAGTAATGCTGTAGAATTATATATTTTCTATTATTACTTTTTGACTTGACGAGTTTACGTTCGCTACTTCTACTACTCTTGTCTGATCTGATTAATATACAGTGATTAACTAGAAATATATGGACTGAAAATCTTCCACACAGAGAAGTTTCTTACACTGTTTTACACGTTCCCTGCCACTGACATGCCCACTGAACAGCCTGCTGCTAATGCCTGCCATAGTGCCTGCTGACACTTGATCCCTTGGGGGGGGGGGCATGAATGTTATTTTCTCCCTGTGCATTTTCTTATATAAGCTGTGAGCATGGCACTATGTGCATTTATTTTGCCCACAGGGACTTTGCAAAAGCTGTGTGTCTTTGCAACTGCATGTTACATCAAAAGAGGGTAGATTTCTGAAGATATTTATGAAAATATTTGATACAGAGGTTGTGAATTCAGTAGTAGGAACTCAGATATAATTTACATATTATTCCACAAGGTATAATAACTGGGCTAGACTAGGGAGAGATTTTATTTCACAGAAACATTTGCATTTAATTGAAAGCTTTGGCAAACATCCAATAACTATTTCAGATCATGCACAGATAAAATCCAAGATAAAAAATATAGAGGAATAAAGTAAAACTAAGACACTGGCACTTTCCCACCTACCTGTTAGAAAGAGTGGATTTTAAGGAACAGGTAGTGGAAATTATTTGAGAGTTATTAGGACTGATGGAAATATTTTCAGAAGTTATAGCTTGTGAGTAGGATAAAGTCAAAATGGAGTTTAAAAACAGAGTCAAAATAAAGGAGAAAGAAATATGGTTAAGAAGTGAAAGGAATTAACTAGAGGGGCTGGCAAAAGTTAAAGTACTGCAGAATGAGGTGAGTTTCAACAAAACAAGAGGAGGCACAAATGCATTGTGTTAAAGAGAAAATAAAGGAATACCTGGATAATATGTACTAGTTTAGAAAGATTGCTGTTAAGCAACTGTTTTTTCATAATAACTCCAAAGAGCAAAACTTTTTGCACAACAACTTCGGCAACAAAAAGTAGAAGATGTTGTTGGCAAGCTTAGGGAGCCTTTAGCTAGAAAAATAACCTGGGATCATGTAGAGGTATTAGAGGTATTTTGGAAATTTTATGAAAATTTGTATAAAGCAGAGAAATGTGGGAATCAAGAAAAAGCCCAAATGAAAATATTTATGAAAGACTTAAAGATGCCAAGGTTAGGGGTAGATGAGGCTCAACAATTAACCATTAAGTTAGGAGGAGAAAAATGGTGATGTATAATTAATCTGCAGAAAGTCTCCAGGAGTAGATAGTATTCCTGTGGAGGTTTTGGAGCTAGGAGGGAAGAAAGTGATAAAGATTTTTGAAGGCTTTGTTTAACAGCATTTTTAAAAGTAGGGGAATCACCAACATCCTTAAAGAATGCTGTGGTGGCTGTAATACCTAAAGAAGGTAAAGATATGGTAAAGACCCATCAGATTGAGGTTTATACAAGCCCATTTAAATTTTAGACCATGATTATAATGTGCTTATGTTTATAACAGCTAAAAGAATGGCAAAGGTGTTGCCAAAGTTGATAGATATGGATCATTGTGGTTTTGTAGAGAGGAGTCAAACATTTGACAACATTAATAGAAAAATGGTCCAGAGGGAAGCAGATTGTAAGTAAGTACCACTATTGAACCTTGATGCAGAGAAAATATTCAGCAAGTAAGCTGGAATGTTATGAGTAGGACAGTGGAAGAATTTGCATTCTCTGATACAATAATAAGGTTACTTAGGAGGATATATGAGGGATCAGAGGCAAAATTTTAAGTGGGAGGATTCCTCTCTGTTAAGCTGTGTTTGAAGAGAGGAAACAGACAAGGGTGTCCTCTTTCTCCTTTGTTTTTTGCTTTATATTTAGAGCCACTAGCAAAGAAAATAGGGGACTCATAAATTCAAGGATATAATTGGCATGAGAATAAAGAAAAATGTACTTTATTTGCAGACAACATTATTTTGTTTCTGATAAAACCAGAAAGGGACATCTTAGTGTTGTGAAATATTTTGAGACAGTTTCACGTCTTTTGGGACATAACGTTAATGAAGATAAAACAAAGGCTATAACTGGAAACTATGTAGCCACGCATGAATTAGTCTAGCAATACCCATATTTATGAGGTCAAGATAAAATGAAATATTTAGGGGTATAGATTAAAAGGGATTCTGTTATGGCAGCATAAGGAAAGAGACTAAGCAAAAGATAATGGAAAAACTGAGAAACCGGAAGATCGTGTTTATGGATATGGATAGCAAAATACAAGCTGTGAAAGTGTTTTTAGTTCATTAGGTTTTATATACAGGTGAGGCATATTTTTAACAACCAGTGGAGACTTTGTGGACAATAATTAATAAAGAGTTGAAGGAATTTATCTGGGAGGGGAAGAGGGCAAGAGTCAAGTGGGATAAGTGGATCGTTCCAATACAATAAAGAGATTTAGGATTGCCTGATTTGAAGAGATATTTTAGAGCTGCACAGTTAATGATTTTATATATATATATATATATATATATATATATATATATATATATATATATATGTATATATGTACATATACATATATATATATATATATATATATATATATATATATATATATATATATATATTTCAAATAAATGAAAACCCACATACCCGAAGACTAAAAGACCGAGACAACAACTACGAATCTTCATTTAAACGACTCCTCACATAATCAACAATTTACCCAGGGAAAGGAGTCTGTTTTCCAACATATGGAAGTTTTCCCTTTTCCCCACTATAGTGCGATCTCAGAGTTGGTATAATTAGTTGGGGTGGTGGGGGCAAAGCCCCCCAGTTGTGCGTGTTCAGAATACTTTGGTGTTTTTTTGTGTGTATTGGCTGACTGCCTCCTTTCCCTGGGTAAACTGTTGGTTATATGAGGAGTCGTTTAAGTGAAGATTTGGTGTTGTTGTCTCCGTCTTTTCCTCTTCGGGTATGTGGGTTTTTGTTTATTTGAAGTAAACCCATATTATATTTAAACACAAGAAGAAAGCTATAATTCAAATTATAAAGGTTTTATGATAAAACTGGGGACAAATTCAAGAAATAAGGATGGAGTGAGATTTTGGATGCAGATCCTTAAGGAGAATAACAACAGCTGCATAGAATAATCTGATGTTGTCCTTTTCTTTCTTCCTCAACCCATGGCTTCAGTTCTTATCTTTTGTATCTGACTCAGCCACATAACTACAGACTTCAGATCCAGCTCTTGAGTTCCTTTCTGTACCTGTAATGCACTATTCTATCCTGATTACCTCAGACCTTGTTTGCCGTCATTGCGAACAGATTCAGGTGCCTCTCTCAAGCTTTAATAGTGGTTTTGTAAGTTAATTTATTTATCTCTTAAACTAATCTAAACCTTTGCTACCTCCTTCTTAGTATTTCACAGGTTGTTAGGAATTTTAGCCAATTTTTCTGATACCATCTTCTTCTTTTTTCTCCTTTCTACTATTCTGCTGAATAGTAAATCTTTTGTTCCATCACTGGTATTTCTTCCCTCCAACTACCTTTTTACCTGCCTGGGTAACTCTGTGATCTAACATTGCTGGTAGTTAAAGTTGTCTTTTTCCCTTTCTGCTTACTGAAAAAAAATATATTTTTGGTTTTCTTTTCTATATTTTCTGTTTTCTTATTATCATGTCAGGTAAACTGAATGGATTCAAGAAATGCACTTCTTGGGGGCATAAAATCCCCAATTCAAATGCCCACAAGGAGTGAGTGTGTTGCCTTATAGCTGGGCACTTGGGCACTTCTTGTTCGATATGCTCTACCTTTAATCCAAGGACCTTGGCAGATAGGCAAAACAAATTGATCATGAAGGGTGTACTTCCAGCCTCATCTTCTTCTGCTAGATCCTGCTAGATCAAACAAGTCAGCTCCATTGGAGCATAAGAAACACTCCCTACCAAAGTCCCGAAGGTCTTTGTTGGAGCTACCAGATAAGCCGAGAAGAACTTTGGATCCAACATTACCAGATCTGAAGATCCAGTCTTTAAATCCGAAACTTTTGGATCTGAAGGCTTCGGCTGCTGTCATTATCTCAATATCTCCTTCCAGTACACCCTCGGATCCTAGTTTTTTTGATCCGAAGCCAGCTATTTCTCACAGGAGTCTTACTCTAGAATTTGCTATAAAACCCATATTTGCCCACCCTGCCTTCTCCATTGCTTCAGACTCCAAAGAAACACTCCAGCCCACCAAACACAACTTCCTGTAGGTCCTCTAGAAGTTTGTCAGAAGCAGATGTGGATAGGATGGTGTAAAAATTTCTCAGAGCTCAGATGCAGATAGAGATCTTATCAGCTCTGTTCCCTGTTGGATTTGTGAGTCTTCCTGTGACGTGTAAGACTATTTCATCTCCTTCTCCAATCCATCTAGTGGATTTGGAGTCACAGGATCCAAAATCCACAAGAGGTACTGTGTCAGAGCCAAGAAAATTCTCTCCCTCAACTCCCACTTGATTCCCGACCTGTTCTGGACTATTAACCTCACATCAGAAGAGGTCCTGGAGATGAAGTGTTGGTGTAGGATCTGAGGGTCTTGTTTTGGCTCAGATTTTGTCAGCTCTGTCTCTTTCCCTCAGTGCCTCAGCCCTGGACAATTCAGATCCAGTTTCATTTTCGAGGTACGAATCTGAGGGTGGCTGAGATCTACCTTCATTGGGAGATTTGTCTCAGAGAGTGCAGGTCAAATCTTCTCTGGGTCTGCCAGCTTTTGACACGGTGGAAAGGGCTTTTTCTCTCTTCAGAGAACCACTTTCTCATTTTTCAGATCTAACCCTTTTCTCTCATTGGTTCTGGGCCCTGAGTTGATCAGACCTACTCCAGAGGGACAGCCAGTTCCAACAAACATTTTATTGGTTCCGGTAGAGGAACTTCCCCTCTCTTCCGTTACCTCCCCTGAACATCCCACAGAGGAGGTACATAGGAAGATAACTTGTAAAAGGAGGCACATAGACTCCCTGATGGAGTCTCTCATGGAGGATACCAATTATGATGAAGGAGAAGGGTTTCCCAGATTGCCACCGGATGACATCTCCCATCTCTGTTGGACACATTTTAGAGATCCTTAGATAAAAACGTGGCTGGTCTTCCGAAAGTCTGTCTCCTGAAGAATCAGTATTTTTGCAGGCTTTTGGTTCTAGCCCATCTATGTTTTGGGTTACTCCCCCTCCAGCGGAGGAACTCATTGACCCAGTTTCCCACCAGACTTGATAGGAGCCACATAATGTTGAACCCATTCCAAAGAGACCTGGGAAATTTTTAGCCCCTTCAAAAGATAGATCTACTGGAGCAAAGGAGACCTGGTTGATGCTATGGTGGTGGTGGTGGCAGCCACAAAGAAAGAGCTAGCAGAACAGAGCTCCACTGTCCATCCACCAAATATGGAGTCTGGAACGCATTTGGCAAATTCAGAAAGCAAGTCTTTACCTTGGAAACCTTTGCCCTGAGGTCACTACATTACCTGGCACACTTTACTAGACTTCAGAAAGATTTGACCAAAGAACTATCAAATATTCTCTCAGAGTCTATGTCTGCAGAAGATTTCAAAAGAATGTCCTCGCATCTGGCCACTCTCTTATCCATATCAAATGCTTTGGTGAGACCGATCTCTCACACAGCCAAAGGAACCTCACAAGCATCTGGATCAGGCATTGCCATAATGAGACATACCTGGATGTGGTTGTGCAACTTTTCAGAGACTTTTAAGACATCCTTTATTAATGCCCCATTCAGTAGCACTTACTTATTTGGGTCATCATTAAAAGAGATGCTTACCTGCAGCGAACAAAATGAAAATACTCTGTCTGCTGTTGGAATAAAGTTTTCTCCTGTTCAGTGATCCTATAGAAGTGGTAACAAGATGTGGTTCCGAAAATCTTAGGGACTTTTACAAGACCTGTGTGGTGATATTCCTCTATTGGCAGAGGAGGAAATTTTAATGGAAGACATCACCCTTGAGGCAGAGGAGGCCCACAGATTCATGGTTTCAGGAATTATTTTCCAGACAGGCCCTATCAGTGCTTCTGAAGTGCTGCCGGACTGTCCAATTCTGGAGGCAGTCGGGGGACGATTGCCCTTGCACCCAGATGCCTGGGCAAATATAACAGAAGATTCATGGGTGCTAAGAATAGTATCCAGAGGTTATTACATGCCATTTTCCTACTCCCTTCCTCCAAAAGAAAGAAGCTTTCTGACATTCCACCCAGTCAAAGGAAAGCAGCAGCACAAAAAATTCAAAAGCTGCTTGAAAAAAAGTCATTCAGAATGTCCCACCAGACCAAATAGGATTCAGAACTTATTTACACTGCTTTTTAGTGCTCAAGAAAACAGGGGACCTAAGACACATTTTGGATTTAAGCAATTTGAATCGATATGTGAAGAAATCAAAATTCCGAATGGTCATGGTATAGTCGATACTAACCTTTCTTCACAAGGACAATTGGATGTGCTCGATAGATCTTCATTACAGAAACTAACATATCAAAATAGACGGACTCTCCTGAAGGCACTTAAGCTTTTGGCTGGGAGGCAGTCATTACCATTTCAGAGCCTTGCCCTTTGGACTCACCACAGCCCTCAGGGTGTTTACCAAATGTATGGTAGTGGTGGTTCTCTATTACCCTGTCGCAGACGCAGGTTGTCGAATGTATCCTTGTCGAACAGTAAAGCATGAAAAGGCAAAATAGCGAAGCGGCTTTTCAGCAAATTCTTTCCCTGGGAAAGAATTTGTCTGGCCGCTTTTGCTACTTTTCCTTTTCGGCACTGTAGTGCGATCTCGGAGTTGGTATATTTAAGTAGGGGGTGTGGGGGGCACAGCCCCCCACATTAAGTAATGTTTTAATTTTTTTTTTTTGTTTGTTTGTTTTGGAACAGCGATTGTTTTCCATTGGAAAATAATTGCTGTTCTGAGAGTTCAACTTTGTAAGCTTTCGCTTACATGGAGTTGATTATCTGTCGTTTGCTCTTCTTAGCGTGCGATATGATAATATAGACCCGGTAGTGGTGGCAGCTTACTTAAGACTGAAAGGATTCCAAGTGCTTCCATACCTAGAAGACTGGATTCTAACCGCCCCCTCCAAACATCTCCTTCTGCATGCCAGGGTCTATTTGCTGCAGATATGCAAGGCATTAGGTATAACAATAAACCATACCAAATCAAACTTAATGCCAATCCACAGCCTGGAGTTCATTGCTACACTTCTTAATATGGCAACACAGCTAGCATCATTACCTCCTCATCATATTTCCACTATCAGAAGTCAGGTTCATTTTCTTCTTTCCCTACCATCTCCTCCAGCAAGATCAGTGTTTCAAGCACTAGGTTCCTTGGCAGCAGCCATTGTATTACTTCCTTTGGCATGTTTCTTTATACATGTTCTCCAGTGGACTCTAGCTGTTCAGTGGTCCATTCTGCATCAACCCCTATCTTTTCCAGTCAAGCTTACTCCAGTTTGAAAACAACACATCCACTAGTGGATACAATTGGACGGCATTCATCTAGGCTGACCCTTTGTTTACCACCCCCAATGGGCACAGTGACCATGGATGCTTCTCAACTGGGGTGGGGTGGGACATTTTTGGGAAGAATGGTCCAAGGCATGTGTTCCCACCCAGTCTGCGTATTAATGTTCTAGAGATGAGAGCAGTCCTACTTGCATAGCAGGCATTTCATGATGCTGTCCCTCTAGGGACTATTGCAGTTTAGATCAACAGCATGTCTGTAGTCTCGTAGATCAACAAACAAGGAGGACCTCGAGCTTATCCCTTCTGCAGAAAGGCCAAGAGAGTGTGGGAATGGGTGATCTCATCAGACTGCTTTCTAACTGCAATGCACATTCTGGGGAAAACCAGCATACTAGTGGACAAACTAAGCAGGTCCATCTTGATGCCTCACAAGTTGTCTCAATCTGTGGCAGAATTGATCTTCTGTCTTTGGGGTCAACTTTGCTATGACCTCTTTGCGACCCCCCACAGCAACAAATGCAGCAGGTACTTTGCTCTTATTCCCCTTCAGGGGGAGTCACCAAGAGATGCTTTAGTCCACACTTGGTCCTTGGGTCACCTTTATGTTTATCCCCCTCTCCCCTTGGTTCCCAAATTTCTGCAGAAAGCAAGTCATTTGAAGAGCTTAGTAATCCTCATTGCCACTTTCTGGCCTTGACAAGTATGGTTCCCGTTAATATGGTCTCACCTTTGATGTGATAGTGTTCAATCTCGCCGTTTGTTCTTACACATGGGTTCGGAGCCGAACCTCGGCTCCGTGTCGGCCGCTTGCAAGCTCTGCATCGAGAAGAAGCTCGAGACAATCTAATACCCACAATCCCCCTCTGCCTTTACCTCAGATCTAGTTTGCCGCTGCTGCGTTCGCATCGCTGGGAGCTAGCTCGAGCATCTTCAGATAAGATATAACTTTATTTTTTTGTTATATTTTAGAAAAAGTTGTTCTGAAAGTACCTTTAGGTATACTTAGTGTATGTGTGTGTGTAGGTAGAATTCTCGGTACCGTTAAATTTAATTTATCTGGTTAGAGTTTTCGGGGCCTACTACCCCCTTCTAAATTTGACAAACGGACTGACATACCCATTGGATTTGACTTGTTTACATTGGATTTGTCTTTTATACTGGACTTGACTTTTCTCTCTACTGAAAAATGTCTGACAAAATTAAATCAGGCTTTAAGCGTTGTCAGTGTGGCCAAAAAATGTCAGTTACTGACAACCATAGTTCCTGTGTCTACTGCCTTGGCCCTCTCCACTTACAAGAGGACTGTTCAATTTGTCACTCTTTTAGTGGGAGGGTCATGACAGATAGGCAGGAAACTCATGGACAGAGGGTTGTTAAAACCTTCCTTTCAGGAGGCTCTGGATGCTTCAGACCAGGCATCCAAATCCTCGAAGGAATCGAAGACGTCAGAGCCCAAGTCATCGGCTCCGAGCTCTTCGAGTAAAGTTAGATCACCGGTTCCACAGACTTCGGGGCCGAGTGTTCAACTGGTGTCGGTTCCTGAGCCTCGAGTCTTGGAACCGGTGATGGAGCTCCCTCCCTCGACTTTATTGAGGTCGGCTCCGTCTTCGGTTCCTTCGACCCGTTCTTCTAAGCTCTCCGATGTCGATGTGGATCGTGTGGTGCAGAAGTTATTGGAGCATTCGGCCCTATCCAAACTTATTTCAGTTTCCACCCAGTTGGTGTCGAAACTTGAAGGCCTCCCATTGTCTCCATCCATTCCTCCTCCGAGACCTATCGAGTCTTTGGAGCTGGAAGAGGTTGATCTTCTGATTGTGGAGCCCTCGGGTCCAGAACCGTCCTTCTCTCGGTCTGTTCCTCTCACCTCGACTCCGTCGGACCGTACCGGAGTCTCGGAGCCGACGATCTGTCCTTGGTTCCGGGGCCGAGTCGAACCGACGTTTGGTTCCGACCCTTCCCTCGGGCCTCGGCGGATCGATTCGGCTCAGTCCTCGGGTCGATGCCTTCGGTGCCTGTTTCGGGATTCTTCCCATTTCTTGAACCGGGAGATTCTTGACTCGGGCCCGGGGCTTCGATCTGATGAGGAAGGTGTTGTCTACCCAGACAACCACATCAGTAGAAGCAACCTCTCCTCCCCATAAAGGGCCGTTATCCTCCTCTGCACCCACGGCCACATCCAAGTGGCGAGCACCGGTGTCTCAGCCACCCCTGGAGGGTGCCCCTCTTTCGGAGGCTTCTTCGGATGCTCCCCCTAAGAAGTCCCTAGGAAAAGATTGTGTAAGAGGAGACACTTGGATTCTCCACAAGAATCCTTGACATCCGATACTGACTTAGATGAGTCAGAAGGGTCCCCTAAGTCACCTTCAGAAGATGTCTCTTTTTCTGACATATTGGAGATCCTGAAACAGAGAGGTGACTGGCAGTCCCTCCCCCCTTCTGAGGATGAGTCAGTCTTGCTGAAGGCATTCGGTGCTCGCCCTTCTTCCTCCTGGGTCACTCCGCCCTTCGACGAATTAATGGAACTTATTGCTCGAAGGGCGGGAGGCTCCTGACACAGTGGAACCAGTCCCAAGGAAACCCAATAAGTATATCACTGCACCCCAGGACAAGACTTACTTAACAAAAGGAGTACCAGTGGACGCTATGGTGGTGGCAGCGGCCACGAAAAAGGAGATGTCGGAATCTTCCTCATCTGTCCATCCCCCTAATAAAGATTCTAGGACTATGGACAGGTATGGGAAGCGCATTTTTAGTTCAGCGGCTTTTTCCATGCGATCCCTGAACTATTTGACCCACTTTACACGACTACAGAGGGATCTAGTCAAAGAGTTGGGAGATACCCTCCAGGCTACTACAGATGCTGCTGTCTCAGAGAAAGTGACAGCGCAACTTAATACCCTTACATCCATTGTGAACTCGTCCATGAGGCTGATCTCTTATGCAGCCGAAGGTTCGAGTAGGGCAGCAGCTTCAGCGATTGCTCTTCGCAGACAATCCTGGATGCGCTTATGTTCATTTGCGGAAGCCTTCAAGTCTTCCTTTACTAACGCCCCATTTGACGGTGCCACTCTCTTTGGCCCCAAAGTAAAGGAGACCCTTACCCAGTGTGAGCAGGAGGGAAAGACTCTGCTGTTGGAGTCTGTTTTTCCACCCCAACCAGACCGTACCCCAAAGGGCAACGTGGTGGAAAAATGTGGTTTCGAAAACCCCAAGGATCTTTCCCAGGCACACAGGGTGATGCCCCTTCTAGAGGCAGAGGAGGGGGCAGAGGTGGAAGACGCCGCCCTGGCGGCAGAGGGGGTCCGCAAAATCAAGGTGACAGGGATACACTCCCTGGTAAACCTTTCCAGCACTCCTGAGAGGAGGCCCGACTGTCCTGCTCTGGAGGCAGTCGGGGGTCGCTTAGCTTTATACCCTCAGGCCTGGCAAAACATAACTACAGACAAGTGGGTAAAAAGCGTGGTTACCAGAGGTTACAGTATACCCTTTCTATCCCATCCCATTCCAAAGAAAAGACTCCCAGATGTACCGCCCCATCTGCGAGAGCCAGCAGCTATAGAAATTTCAAAGCTGCTAGAAAAAGAGTCATCCAACCAGTCCCAGCGGACCAGCAAGGATTCGGGACTTACTCAAGGTTCTTTTTAGTTCCAAAGAAAACAGGGGACTGGAGGCCCATTCTGGACCTAAGCGACCTCAATACCTTCGTCAAGAAAGAAAAGTTCCGAATGGTCACGCTTCAATCGATCCTTCCATTCTTACAGAAGGATGACTGGATGTGCTCAATAGATCTGAAGGATGCATACTACCACATCAAAATGGCCAGGGCATCCAGAGATCATTTGCGCTTCCGACTGGGTGCCAGTCACTTTCAATTTCGAGCCCTGCCCTTTGGTCTGACCTCAGCCCCCAGGGTCTTCACCAAATGCATGGCAGTGGTAGCGTCTCACTTGAGACGCCAAGGATTCCAGGTGTTTCCGTATCTGGACGACTGGCTCCTATCTGCCACCACCCAGCGTCAACTAGTACAGGCCAGAGACTATACTCTTCAACTGTGTATTCACCTAGGAATTTCCGTAAACTTCGGAAAATCCTTACTACAGCCATCACAAAGTATCTTATTCATAGGAGCGGAATTAGATACACATCAGTTAATTCTAAGACTTCCTCCAGAAAGAATACTTTCACTTCAGACTCACATACGTCTTCTTCTCTTGTCCAGGAAATCCCCAGCAAAACTGGTACTGAAGGTTTTGGGACTCATGTCAGCTTCTCTTATTGCAATACCCTTGGGAAGACTGCACATGAGAGTCCTACAATGGTTACTGTTTGTGCAATGGTCGTTCCAACAACTACCTCTAACACACGAGATTCTCATAACGAACACATGCAAAACACACCTAAACTGGTGGCTCCAAACGTGCAACCTTTCCAAGGGGAGACCATTTGTGCTACCCACGCCTACAGTTACGGTGACCACGGACGCGTCCCTGATATGGTGGGGGGGCATCTTTCAGGGACAGACAGTCCAAGGTGAATGGACCAATTTAGAGTACAATCTGCACATCAATGTTCTAGAGTTGAGGGCAGTGTTTCTAGCGTTGCAACACTTTGCTCCCCTTCTTCCTCTGGGAACTATTGCAGTTCAGACGGACAACATGTCGGTAGTCTGGTACATAAACAAGCAAGGGGGAACCAAGTCCTATCAGCTATGCAGAGAGGCCATGAGAATCTGGCAATGGGCGGAGTCCACGGGTCGCTTTCTGATAGCAACGCACATCCCGGGGTCATCCAACGTCATAGCCGACAGGCTGAGCAGAGCAATTCTGTTACCGCACGAGTGGTCCCTAAAACAGTCAGTTGCGAAAAGATTTTTTCGCGTGGGGCCAGCCGTCCTGCGATCTGTTTGCGTCTCCAATGAACGCCAAATGCAGGAGCTACTTTGCCCTATTACCCCTCCAGGGAAGTCCCCAGGGACGCACTGATTCACGATTGGCCCGGGACTCTTGTACGCATTTCCTCCCTTCCCTCTGATATCAAAGTTTCTCCAGAAAGCCAGAAACCTACACAGGACAATAATCCTCATTGCCCCATTCTGGCCTCGTCAAATTTGGTTCCCCTTCCTGATGACACACTGCATTCGGGGACCCTGGATCCTGGACCCAGAGCCAGATCTATTGACTCACTCGCCAGGGGCTCCCCATCCCGCACTCTTGTCCCTCCATCTAGCAGCTTGGCTGCTCCAATTCCCAACTTAGCCAGGTCTGATCTTCTTCGCCTGCAGTTCAGAATATATTAGTGGCTTCTCATAAAGCTTCCACTACTAAAACATATTCTAGTAAATGGAAGCGATTTGTATTCTGGGCGAATACACAGCAATTGGATCCTTTTATAGCTCCTTTGAATAAAATATTAGAGTTTTTAACAGACTTGTTCCATCAGGGTGCTTCTCCTGCCACATTAAGAGTTCAGTTGGCTGCCATTTCTAATTTCCATGTGGAAGAATGTGGGGCTCCTGTTATGGCCCACAGACTTTGTAAAGCCTTTTAAAAGGGGCTTTTCATATTAGACCACCAATTAGATCTCCTACGTCACCTTGGAGTCTAAATTTATTGTTATCTAAATTAATGTTGCCCCCCTTTGAGCCAGCCTCCTCTTGCCCATTGAAATTTTTGTCTTGGAAGACTCTCTTTTTGGTAGCCATTACATCCGCTAGGCGAGTATCTGAACTTCAAGCTCTCTCCATTAAACACCCATATTTGATCTTTCACTCTGACAGAGTTTCTCTTCGAACTAATTCATCCTTCCTTCCTAAAGTTTGTTCTATTAATAATATTAATCAGTCCATTGAATTACCCACCTTCTTCAAGAATCACTCCAACAAAATGGAGTATATGTTGCACAAATTAGATGTTCACAGACAGCTAAGGTTTTACTTGGATAGAACAAAAGATCACAGGAAAAACTGATCAACTTTTTGTAGCCTTTGCTGATAATAGGAAAGGAGTAGCGGTTACCAAAAGAACTCTTTCTAAGTGGTTAACGGATTGTATCATCTATGTCTATGATTCTTCAAATCAAACTCTTTTGCACAAACCCAAAGGACATTCCACAAGGTCACTGTCTACATCCCTGGCTCATGCAGCCCGCCTACCACTAGACGCTATTTGTGCGGCTGCTACTTGGTCTAAGCCACATACATTCATTTCTCATTATAAGGTAGACAAGGTTTCTAGGGACAGGGCAACCTTTGGTTCCACTGTGCTCAAGAACGTCCTTCCGTGAGTTCCTCAGGAACAAGGAGTTAGGGACGCTACCCATGTGTAAGAACAAACGGCGAGATTGAACACTATCACATATAGAAGTTATGTCCTTACCATAACGTTCCATGTGGAGTGTTCATCTCGCCTTTGTTCTTACATTCCCACCCTCCCGCCCTTAGGAAGAACGTTCAGTTTTTGGTGCCTGGCCTGGGGCATTCTGCTTCTGCTTTGCAGTTGTTGTATATATAGTTGACATGTATATATATATATGTGTATGTGTCTATATATATATATATATATATAGACTCTTAGTTCTGTGCATATGTGATGTAAGCATGAGTGTGCTCTCTCTGACTACTGGTTTGCTTGCAAACTAGATCTGAGGTAAAGGCAGAGGGGGATTGTGGGTATTAGATTGTCTCGAGCTTCTTCTCGATGCAGAGCTTGCAAGCGGCCGACACGGAGCCGATGTTCGGCTCCGAACCCATGTGTAAGAACAAAGGCGAGATGAACACTCCACATGGAACGTTATGGTAAGGACATAACTTCTATTTATCTACCTTGGATACTACAGCCAACTCTGGATCTCCTCTTTCACTCATCAGGGATCCAATATCCCAATATACAGATCCTCAAACTAATTCCATGGTTTCTCCACTTCCAGTAATGATTAGACAGCCCAGACTCTCTTCCCATGTTCATACTGTGATTTTGGCTTCTCAAAAAGAATATACTAAAAAGTATACAAGAGCAAGTGGAAAAGATTCTCCCTTTCGGCTTTGAATAATGAGCTTGTCCCTTTCTCTGCTCCATTTTCTGCAATTCTTCAATTTTTAGCAACTCTTTTTAAAGAAGGAGCAAGTTTCTATATGATTAAACTTCACCTGGCAGCAATTTCTAAATTTCACACAGGAGAGAGAAATTATTTGTTGGCTTCGTCCAAATTATACAAGGCTTTTCTGAAAGGTATTTTTCTTCAAATACCACCTATAAGGAATCTCTCACCTCCTTGGAATCTAACAGATCTGAAGTAGTTAACTTCATTTGATCAGCAACCTGTGGGTATCGGCTCCGACCTCGGATCCGAGCCGGCCGCTTTCCAAGCTAAAGATCTGAGCTCTCAGCTCCACCCTTACCCATAATACCCTGCTACCTCCCTCCAGTCCTCAGATCTCGTTTGCTGTGGCTTCTGAAGCATTAGGACAAGCTCTTAGCGTTTTAGGTGAGAGGAATTTAGGTGTATTTTCTCAGATAAATAGTTTTTTTCGGTGTGTGTGTGTGTGTATAGTAAGCCCTTAGTGTAGTTAAACAGTGTTTTTATTATTTTTTTGTGGTAAATTAGTATTTTTTCCCTTCCCCTTACTGTGTGTCAGAGCATGTGCTTGTGTGTGATGGCCGAGGACCCTAAGACCATTTCTTCAAAATGTGCTGAGTGTGGTCATAAGCTGTCCCCAGCGGATGGCCACACTCAGTGCGTTGTTTGCCTGGGGGTAGCCCACTTAATATCGGGCTGTCAGATTTGTGCAGCCTTTAACCTCCGGGCTCTGAGGGACAGGAGAAACAAACTAATCTTGGCGGGACTCTTCCCCCAGATTTTTCTTCCTCCTCTCCCTCAGTGGCACCAGTCGCGGCTGCGACTGTCCAGCCTTCAGCTCCCCCACCCCTGGCTGGGACTCAACCTCCCACTGCTTCCCAGGGAGAGAGGGGGACTCTTCCAGTAAAGAGATGAGACATAGAGAGAAGGACAGGGATAGACACAAGAGTCATAAGCGGTGTTCCGAATCAGTTCCTTCGGCGCCGCCAGCTAAATTGACTTGTTTCCCTTTGAGGGTTTCCAGGTCTTCCCCCTCTCTGCTCCATTCTCCACGCTTCTGTCCGGAGCCGGAGGAGGAGTCCCGGTCACCTTCGAGGTCATCTAGGTGGACTTCCCGGCCCGCCTCGACGACTTCTTCCAGGTCTACCAGGAGACTGTACAACGCAGATATCGACCAGATGATGCGTCGATTCCTGCAGGCCCAGATGCAGATGGAAGTGCTCCTGCCCCCCCCCCCCCCTCCAGGAGGGAGCTCAGCCCCTTTCTTTGCACCCATTGCTCCTTTTCCGATCCACTATCGGGTTTCAGAGCCATCGGATCCGAGTCATCTCGGAGCCAGGGAGTCGGCACCGATAGTAGTTGCTACTTCGACGCCGGCCTTACCCTCGAGTTTATCGGGTCATCTTTCAGATCCGAACTCTCGGTGCCGAGAGCTGAGCTTCGGATCCGCAGGGGTGAGTGTGTCTTCAGCTCCATTGCTGTCAGAGCACACTTCCCTTTCGGGTCTGATCGCATCGGCTCCGACACTAGTCCTCACGTCGGAGCCGAGGGGACTACTCTCAGAGTCAGGGGAGAGTGGTTCACCTTTGGCCTTCGACGTGGTGGAGAGGGTGCTGTCGAGGAGTTCGAAGTCCCTGGTCCGTACTACGGATCCTCCCTTCACTCCCTCGCATATAGGCCTGTCTTCCATCGTCCGGCCCCAGGGACAGCCTGCGTCTGTGCCCCAGTTGGTTCCCATAGAGGAACAGGACCCCGTTGGTGAGCTACAGCCCCGTCGAGGAGGTCCGTCACAAACGAAAGTGTAAGAGGCGGCACTTGGACTCCCCCGAGTCCCTCACAGAGGGCACGGACTTAGAGGAAGGGGAAGGTTCCCCCAGGTTACCCCCAGAGGACGTCTCATTTGGAGACATTATGGAGATGCTGTGCATAAGAGGGGGGTGGTCAGCCCAGAAACCTTCCTCGGATGAGTCTGTGTTTCTGGAGGCATTTGATGCAGGCCCATCTACCTCTTGGGTGTCCCCTCCTGCCGACCCCCTGGTAGACTTGATTACTACCAGGGCTTGGAAGGAGCCGGACACTGTGGAGCCAATACCTAGGAGACCGGATAAAATTCTTAGTCCCCCTTCTGACAAGCCAGCTTGGAATAAAGGTTCCCGGTGGTGGTGGCGGCGGCCACCAAGAAAGAACTGGCACAAGAGAGTTCCTCGGTCCATCCTCCTGATAAGGAATCTCGGACAATGGACCGCATTGGAAAGCGGATGTTTGCTTCAGCCACCTTTTCTATAAGGGCGCTGAATTTTCTGGCACACGTAATTAGGCTTCAGCGGGATCTGATAAAGGAATACGCTGGGTCTCCCCCGGAGTCCATGGCAGCTGAGGATAAACGGACCTTCAGCTCGCATGGCCACTCTGAAGTCAATATCAAACACTTCAATGCGGCTTCTCTCCCATGCCACGGAGGGGGCTGCTAGGGCCAGCGGAGCAGGGGTCGCCTTGCGGCGCCACTCCTGGCTCCATCTTTGCAACACCCTTCAAGGCGTCCTTTGCGAATGCTCCCTTTGACGATTCTACGCTATTCGGCAAAACCGTCTGCAACACGCTACTCCAGAGCGAAAAAGATAGGAAGATGCTGTCTGCTGTCGGAATCCGCTTCTCCGCTCCTCAAAGGTCCTTCTCAAGGAACCAGAGAGGACAAAAGAAGATGTGGTTCCGGAAGTCTCAGCAGTCCCGTCCCGCTCCGGATCCTTCGTCCTTCAGAGGCAGAGGTGGACGCCGGCCCAGAGGCAGGGGGGGGGGCGAAGAATTTTGGGTCAAGAGAGCCCTTCTCCGACCGGCCTGCGCAGCAGCCCTGAGGGGTTGCCCGACTGTCCCTCTGTGGAGGCAGTCGGGGGGGGGGGGTTTCGGAGCATCTAGCAAGTTTGGAGTCCATTACTACAGATCGCTGGGTGCTCTGAATAATATCCAGAGGTTACTCTATCCTCTTTCTGAATCTTCCCCTCTAACGAAGCACCTCCCTGATGTTCCACCCAATCAGAGGGAGGCTGCAGCTTCAGAAATACAGAAGTTACTAGAAAAAAGCGCCATCCAGCAAGTCCCCCCAGAGCAGTCCTGGTTGGGCAATTACTCCAGGTTCTTTTTGGTGCCAAAAAAGACGGGAGACTTAAGGCCATTTCTCGACCTGTCTACTCTGAACCTGTTCATTGCCAAAGAGAAGTTCCGGATGGTCACTCTACAATCTATTCTCCCCTCCTGCAGGAGAACGACTGGATGTGCTCCATAGACCTCAAGGATGCGTACTACCATATTCTCATGGACAGACGATCCAGAAGGTTTCTCCGCTTTCGGCTAGGGGCCAGTCATTATCAGTTCAGGGTTCTTCCGTTCGACCTCACCACAGCCCCCAGGGTGTTCACCAAGGTCATGGCTGTTGTGGCAGCCCACCTGAGACTTCAGGGAATTCAGGTCTTCCCATACCTAGACGACTGGCTCCTCAATGCCCCCACCAGGCATCTACTCTGTTCTGCCAGGAATTATTCTTTACTCTTGGCCTATCATCTAGGCATTACCATAAATTTCAGGAAGTCGCCTCTTCTTCCTGTTCAAGTTCTGGATTTCATAGGGGCCAGGATAAACACGCTTCAGTCCAGGGCCTTTCTGACAACGGAAAGGTTACGCACCTTGTCACTCCACATAATAGTGCTTATACAGTCCCCAGCCCCACCCACGGATTTAGTCCTGAGAGACCTAGGATCCATGGCGGCAGCCATCAGCCTTTCACCTATTGCTCGATTACACATGAGGGTCCTTCAATGGACCCTTCAGGTCCAAATGGTCCCTCCTCCTTCACCCACTGGATTCACCGATTCCCTTAAGCGGGGTTTGCAGAAACTCCCTTTTTTGGTGGCTCCATTCCCGAGAGCTCCGAGAAGGGAGACCATTCGTAATGCCTCAACCCCAAACCACGCTGACCACAGACGCTTCTCGCCTCGGGTGGGGGGGG
Source organism: Protopterus annectens (assembly GCF_019279795.1). Taxonomy (NCBI): domain Eukaryota; kingdom Metazoa; phylum Chordata; order Ceratodontiformes; family Protopteridae; genus Protopterus; species Protopterus annectens. The sequence goes on from NC_056726.1 coordinate 1,983,559,610, forward strand.
CATTGCATGGGCAGAACCGTCCAAGGCACGTGGACCCCGGTAGAGACCGTTCTGCATATCAGTGTTCTGGAGATGAGGGCGGTGCTTTTAGCGTTGCAAGACCTTCTTCCTCCGGGGACCATTGCAATTCAGACAGACAACATGGTGGTAGTCTGGTACATCAACAAACAGGGAGGAACCAGGTCTTACCGTCTTTGTCGAGTGGCTATGAGAGTTTGGGAATGGGCGATTGCCACCAGCCACTTTCTGATAGCAACGCACATTCCGGGTCGGTCCAACATACTAGCGGACAAGCTGAGTCATTCTATCCTCACACCATACAAGTGGTCTCTAAACCCCTTAGTAGCGAAACAGATCTTCCCCAGATGGGGTCATCCTTGCTGCGATCTCTTCACGTCTCCTTCAAATGCAAAATGCAGCAGGTTTTTTGCTCTAATTCCCCCACCGGGGGAGAGTCCCAGAGACGCTCTGGTTCATGCTTGGCCACCCGGTCTTCTTTATGCTTATCCTCCTCTTCCGCTAATGACGAAATTTCTGCAGAAAGCTCATCGGTTGGGGAGCAAAATAATCCTCATAGCCCCATTCTGGCCTCGCCAGATCTGGTTCCCGTACTTGCGGTCTCACATCATAGCCCCTCCTTGGGTCTTAGATACCATTCCGGATCTGATCTCTCATCCTTCGGGATTGCAAACTCTGAACCTGGACGACCTCAAGCTCACAGCTTGGTTGATCCAGTTCCACTAATGGCTAGGACTCCCGATATCTCATCTTCCGTAAAATCTATTCTGGTAGCGGCGCTTAAACCTTCTACCAGGAAGATCTACAAGAGTAAATGGAAGTGTTTTTCCATCTGGGCCAAACATAGGCAGTTGGACCCTTTTACAGCTCCCATTCCAACAGTTCTTGAATTTCTGTCCCAAATTTTTCACCAAGGGGCCAGTGCTTCTACTGTTAAGGTTCAGATGGCTGCGATTTCTCATTTCCACATCGGGGACAACCTTGGTACCTTAGCTTCCGCCAAGATATGCAAGACGTTTTTGAAAGGCACTTTCCTGTTAAGACCTCTTGTCAAGAATGTGGTTCCCCCATGGGACTTAACCTTACTTCTTCAAGCGCTAACTGGTCCACCCTTTGAACCTGCAGATTCCGTCAATTTAAAATTCTTATCTTGGAAAACTGCCTTCCTGGTTGAAATTACTTCAGCTAGAAGAGTGTCTGAACTTCAAGCCCTTTGTACAAAACCCCCGTACCTGGTCTTCCATAAGGACAGAGTTTCTCTCAGGACTAATTCTTCGTTCTTGCCTAAGGTAGCCTCAGAGACCAATATCAATCGAACCATCAATATGTCTGTTTTCTTCCCCAATTTTCAGAACAAAAGGGAATACAGACTGCACTTGTTGAATGTGCATAGACAATTGCGATTTTACTTGCACAGGACAGCTGCTTCTCGCAAATCGGAGCAACTTTTCGTGTCTTTCGCTAAGCCGTCCTTAGGCAAGCCTATTACGAAAATTACCTTAGCTAGATGGATATCCCACTGCATCTCACACGCATATACAGCTTCTGGTCGGCGAGAACCCTTGAGGGTTCATGCTCACTCTACCCGTTCTATGGCTACCTCTGCGGCTTTTTGGTCAAGGGTTCCCTTAGATGACATCTGCTCAGCGGCTACTTGGGCCTCGTCTCATACCTTCATTTCTCATTACAAGCTGGATCTGATATCCAGAGGTAGAGCAGCCTTTGGCTCCGCAGTGCTCCGGAATATCCTTCCTTGAGGACCTCCCAGGTTTTTGGTAGCTGGGGACTCTGTCCCACAGGTTGCTGATCAAATGAAGTTAACTACTTCAGATAAAGAAGTTATGTACTCACCATAACGTTCCATCTGAGTAGGTAACTTCATTTGTCAGCAACCGACCCCCCCCTCCTTCCCCCTAACCTGTTTTGTGGTCATTTTCATGACGGAATGTTTTTCCTTCTGTCACGCATCAGGTTAGAGTGTCTCTTTCGAGTATGTTTGACTGTTGTTGGTAGATAATATGGCAAACTCAATCTGAGGACTGGAGGGAGGTAGCAGGGTATTATGGGTAAGGGGGAGGAGCTGAGAGCTCGGATCTTTAGCTTGGAAAGCTGCCGGCTCGGATCCGAGACCCACAGGTTGCTGACAAGTGAAGTTACCTACTCAGATAGAACGTTATGGTGAGTACATAACTTCTTTTATTGCTACAAGGTCTAATTAAAAAAAATTTTTAACTTTCAGCTAAAAATGATTTAAAATTCCTTTCATGGAAAACATTTTGTTAGTAGCTATCACTTCTGCAAAGAGAATATCTGAATTCCATCCAGGCTCTCTCTTCTAAAACCCCTTAATCATTTTTCATAAAGATAAGATCACTTTACAGACAAATTCTTCTTTTTTACCAAAAGTGTTTTCTAAAAATAACATTAATCAGTCCATTCATTTACCAGTATTCTTTCCAATTTTTTCAAATAAGGGAGAGTGCATGCTTCATTTCCTTGATGTACATAGACAATTACATTTTTATTTTCACAGGACTGGAGAAATTAGAAAATCAGATCAACTCTTTGTCTCTTTTTCCCTAAAAAGGCTGGGTTTTTAAGTCTGTAAAATCACTCAAGTCAAATGGATTATAGACTGTATTTCTTGGATTAAGTCGCAACAAGGCCTGACCTTACCTTAACCTTCCAAGGCTCATTCAACCAAATCCGTGGCTGCTTCATCTGCTTTTTGGTCAAGAACATTTATTGATGATATTTGCACTGCAGCCACACGGTACAATGCTCATACCTTTATTACTCATTACAAATTGAATATTATCTGTAGAAACAGAGCTGATTTTGGTTCAGCGGTACTCCGTAATATCCTTCAATGAGGACCACCCAAGATCAACATGGCTAGGGACTCTGTCCCATGGATTGAGGAGGAATGAAAAGGACATCAGATTTAAAAGTTATGTACCCACCATAACTAGGCATCTATGTTGTCCATTTTCATTCTTCCTCAACTTCCCACCCATTCATTCCCCCATCCATTTTTTTAGGGGAGACCTGTTGGGCTGTATTTGGAACCTACATTTCTGGGTTTGAGCTCTTCATTTCTCTATCAACTATATCTGTCTCAGTTTAGTTGTAGGGTTATATGGCAACAAACGCAACCTGAGGTAATCAGGATGGAATGCTGCATTACTGGTAGACAGAGGAGTTGGAGAGCTGAAGCCAAAGTCTGTAGTATGCGGCTGAGTCAGATCTGAGGATCAGATCCGAACACATGGGTTGAGAAAGAATAAAAATGGACAACACAGATGCCTAATAATAGTGAGTACATAACTTTTAATTATATTCATAAAATAGCAGACAGTATTCTAAGAACTAAGCCAACATGAAAATAAAGAAAGGAGATTCTGCCGATAGGGATGACTGCATTTAAGGGTATAGAGAGTAGATAAGAGAGGACTGGGAATTTACTGGATAGAACTGGCAAAGGAACTAAGGTATTGGAAGCAAATGACTAATGAGGGAAAGGTAATAGAATGGGAAGAGGCCAAGGAGACATTTAGACTTCAGGCTAGAGACTGCCTTCCCTATCAGGGATTGATGTCAGAGTATAGGCAAAGAGAAAGGGATAAGGGAATACTAAGTGAAGGTCCTGCTCTGGTAAAGTTTTTAGTTGAATATAGAACAGAAACTGCTAATTAGTAGAACATGTAAAATATGGCACAATAGCTATAGGAATCAGTCTGAGGAGGTTAGAAAATATTGGGAATGAGATGTATAAGCAATTCACAAGGAAACAGTGGGAGGACATATGTCTGAATCCCAAGTATGCAACAAAGTCTAGAAGAGTTAGAATATTTGCTTAGAAGCATACTTCTCAACTGTACAGATTTTCACAGAATGTACTGATTTTTGTCTCAAATATTTGGTCTGTTCCTAATAAAATATGTGACTTTCTGGCAAATTATGGAGGATTGAAGTCACTAAATAATCACCATATAATGACATATATTTGAATTTCAGACATCATATTCTTCAGCAAATGCATGCTATCACAAATTCTGTTATCCTAGCAGCTTTCTAAGTTTATAAGAGCAATATTTAAAATCTGTACATATTTTTGGTCATTTGCACCCCCCCATCATTTTAGGCTTTGTCCAGATTTCTTGAGTTATTAGGTTGAGAAGTATGCTTGGAAGTGTTTGCATAAATATTTTTATACTCCAAGCAGACATCAAAGAATATTTCCTCAGGCAGATGACAAATGTTGGAGATTTGATGGGTAGGAAAGTGAAATGGGAACACATGATCTGATATTGTTAATCCTCGTTCATTCCTTAGGCATGGGTATTGGTTCCGACCTCGGAACCGAGCCAGCCATTTTCCAAGCTCGCGTCAGCTACAAACTCTCGAACTAAACTCTTACCCATAATCCCCCTCTCCCTGTTACCCCAGATTTTGTTTGCCGCGTTGCCATTCGGTCGTGTCAAGCTGCTTCTCTTGAGCTAAGTATAGATATTTGTTGTCTGACTAGTCATATATATAACTTTTTCTGTCAGAAAAGTTTCTATTTTGTTGTCTCTTACCCTATCACTTTTAGCGACCATATTTTCTTGAGTTTTCTTCTCTTTACTCTGCATCTTTTACCGCAAGGTATTTCTCCGTTATCATCGTTGGTAATCTCTTACTTTCTTCATATCTTCGGGTATTCTTTTGTACCATTGCTGGTACCCTTTCTACTGTCTCTTTTTTCTATCATGGCAGATAAGAAAGGTAGTGCGGGATTCAAAAGGTGTTCTGATTGTGGACACAAATTACCTACATCAGATGTACACTCTTTGTGCATTTATTGCTTGGGAGTGTCCCACTTATCTGTTGACCCGTCCTGTGCTATTTGTAAAAATTTTTCTAACAGAACCTTGTTGGAAAGGAAAAATAAGTTGTTGCTGAAGGAATTTCTCAAATCTCCCTTTTCAGAGGCTATTTCTGGGTCGGAGGCTTCAATCCCTCCTAGAGCCCATAAAAAATTTTTGGATGATCCTACTAAGGCCAAGTCTTTGCCTTCATCCCCAGCTGTGGACTCCCGCCAACCAAATCCTAAAAAGGCTAAAGTTTCTGCTTCGGAGCTCACTCAGTCAGCCCCAGTGCTTTCAGTGCCTAGACCTTTGGCACCATTAGTGATCTTGGCTCCGTCTTCTCCTGTAGCCTTTACTATATCGGCACAGAGAGGCTCCTTGGTTCAGACTATTATGACTACTGCATTGGCACCAACCGTTCAGTCGGCACAGACCTTGACCACGTCGGCTCCGACATCTTACTCGGAACCGACATCTCAGTTATTGGCTCCAATTTTGTCGGTTCCAGCTTCGGTACCGGCAACCACTTCGGCACCGATCCTTGTGTCAGTGCAGACCGTGACCTCGGCACCAATGATTACCTCGGTGCAGACACCCATAGTCCAGGCTCTCTCGGCACAGTTGTTCTCTGTGCGGACTGGTGAGGTGGGCACCGAGCTTGTCTCTTCTGTGGACAGACCTGTTCCCTCAGTCTCCGTGAGGTCCACTATAAGCCTTTCCGAACACGACGTGTTGCATCTTGTGGATTAAGTGCTTCTGGCCAGAGGTATCCCACCCCCCAAAGACCTATCCTTCCTTGGGAGGTGATCACCCATCTCCAAAGTCCCCTTCTTATTCTCCTCCTTCATTGCCTTTGAAGTCCATTTATATAGCACAGTCTTCCCCTTCTGCGGTTCCCTTTATGGATCTCACTAAGGAACCGCAGTTGCCTTTGTGGCAGGAGAGTTTTGCTATGACTCAGGATGACAGTTGTGACATGCGTAATTTGCTGTTCCACAGCCATCCGGGGACTCTGAGTCGGCAGGCTGAGCCACTTAGGGGAGGGGTGACCCCTGTTCTGGACACAACCCCTCTTCAGGTTGACCAGCCTTTCAACTGATGGAGAAGGATCTGGCTTCTGCTGGCGATACTGTGCTGTCTATCACCCCGCCCTCCTCTAGTACACTGTTTTCACAAGTCGCACCTAGCGGACACCGGGTGCAAGGGCCTCAGAACATATTCCCACAGGAAACCCCTTTTCCACTGTCTTCCCCAGCTTCTCCCTCTGAGAAAGTCCACTAGAAAAGTTTGTGTAAGAGGAAGCACATGGACTCGACAGAAGAGTCCCTCACTGAAGGCACAGACTTTGATGAGGGGAAAGGATCCCCTCGGTCACCCTCTGAGGTATTCTTTGGTGATATCCTCGAAATCCTTAAACAAAGAGGTGACTGGCAGCCCTGTAATCCGAACTCTGAGGAGTCTGTGTTCCTGCAGGCCTTTTGCGCCCGGCCCCCTACCTCCTGGGTTACTCCACCTGCAGAGGAACTTGTCCGGCTCATCGTGCAGCGTGCGTGAAAGACTCCTGACACCATCTAGGCTATTCCCCAGAGGCCATAAAAGATTTTGACTCCTCCTGCTACAGATCCCCATTGGTCTAAAGGTCTTCCTGTGGATGCTCTGGTGGTGGCGGCCGCAACAAAAAAGGATCTGGCGGAAGAAGAAAGCCAGACTGTCCATCCGCCTAATAAAGAGTCCCGGGCCCTGGACAGGATAGGGAAGCGCACCTTTGCATCATCAACCTTTACTATCAGGTCCCTGAATTATATGGCACACTTTACCAGGCTTCAAAGGGATCTGATTTCAAAGCTGTCTAAAACCTTGGCTGGTGCCTTGTCCATGACAAAGTGGCCTCTCAGCTGGCCACCATTGAGTCAATATCTAACTCCTCTATGCGACTGATATCTCACGCATTAGAAGGAGCAGCTATAGCAGTGGGTTCACCTGTGGTCTTGAGATGACAAGCCTGGATGTGCTTGTGCAATTTCGCAGAACCCTTTAAGGCTTCTTTTCTTAACGCTCCCATTGAGGCCTCTTCGTTGTTTGGACCCAAAGTTAAAAGCACATGGCCAGATGTGAACAGGACGGTAAGACCCTTTGTGCCGTAGGTGTCCGTTATTCTTCCCCTCAACTTACTTTCTCCCGAAACCAAAAAAGTGGGAAGATATGGTTTAAGAAATCTCAGGGTCCTTTCCATGACACACAAGCCGAGTTCTCTCCTGGAGGCAGAGGGGTAAACTCACAGGGAAGACACTCCTTTCGGGGCAGAGGGGGGCTGCGTAACCAGAGTTCCAGGGACTCTTTCCCCGGCCGGTCCTACCAGTGCTCCTAAAGAGCGGCCCAACTCCTTTCCTCTGGAGGTGGTTGGGGGTCATTTCTCCTTGTACCCTTCTGCCTGGCTAACCATCACCACCGATTCTTGGGTACAAAGGATTATAACAAGAGGTTATCATATCCCCTTCGATCTTTGTCCTATCCCTTCTAAAAATCTTCCCGACATTCCACCCAGTCAAAGGGAAGAAGCAGCACTAGAGACAGAAAAGCTGCCAAGAAAGAGAGTCATCCAAATAGTCCCTCCAGACCAGATAGGATCCGGATTCTACTCAAGACTATTTTTGGTGCCAAAAAAAAATGGGGACTGGAGACCAATTTTGGATCTTAGTGTAATGAACAAGTTTGTGAGAATACAAAAATTCCGGATGGTCACAAGAGGCCATGAGGATATGGCAATGGGCGATGGCTACCAACCATTTTCTTCTAGCAATGCACATTCCCGGGAGTTCAAACGTGATAGCAGACAGACTCAGCAGGTGCATTCTACAACCTCACGAGTGGTCCCTGAATCCCTTGATAGCGGCGAGATCTTCACCACTGGGGCATTCCTTGCTGCGACCTCTTTGCACCACGACAAACTACAAATGCAGCAACTACTTCACCCTGATTCCCTCTCCGGGACAGTCACCCAGGGGCGCTCTAGTCTATGATTGGCCCTAGGGTCTTCTTTATGCAGCCCCACCTTTTCCCCTCATTCCCCAGTTTCTGAAGAAAGCCCGTCGGTTGACGAGCAAGGTGATCCTCATAGCACCATATTGGTCTCATCAGATTTGGTTCTCCTTCCTTTGGCCTCACCTACTAGATCGACCATGGACTCCCCATCCAACCCTGGAGGGGATCTCACACCCGCAGAACCTGATTCATCCCAACTTGAACAGCCTGAAGCTCACAGCTTGGCTACTCCAATTCCCTTGATTGCCAGGCAGAATGATCTTTCTTTACCAGTACGTGACATTCTCATTGCATCTCATAAGTCTTCCACTAGAATTACTTATCTAAGCAAGTGGAAAAGATTTACTTGTTGGCTGAAAGAAAAACAAGTAGATCCCTTCTCAGCACCAGTGTCGATAATACTAGAGTATCTGGCCGACCTTTTTCAGTCGCGTCTATCGGCCTCTACCATTAGAGTTAATTTGGCTGCAATATCTAATTTCCATGAGGATGTCCAAGCCTCCTGTCTTATGTCACACAAATTGTGCAAGACCTTCATAAAATGTGTGAATCATCTGAAGCCACCTTTTAGAGAACCTATTCAACCATGGGATCTATCATTAGATGTAATGTGGTCCTATCTCGCCTACATTCATTACTGACGGGCTCAGAGCCGAGAATCGGCTCCGACTCGGCCGCTATATGCTAGCACGAAGTCTCTAATTGGCTGGGCTAAGCCTGTATCCCAGAATGCACCACGCCTAATCCCCAGATCTCGTTTGCCGCTCGTTGAGTGAAGACGTGGTCTTGAGCTTGGCTGTGGCTAAGTACTTTATTGAACTATTTACTTAGTTTTCTGTGGAATATTTTCCAACCAAAAGATATTTTAATAGCTACGTTTTGTGTCTGGGTGTTTTTTGTGTCCTTTTCTTTTGATTATTGTAGTTGTGGTATACTTGTGTTTGGCGGGCTAGGCCCATTTAAGTTAGAGGGCCTTAGCCCTGTTCGGTGTGTCTCCTTGGTTTCCTTTAGGGGCATTTGAGTTAGAGTCCCTTCTCCTCCCTTCATGTTGCTGTCGTTTTTCTGTGGCTTTAAAAATGTCAGGCAAAGATCAGAAGGAACATAGGCCTTCTGGGTTCAAAAAGTGCACCAAATGTTCATATAAGATGTCTTTAACTGATGGCCATGCCATCTGTGTATACTGTTTGGGCACTATACACTTGCAAGAGTCCTGCAGTGTGTATCATTCGTTTAGTTCCAGGGTCTTGCAAGAGAGAAAAATAAGTTGATTCTCAAGGGCCTGGTAAAACCTGCCGTGGAAGAAGCTTTGGCGTCTTCTCCCCCTAGCGGGAAATCTAAAACAAAAAAGAGATCTCCGGCTCCGTCCAGTTCGTTGGAGCCATCGGAGAAAAGATCAAAGACTGTTTCACCTTCCTCGGCTCCACTGGTCTCGGAGTCGCAGGAGATGCTGTCGGTACCGAAGACGGCTTCCTCGGTTCCACTGCCTTTGGAGCCGAAGGAGGTTTCTGTTGTGTTGGAGCCGACCTCGGCTCCAGTTGTCTTGGAACCGATTCGGAGCCATTCTCCTAGCTTTGCGTTGGATCCTTTAGAGAAGACTTCTCGACCCCCTTCTGTGTCCTCCAAGTCCTCCAGGTTGTCTGATTTGGATTTGGATAGGGTGGTGCAGAGGCTCCTCCAGTCACCAGTGTTAACGAAATTATTCTCGGCTCCAGCCCGGTCGGCTCCGGAGCCTGTCCTTGTGTCGGTTCCGATAATTCCTCCTCTGACCACCTCTGTGTCGTAGGAGCCGGAGTGTTCTGAGTCGAGTGAGGTCCTTGGGTCAGCTCCGAAACCCCCTTTGAGTTTTTCGGCACCGACATCGGCTCCAACCCTTTCGGCCCCATCTGATGGTTTCAGCATTCAGGTTTCGTCGGTTGGACCAGAGGGGGATACATCAGGGCTCCAGACTTCGGCTCCGAGTCTCCCTCTTGGTGCTTTGGCCGGGGGAACCCATATTCCGATTGTGGTCTCGGAGAAGGGTCACTCCTCGGATTCAGCTGGACCCGCCTTCAAGGCCATGAGGAGGTCTTCGGTGACATCACTCGAGTCAACCACTCCTTTCCCGGACACTGCGACTAGAGCCTCTGATGCCCCCCTATCTGCAGGCAGCGGGGCTCGAAGGCCTGAGTATACTCCCATGCGTGGTCCCCTGCTTTCTGAGGGCCCTTCAGAGTCCTTGCCTGAAGAGCCTCCCAGAAAGAAGCTGTGTAAGAAGAAGCACATAGACTCCCCAGATGAGTCTGTCACCTCAGACACCGACCTCGATGATGCAGAGGGGTCCCCAAAGTCGTCCTCCGACGATGTCTCATTCTCTGACATCCTGGAGATTTTGAGACAGAGAGGTACTGGCCCTCCAAAACCCCCTCTGAGGAGGAGTCAGTCTTCCTCAAGGCCTTCAGAGCCTGACCTTCCGCCTCCTGAGTGTATCCCCCCTTCGATGAACTGTTGGACCTTATTTGTCGAAGGGTGTGGGAACACCCTGACTCCGTGGAACCGGTTCCCAGTCGCCCTAACAAGTTTTTGTCTGCGCCTCCTGGGAAAGAATTTTTGATGAAAGGAGTTCCTGTAGATGCCATGGTGGTGGCATCTGCCACTCATCAAGAAGTTGCAGAGGCTTCTACTTCCGTTCATCCTCCTAACAAGGAGTCTAGGAGTATGGATCGGTATGGAAAGCGTACCTTGTCCTCAGCGACCTTTACTTAGCGGTCGCTGAATTATCTGTGTCATTTTACGAGGCTCCAAAGAGATCTCCTCAAGGAGTTGGGAGATACTCTCTCGGGTAACTTGCCTGAGGTGGTGAACCAGACTGTCAACGCCCAGCTGTCTACCCTGTCTTCTATTGTTAACTCATCCATGAGGCTGATATCCTATGCAACCGAGGGGGCGGGTAGGGCAGCTAGCTCAGGCGTA